>NC_133615.1:24873468-25173468 GCF_964106895.1 Numenius arquata | reverse complement strand
GGCCACCTGGGGGGTGACTGAAGAAAAGAAGGATATGGACACTAGATCAAGAAGATGACCACCAGGATGTTTGTAACTACTAACATTAGACAGTAGATATTAGCAGAGACTGTGAAACAATGTATTGTTAATTAAAGGTTTGTGTCTTTAGGCGGTCAGGAAGAATGTGAGCTCCAACTTCTCAGCCAATGAGAAGAGAGACAGGTATTCAGGCGGCCGGGAAAGAAAGGTATAAAATATCTAAAAAACTAAAGATGGGGGTGCCTCTACTTTGAGATGCACCCGATTCAGCGCTGCTTCGTACAATAAACCTTTGCTCCAGTGACTTCGTCCTCTTTAAAATTTTAAGTGTGAGCCGGTGTTTCTCACAATTTGGGGGCTCGTTCGGGATCCAGCACTCCTGTTCCTGCGAGGCGAGACAGCGAAGAGGGGACGGCGCGCCCCGCTGATTTCAGTGGTCTCCAACCCACTGTCTCATCCCGTGAGGGGCAGCGGGTCCTATCCGGACAGAGGACTCCCGGAGCAAAGGAGGGGAAAGGAAGAATTGAGTTAACGGGATTGAGTTACGCGCGGCAGCCGATAATTTCTGTGCACGGGACCCGGGTAAGAAAATTGACTGTTAAGTACTACTCGGGCGGCTGGGATAGCGGGATTGGGACTGTGTGTGTGAGACGCAGAATTGTCTGCGGAGCGAGTGTGGAGCCCTTCTAACTGCGGTTCCGTTTCTCCGCGAGGAGACCGGCCAGTGAAGGGGCGAAGCGAAACGGTTCCAGGTGAAAAAGTCCCACGGGAAAGTAAAATGGGAAATAGGCCTAGCAGAGAGAAGGCTATAAAGAATCAAGGACTTGAAAGTCCTGGTGCGAGCATTCCACCCGACAGTCCTTTAGGGGTGATGCTCGGGAAGTGGGGGCAGGGTTGCACCCGGGGAAAAGATAAAAAAACAATGATACAGTACTGTATGTTTGAGTGGGTGAAAGAACCTATTAGATCTGACCCACTGTACTGGCCGCAGTTCGGGTCAATGGAGAATTGGTTGTGCCAGGCTTTGAATCTCTACGTATGTAGTAAGACTCCAGTAAACCAAGAAGAAATTGAATATGCTTCATGTTGGAGGAGGTCTCACTCCTTATTCATGACAAAAGACCTTGGGGGAAAGAAGATTAAGAAGAGAGAAGAAAGTTGGGAACCTCTGGATCATTTGCCACCCCCATACAACCCTGAATTCGACGAAACAGAAGAAGATTGGGGGGGGGAGGAGGAGGATAATGAACGGGAAGGGGGGGACTCTGTGAGACCGGGTGCCCCTCTGCTCGGGGAGACTCGGAGAACCCGGGTCACTGAATTAGATCAGATAGTAAGGGATGTTCGGAATTTTCCTTTGCCGTCTTGTAAAGGGGAACATAAGGAGAGTATGTTCCCTTTGAGAGAGGTACCCATGCCGGGAGCCCCGGGGGGGGTGGGCTTTGTGAATGTACCTCTGACTAGCACCGAGGTGCGGGAATTTAAGAAAGAGATGAAAAAGTTATTAGAGGACCCTTTAGGGTTGTCAGAGCAGCTCGACCAGTTTCTGGGCCCTAATCTTTACACTTGGGATGAAATGCAGTTCATTTTAGGAGCCCTGTTCACACCGGAAGAAAGACAAACGATCCGGGCTGCGGGTATTAGAATTTGGGAGCGAGAAAATCCTCCCGATATCCCTGGGGGAGTCCTAGGGGAACAGAAATTCCCTGTGACCAGGCCTGCCTGGGATCAGAATAATGCGGAGGGGAGGAATAATATGTCTGATTACAGAAGATTAGTAATCAGGGGAATAAAAGAGGCAGTCCCAAAAGGACAGAATTTTGATAAAGCCTTTGAAAGCACGCAACAAAAAGATGAATCTCCTACAGATTGGCTGGAAAGGTTAAGGAGAAATATACAACAATACTCAGGAATAGATCCCGAGAATGATGTGGGGCGAGAGTTGTTGAAGGTTAATTTTGTCACTAAGGCGTGGCCTGATATAAAGAAGAAGTTAGAGAAACCGGAAGACTGGCATGATCGGAGCTTGAATGAATTGTTGCGAGAGGCTCAGAAAGTGTATGTCAGGAGAGATGATGAGAAGCAGAAAGCTAAAGCTAAGTTGATGGTGGCAGCAGTGGAACAAGTAACGGGGCGGCAGCCTGAGAGAGGGAGAGAGAGAGAGAGAGGTGGTGTGAACGTGGCAGAGGTCCCAGCCGCGGGCCACAGCGTGAGCGCAGAGAATATAAGGTTCAACCGGCTGGGAGGGGGAACCCTCATGGGTGGCAAGTAGGTCCTAGAAGGTGTTTTCATTGTGGGAGAGAGGGGCACTTTAAGAGGGATTGTCCGATGAGGCAGAAGGAAAACGGAGTGTTTCGAGTAATGGAGCGGGATGATTATTCTTTAGAATAGGGGTGTCAGGGGCTCTACCTTCTGGGGTTGAACCATCACATTGAGCCCTTGATAAATTTAAAATTAGGACCCCAGAAGGAGGAATATGTATTCCTAGTGGACACAGGAGCAGAAAGAACAAGTATAACCAAAATCCCACAGGGATATGAAATTGGGGAACTTACGACGAACGTGGTTGGGATAAAAGGGGAAGGGTTTTCAGTCCCTATTGTAGAGCAAGTAACTATACAAGGGAATAACCGAGAAGTAAAAATGGACTTAGTGATACCTGAAGTAGGAGCGAACTAAGGAAAAGGGGTGGACACATGCTACACGGGTAAAAGGACCAATAGCCCCACCTCCTGGAGAGTGGACAGTAACCCAGGGAAGTGATCCACTGAAATTGACTCTTAAAAGACAGAATTGGTAAAATCGAGAGTAATGAAATAAAAGTGTAATACCTGGGGAGGTTACCAGCAAAGGTTCTAAAAACTAAAGCCAAGGGCAAGACTGGGTCAGTCTCTTCACTCCTCTTCTGTGAGCGGTCTCCGCTGCTGGCTGCAATCCAGTAGGCGTTGAGAGATGGGAGGGAAGGCTGTGCCAGACCTTGGCAGGTTTTATGCTACCATACTAATGAACCTTGTGACCATCCCTCTGTGTTACAGTCAAATGGAAGATAACCAATTTGTAACATTAGGGAATGAAATAGCAAAAAGCTTTAATTTGAGTAATTGTTGGGTATGTGGAAGCCCGAGGGGATCTGAAGAATGGCCATGGGTAGCCCGGCCTGTGCAGCCTAAGTGGCTGGTGAGTAGCTTAAGTACAGTACGCCATGGAACAAAGGTCTGGGCAGAAGAGGGAGCTGCATGGAAAATATTGTACCCAGGAAAAGGGAATTATTGCCTGAACAGAACCAGATCGGGAGGGAAATATTTAGGGAAAAGTGAATGTGAGTGGACATTATCACCAGGAATGGATTGTTATGACTCACTGTGTACTCCTTATAATTGCCGGAGGTACCAAGGAAGATGGAACCAAACACACATTAAGCTTAGAGATGGCACCTGGGTAAGATGTTCCTTCCATGAACCTTGGCATGCTGGTTGCAGGGCAGCGGCAAGAGAGATTGGCAAAAAGGGGAGTTTTAAAGATTCTCTGTTCCTGGCTTGTCAGCGGGACAATACTACCAGCAAAAACCATGTAATAAGAGTCTATCAATGGGCTTGGCAAAATTCAAATGGGACCAGAACATATTTCACAAAGTTCTGGTCAGCTACAAACCGAACGATAAGAGAGGGAGGATGTAACTGTAAATGGCATCCGGATGCAGAGGCCTTTGAATGTGACTATTGTGACTCCAATGGGGATTTAAACGCCTCAGGAGGACCATGGGGCACAGAAGATCCGCTATACTATGAAACACCACAAGATGATGAAACATGGGACGGTCCCTTTGCCAACGGGGCTTGGGCCTTAGAGGGCCATTATTGGATTTGTGGGAAACATGCTTACCGAAGATTACCTCCAAACTGGTCAGGAGTCTGTTATGTTGGATATGTAATGCCTTTCTTTTTCTTGCTGTCTAATACACAGGCAGCTGGGCTGGGGGTCCGGCTATATGATGAATTGAGGAGAAAGAAACGAACAACGATCGAAATGGGAGGAACTCAGAATTGGGGGCAGGATGAATGGCCCCCACAACGCATAATAGAAACATATGGACCAGCAACATGGGCACAAGATGGTAGCTGGGGATATCGAACACCTGTTTATATGCTCAATAGAATAATTAGGTTGCAAGCAGTGCTTGAAATAATTACCAATGAGACAGCCTCAGCCTTAGACTTAATAGCAGTCCAACAAACACAGATGCGAACTGCCATATACCAAAATAGACTGGCACTAGACTACCTATTAGCAGAAGAGGGGGGGGTATGTGGCAAATTTAACACATCAGAGTGTTGTCTTCATATTGATGACAACGGACAAGCTGTAAGAGATATAGCAGCAAACATCAGAAAACTAGCACACGTCCCAGTGCAAAGGTGGAAATCTATGATGGATGTCAACTGGTGGAATGATTTTTTTGGAATATCTTGGTGGAAGAAGGTAGGCTTCATTCTATTATGTGCTCTTGCTGGACTGCTGTTCATACCTTGTTTTATTCCTTGTGCAGTGGGATTAATTTCTAGAGTGGTAGAAGGAATGCAAGTGACCAGTCTATCGAATGTGGATGCTGTGAATCAAGGTGCTACATCGCAGAGGATAATGGTCTTAAGAAAAAGAGATCACCGAAAAGAAGAACAAAATGAAAGATTACAGTTATTGTTGAATAAATGGGAAGAAGATAATAAGCTTCAGCAAAAATGTAATAAATAAAAAGGGGGTGGATTGTGAGAAATGAGCTGAATTTTGCTTCAGCTACTTGGTATATTTCTATTTGTGTGCTCGGTTATAGCATCTAACTAATCCTTACAAGTACCCTGGAATGGCCCAGAGACTCTGGTTTACAAGAAGCCATTTAGGTAAAGAGAACCGAATTGATGGTAGACTGATAAGCGAACAAAGGACGGTGGAAGGTGATAAGTGGATAAAGGCCACCTGGGGGGTGACTGAAGAAAAGAAGGATATGGACACTAGATCAAGAAGATGACCACCAGGATGTTTGTAACTACTAACATTAGACAGTAGATATTAGCAGAGACTGTGAAACAATGTATTGTTAATTAAAGGTTTGTGTCTTTAGGCGGTCGGGAAGAATGTGAGCTCCAACTTCTCAGCCAATGAGAAGAGAGACAGGTATTCAGGCGGCCGGGAAAGAAAGGTATAAAATATCTAAAAAACTAAAGATGGGGGTGCCTCTACTTTGAGATGCACCCGATTCAGCGCTGCTTTGTACAATAAACCTTTGCTCCAGTGACTTCGTCCTCTTTAAAATTTTAAGTGTGAGCCGGTGTTTCTCACAATTTTATCATTGATACCGGAGCCCAAATGTCTACAATCACTAAAAAAACCAGCACAACTTTTAGGCATAAGTCCTACCAGACGCAGGGTCAACTTTACAGGAATTGATGGTGTGGTAAAATCATGCCCCACTGCAAAAATTAACCTCTGGTTTCCAGGGGAACAAAGACTAACCAGGACAGAAGTGTTAGTCGGTGCTGCGCATACTAATCTTTTAGGATTTGATGTACTGCATGGGCGAATGTGGAAATTCCCAGATGGAACTGTGTGGAGTTTTGCAGGGCATGAAAAGGAATTAGGCACAGTGAAATTGAGTCTGTTAGAAACTTCCATACTTTTACCTCCCTCTAAAATCACTAATGTTCCACAATATCCGTTGCCTGCTGCAGCACTTGCAGGAATTGATGGGGTGGTATCAGATTTGGAGAAGAGAGGCATCATTAAAAGGGCTCATTCACCTTACAATTCGCCGGTGTGGCCAGTAAAGAAACCAACCGGACAATGGCGTTTCACAGTAGATTATCGGAAATTAAACGCCAATACTGCACCCCTAACTGCTGCAGTTCTGAACATTGCAGAAGTGGTAACCATGATACAAGGAGCTTCCCATTCTTGGATAGCTGCCTTAGATATAAAAGATATGTTTTTCATGATTCCTCTCCTTGAGCAGGCCAAAGATTGTTCAGAGAAGATACACCGGATCAGCACCCGGTGGATCTTGCCTTTTCCCTAACCCTGTCGGTCAAAAAAGACCGAGCATATTTTCTTTTCTTTGTGTCTTACAGGAACCTTAAATGAACTGCATGTGGACAGACGGATTGGTCTATGCTAACCTTGAGTTCCTCCAAGGAATCCTGACGTTGATTCTGGCAGTAATATTATTCTTAGTGCGTATGGCTATTTGGAGGCCCAAGTTCTAAAATGACGAACCGGCAAATCGAATTAATGCTATTCTGTTTTACCCTTTTCTTCCCTGTTGTTTATAGTGAAAGAGACCCAGAGTGGCCATGGTCTCAAGCTTTGATCAGACACAGTACGAGGACAGGAACATTGAATGGAAAGTTAAGTTTGGCCACTGTAGTTATACATGACAACAGAATGTTCTCAAAAAATGAGTGGACCTGGAACAATTGGTATCCAATCCTGGAGGGTAATTCCTGGGGGTGTTGGTCGACTGTCGGCTGAACATGAGCCAGCAGTGTGCCCAGGTGGCCAAAAAGGCCAACAGCATCCTGGCCTGTATCAAGAACAGTGTGGTGAGTAGGACCCGAGAGGTGATCGTCCCCCTGTACTCGGCACTGGTGAGACCCCACCTCAAGTACTGCATCCAGCTTTGGGCCCCCTACCACAGGAAAGACATTGAGGTGCTGGAGCAGGTCCAGAGAAGGGCAACGAAGCTGGTGAGGGGTCTGGAGCACAAGTCTTACGAAGAGAGGCTGAGGGAGCTAGGGTTGTTCAGTCTGGGGAAGAGGAGACTGAGGGGAGACCTTATCGCTCTCTACAACTACCTGAAAGGAGGCTGTAGAGAGGCGGGGGTCGGTCTCTTCTCCCAAGTTACAGATGATAGGACAAGGGGTAATGGCCTCAAGTTACGCCAGGGGAAGTTCAGGTTAGATATTAGGAAATATTTCTTTACTGAAAGGGTTATCAGGCATTGGAATGGGCTGCCCAGGGAGGTGGTTGAGGCACCATCCCTGGAGGTATTCAAGAGAGGAGTTGACATGGTGCTTGGGAATATGGATTAGTGTTGGGTGGTGTGGTGGTGTGTGTGTGTGGGTTTTTTTTGTTTTTGGTTTTGGTTTTGTTTTTGGTTTTGGTTTTTTTTTCATTGGTTGGACTAGATGATCTTAAAAGGTCCCTTCCAACCTAGGTGATTCTGTGATTCTGTGATTCTGTAAGGCAGGAGAAGAAATTCAGGTAGGATGTCGAATGGTCAACGGTTCAACCCACGAGAAAGCCACCAGAATAGTGATATTTCACCCCAAGAACCCACACTCAGTAACAACAGGGCATTGTATCACCGACAAGTGGGATTGCTGGTATAATTTCACTCTCGCAGAGCCCACTTTCATAACTTGTCGTTGGCAACAACATGAAATAGTGTTGCTATTCGAATTCAAAATAGACATGGTTGAACCTGATCCCACTACACAGCCTAACCTGGCTCCACTATTTGAAACTCCTGACAGTGACCACCCTGAAACCTTGCTAAGTGGACTTAGAAATCTGCCCCTTCACACCACCATCTCTGATAATGACCCTTGGCACAACGCATTGTCAAAATATACTGCAAGCATTAAAAAGGAAAGGAATTTAAATCTCTCTATTCTGGTCATACAAGGAAGTGAAATATACTCCAGAAATAAATGGAGTTAGAAAGAATCACTCCAAATGGCTAAACTTGAAGCCATCCCCGGAAAGGAAATATAAATTAGTTGCCGAGTAATCAATGAGTCTACTCATCACAGACCAACCAAAATTAAAACAATCTACGTAGACTCCACCAAACCAGAAAAACATAATACTGAATGCTATAAAATAATGGACCCAAATTCAGATTGCTGGCACAATTTTACTTTTACCAAGCCTATAGTAGTGTATTGCCTGTGGGGTTACCAAGGCACAGAGTTATTATTTGAATTTATGATTGACACAATGTCCCGGTTTGAAGTAAAACTGAACCAATTTTCTGTTCTGTAACTTTACATCCTAGCTAGGCCTCCTCTAACTCTCTGAAATTAATGGCATATCGTGGAGAAAACTGCTTGTTCTCAGAATGATAAGCCCAATGTTTGTGCTCCATGCCAAGGAATGGTATGCAGGGAGGCCCTTGCTTATACTTATTGCTATAACAACCAAGGTCAGCCCATTTTGTTATTTGCCCCCTTAGAGGGTCGGAAACGGAAAAAGCGTAGAGGGGTCACATCGGTGGGGAGGAGTGGACAGGACAGGTGACCCAAACCTGACCAACTGGGCTATTCCATCCCATCTGCCCCATGCTCAGTATAAAGGCTGAGGGATCAAAGGGTCAGCCCCTTTTCCTGCGATGGCCGACGTCCAGAGAGGACTCTGTCTGTTCATCTGCCTTTGATCCCGATCCGTGTGTTCCTGACTCCAGAGCTGGAATCCAGTTCCCATCCATCGCTGAGTCCAGTCTGGGACTTCCCCAGTGCCTGCTGGTGATGTGACTGTCATCCTGGGAGCTTGATACGGTTTTGTATATATTGTATCTATTTCATTATTTTCTTCTTTATTTTTATTTTAATATTAATTCTTCATTAAAGTAGTTTAGTTCATTCTAAACTTCTGAATCTCCTTATCTCTTTCTCCTCCTCTCTCCTCTTTTAGAGGGGGGGGAAGGGGGGGGAAGGGCCATCTGTCGGTCTGGTTTTGGTAAATTCAGCCGAAACCACGACACACAATTAAGTCTGAACCTGCCAAAAGGGAAACAGAACCTACACCCCAACAAATCCCTGAAGGTGTACCTACTCAACCACCCATTAGTCTAACTCCTTACACCTTCAACATTGGCCCTTATGTTATTAAAGACACAGGTCAGCAACAAATACTGTTTAACCCAACATATTCCCTCAAACAAGTAGAATTATCAATGCAAATTAATATCTCTGCAATCAAACCTACCTGCACGCAATCACACAATCACGCAACACTCTTGTCCTGTCACAGGGCACCACTGAAAAAAGACTCCCCCATCCTCCTGACACCCACCCTTTAAGTATTTATAGGCATTGATAAGATCCCCCCTCAGTGTTCTCTTCTCCAAACTTAAAAGACCCAAGTCGCTCAGCCTTTCCTCATAAGAGAGATGTTCTAGGCCCCTAATCATCTTTGTGGTCCTCTGCTGTACCCTCTCCAGCAGATCCCTGTCCTTTGAACTGGGGAGCCCAGAACTGGACACAGTACTCCAGATGCAGCCTCACCAGGACAGAGTAGATGGGGAGGATAACCTTCCTCGACCTGCTGGCCACACTCTTCCTGATGCACCCCAGGATGCCATTGGCCTTCTTGGCCACAAGGGCACATTGCTGGCTCATGGTCATCCTGTTGTCCAGCAGGACTCCCAGGTCTTTTTCCTCAGAGCTGCTCTCCAGCAGGTCAGCCCCCAACCTGTACTGGTGCAGGGGGTTATTCCTCCCCAGGTGCAGGACCCTACACTTGCCCTTGTTAAATTTCATCAGGTTCCTCTCTGCCCAACTCTCCAGCCTGTCCAGGTCTTGCTGTATGGTGGCACAGCCTTCTGGTGTGTCAGCCACCCCTCCCAGTTTTGTATCATCAGCAAACTTGCTGAGGGTACACTCTATCCAAATTAACGACAGATGGTCTTTGATGAAAAACCGAGTCAAGTGCAGTGGTGAGGGGATCAGAACTGACTTCAGCAGCTGGCACCTAGCAACTTCATCGAGATCAATATCTTCAACCCATCGACCATGGGCATGAGCCACACCTGATATATCAGCTGCAAGCCCTGAAAATACAGCATGTAACAGTCCAGCACCCCACACCATCTTGCCTGCCCTGAGAAACTGTTCTAACAGATGGATCCCAAAGTCATGGTTTAAATGAACTCAACGGAGGTTTTAGAGGGATGGCCCATAGACTATGGACATTATATCTGTATGGATATATATGTACATATATATATAAGACAGGGGAAAGTGATGGCAATTAATTGGAAACTGTAAGATCTGGGCATGGCATAGATGGTGTAGAATAAGGGGTGGATAATGTCCTGGTTCCGACGGGGATAGGGATAATTCTCCCCAGGCTCTGGCAGGGACACAGGTATTCCATACCATGTGAGCCATGCTCAGTGTATATCTGGGAGCTGGCCAGGGGAGGGGGCAGGAAGTCTTTGCTGGGGAGTGGGCTGGGGCGTCCTGGGTCTGGTCGGTGAGCGGTGGTATCGTAATCGTGTTTGTACATTCCTCTGTCAGTGTTATTGTTGTAGTTTTCTTGTTCCCTTTGCTGTTCTGTTAAGCTGCCTTTGTCCCAACCCATGGGTTTGCCTTTTTCTTCTGTTTCTCCCCTCACGGCTGTAGGGCAGGGGAGTCGAGAGAGTGTCTGCGTGGTTCTTTGTTGCTGTCTGAGGCTAAACCACGACACTTTCCTATGTAGAGAATCCCCAGAGCTACTATACTGTTGAGTAAAAGGTGGATCAAACCCATTTTTTCCCACTATGAAATCAGTATTTGCAAGCAGTAGAGGTGAGTGTATTATTATTCACTAAGTAGTTTGGTGACCTCAGGATATGATATCACTGTCTGAACCCTTACATTTGTATAAGGGTGTTCTTGTGGCAGGTGAATGGATACCCAGGTAATTTAGGTTCTTTCCAGACTGGATTTCAACTAAACGGTGAGTATGAGGACTGAAATTTTAGACTTGTGTTCTAAAAATAAGTTTGAGCATGCCTTTATGCACACACCCAAATTTGATCTCCATTTCACAGAACAAGCATTCACTTTTTAAAAGAAGGAAGCCTGGAGGCCACAGATGAATAGATTGCTGAGGTGTATTCCATTATGGCAAACCTCAATATATTAGTAATGATATATGTGATTTTGGCTGGTAAAACTTTTTTTTGTGAAGGTGGCCATGACAGCAAGCAATAATCGCCAAAAGAATAACTGTGGGTTTTTTATGTCTCAGCCATGATAAACTGGACAAGAAATGACTAGAAAACCCACCTGGACACGTTCCTGTGCAATCTGCTCTAGGTGGACCTGCTCTGGCAGGGGGGTTGGACTAGATGATTTCCAGAGGTCCCTTCCTGTGATTCTGTGTTAGGTGCATAGTTAAGTGTTCTTATGCCAAAAAACAGCTAGAGCCATAACTTTTATTATATCGGGTAAGCTTGAGGAGGAAAAAGGTGGCAAAATCAATTTCCAGAAACAAGCACAGAACTGAGTTTAGGTTCATGTATAAATACTAGCTACATGTTTAGAGGTCTGTACCTTATGAGAAACCAACAGAAAAACAAGATGCCTCAAAGCTCGCTTGCTGCAAGATATCTGCCACCTGTGTACATGACATGACAACAAAGGAGGTATGTCCTTGGTTCTCAAAACAACTATGTCCTGTTTACCCCAAGAAACTTGCCTGCTGTGCAGGGCCTAGTGCTGCCCAGGAGGCAGAGGCGAGGGGGGCTCGTGCAGCGACTGTGTCGGACAATAATTGGTTGAGCACAGGTAACTGTCACGTTGATTGGTCAAACTGCGAGTTGACAGGGACTATAAATTACCATTGCATCCCACTGCAAATGGGACCCTCACCACCGTTGACACTCGCCATCGTCATGACCTGAGAATTACGGATCAATGGGACACTGTTGATTCCAGAGGACCGTCAAGATGTCATGCGGACCTAACATCTTGCTGGTGGTGACTATGTATTCTTGCTGTGCTCTGTAATACTGCTTCTGCTTCTCTTTTCCTCCTTTCCTATACCTCTGCTTTTATTCTATCGCCATCTAGCGTTATTTTTAGGTAACAATAGTAAAGTTATAGTAAACGGCATTTGACCTCCTTTGTGTCTTATTCACACCCTTGGAATCATTACGACCCCCTCCCAGACCAACAATCAGACCAGGACCTAACATACCTGAATCGGATCAGAACTCTATTTTGCACTTAAGAACATGCAAAATTCTAATCATTATGGTTTTGTTGTTAGAGCAAACAAGCCTAGTGTAGGCAAATGCTACCTGCCTGAGTCTGTAGACTGCTCTGCAGAAGTTCAGTGCTGTCGTTGTTTAGGCTGGACTGGCCACTGAAAGGAATGACAGATGCTCTCTTTTACTTCTCTCCCCTTCAGAAGAGGGAGAGCATTTCCCTTCAGGGATAAAAGCATGAGAGAGAAAAGAAACTTGTGATTTTAAAAAAGAAACTAAACTACTGGATTCAAGAATGCATGGATTGGGATCAAAAGCAGACAAACAGACAGAGTCCTCCTTTGATGCTGGCTATTGAAGAAAGAGGCCTGACCCTTTGATCCTTCAGCTTTTATACTGAGCATGATGCAGATGGGATGGAATTCCATGTTGGCCAGTCTTGGGTCACCTGTCCTGTCTGCTTCTCCCCACAGGTGCGACCCCTCTACGCTTTTCCACTTCCAACCCTCCAACGGGGCAAATAACAGTTATTAACCTGACCTTGGTTGTTATAGCAATAACTATAAGCAAGAGCCTCTCTGCATACTGTTCCTTCATATAAATTATAAACAACCATGTCTTATCACTCTGGAAGCGGATACTGTTGGGAAAATATGCCGTTAATTTCAGAGAGTTCAGTTAGTTGAAGAGCCTTAACTGAAAAGTAAAATTACTGAACAGAAAATTGATTCTGTTTTACCCCAAACCAGGACAAGCGCTCTGTCATCTCAGAGGGTTATTCATATCCAGAGTCACAATATGAAGTGGGTTCTGACAGTGTCCTCCTACAGATAAGACATGCTTGGTGGGAGTGCACTAGATTGTGAATAGAAGTATTGGATTTTTTTCTTGTACCATATTTCTCTCTTTAGAATAGATTTCTGCTGTCATTTTTTTGGGGGACCCATACCATTACTGATTCTTTTAAAGACTGGATGATTCTCCTTTACAAACCAGGGCTCTAGATCCTGGACTGGCCGTGGCCAGTATTGTACCAAGGGAAGATCAAGTGACGTGCTCTCTTTTTCAAGCTCAGAGCTGACTCAAAACTTCTCAGTTGGTAAAATCAGTCCTGTGCTAGTGACATGGTGGGGTTTGTTGGAGAGACAGTTCCTTCTCCCAGGCTTTCCTTTAAGAGCAGTCATTAGAGATTTGGAATATACTGGGTGGTTTCAGATATCCTCAAGAGGAAGGATAGGGGTGTATATTCTCTTTCTTTTCTGTGAATATGTTTCTTCTGCTGATTCCCTATCCACCTTCTCATTTGCCTTGTATTCAGCATTCACAAGCACTTCATAGCTGCCTATATTCACCTTTTCTTCCACTAGCAGGTCTTCCTCCTGTTTCAGGGGAACAGAAGAGAGGGCTGGTCTGGGACACAGCTGGAGGGAAGTCCCAGAGAACCAAACTTACTAATCCTCACCTTGCCTTGCAGAAGATAGTTACCGTCTCTTCTGGGAACTGAAAAATGATGCAAGCTCTGACTCTCTGGCAAGAAAAGCAAGAACAGGGGCTGTGCAGGCAGGCAGCTGTTCAGGCTAGACACCTAGCCATATGCATATAGAGTTGTTAATATGTTGTACCTTACAGTCTGCTGTGCAAGGCAGTCTCTAGCTGTGTGCCCTGGTAAGGAAATTCCAGTGGGATACTGGTATAAAGTTGGATACAAGCATAAATGTGATCAGATTAAAATTATGTTTGTCTTGGTGGTGATTGTTTGACAGTGTGATTTACCCCAAATGATGGCATTTTCAAGTTAACTTTTGACTAATTTGAATCTTAAAAAATGCTGGGACTGTATAGGAGGATACTTTTGGGAGAAAAAAAAAAAAGCCACCATCTCATGATATAGTTTAAATAGCAGAATTACAGAGGACTTGAGAAGGTGGTTCTTAAACAAGAAAAGAGGGTTGACGTGAATAGTAAATCATATAAGAGGAGTAAACGCTGTGTGGAACTAATAGGAACCAAATTTTAAAAAATTAAACCTTTGCCAAAATATTAAAAGGATTTTACTTTTTTTTTATTGCTAGTACAGAGTAACTTAATTTCTATATTACATTTATTTGGAAAGGGAAACCTTTCTTTTTCTAAATCTTCATGCTTCATGTACTGATTTTTGTACCATCTCCATTCTGTGAAAAACAGATAATTCAGGTAAGAAAGATACTTGTGTGAGCTGATGCAGGCAGGATGCAGGAACAACCACGAAACCACGGATGAAAGGCAAAGAACAAGTTTAATCTCGATACCTCACAGATCGGACAACAGCAACACCCGGGCAGAGGCACGCAAGCAGGGGACATGGGCACCGTGGAGCGAGCAAGAGTTCTTGTTAGCAAAAGAGTAATAGAGCACAGACTCCCTGCTCTTGCTGGTATTTCAAGGGTTCAAACAGGCATAGTTTTCCCACTGTGCTTTGATCTTCTTCAACAACAGGGCAGGAATCTCAAGCTGCTAGATAAGGTGTCCCTGAGTCCATCACAGACTTATGTTACCTAAATGCAGATGTTCTACTTGCAAGCACATAAGACTGAACAACAATTAGTGTGATATATGTGCTTCCCAGAACCCCAGGTGTGAGTCACTTGAGCATGTTTACAATCTTCCTCACCAATCTTCTGTTACTTTCCCACAATATTGAAATGCAGAATGGTGTTTATCTGGATGGATGGCATGGTGCAAGGACACGGAGTTGTTTGTCAGGACCAGCAGGTTTTTTGTGAGAATTGTTTATTTATAGAAAAATGCAGTTTTACTTCACTAAAAGTATTCATGTGCTTTTGTTGGTCTTGGGTAGTAATTTTGCCCAAACAACCACCCTGAAGTTTCAGCGTTCCTGAAATATTTTTCTTCTGTTTGTTTAAACGAGAATGGGGATTGCGGTCAGTTCATCACATGTTGTTTCTGCTGCTCCTTCCTCCTCAGGGGGAGGACTCCTCACAGTCTTCCTCTGCTTCAGTGTGGAGTCTCTCCCACAGGACACAGTTCTCCATGAACTTCTCAAATGTGAGTCCTTCCCACGGGCAGTTGTTCCTCACGAACTGCTCCACTGTGGGTCCATTCCATGTGTCCTTTCCACGGTGTGCAGTCCTTCAGGAACAGATTTCTCCAGTGTGGGTCCCCCACAGGGTCACAAATCCTGCCAGCAAACCTGCTCCAGAGTGGGCTCCTCTCTCCATGAGGTCACAGGTCCTGCCAGGAGCCTGCTCCAGTGCAGATTTTCCATGGGGTCACAGCCTTCTTCAGGCACATCCACAGGCTGCAGGTGGATATCTGCTCCACCACGAACATCCATGGGCTACAGGGGGACAATCTGCCTCACCATGGTCTTCACCACAGACTGCAGGGGAATCTCTGCTCTGACGCCTGGAGCACCTCCTCCCGCTCCTTCTTCACTGACCTTGGTGTGTCTGCTTAGTTGTTTCTCTCACATATTCTCACTCCTCTTTCCCAGCTGCTCTTGTGCTTCCTTCTTAAATATGTTATCACAGAGGTGCTAGCACCATCGCTAATTGGCTCAGCCTTGGAAAGCGGCGGGTCCATCTTGGAGCTAGCTGCAAGTGGCTCTATTGGACATGGGGAAAGTTTCTAGCAGCTTCTCACAGAAGCCACCCCCATAGCCTCCCTGCTACAAAACCTTGCCACACCTACCTAATACAGGCATGAGCTAGGTACAGCCAATACATCCTCCAGGTACCCACTGGGAAACTGAACTTTCACACAGAAAGATCCTGAAGTGAGACTACTCATTTCAAATATTAGATTATATCCAAGACAAAGCTTTAAATCTTTTTTTCTCTCATAATTTCTGGCAGAAACTCATTTTAGGTTGAATAAGAACATTTTAATAATGAATTTTATTTCTTCCAGCAAATGAAAAGCAATAAATTGTTTACAAGGCTCACTACACTTAAGAGTAAAAGTGACAGACATTTGTCTGATTTGAAACTGCTTCAGTTCCGACTGTCTCTGGTTTGGTTTACCAGGGAGCATTCCCTCACAGGAACTTGCTATAATACAGACATAGAGGATAAATAGTATTTATTGCAGTATTGAAAAGTAAACATATAATCAGAAAGCACTACCTGATTCTAACTACCCTTTGGAGAGCACTAACAGGCATTAGTTGCAGAAAATTAATGAAATAAATAGGAGATGTGTTATTCAACATCTTCACTAGAAATCGTGACCTAACACTGAAAGTATGTCATTCTCCTGGCCAACTTCAAGGCCAGGGAAATAGACATTTAACCAAATGTAAGTAAATCATCACATCAGTTAATCTCATGGGATATCACATGAAATAACAGAAAGAAAATATATATATTAGGTCAAATGTAACTAAAGAGCTCAATAAATACACGTGAAATCTGCTGGAAAATTTAAATAGAGTAGACCAAGTTGGTAGGAAGGAAAAAGGTTAAAAAACAAAACAAAAAACCAGACAAAACTCCCCCTACTTGGGAATACTATGTTCATGGGTGAACATGATTACAGACTAGTAAGGATAACAGAATCTTTTTAAATAGCTTTTATTTTTTGAGTCCTATAAGAAGTCAATTTTTGCCTTCCTTTATAGTATTTGTTGATTTTTTTAACTAGCATAAGAAAGAAGAGAATTTGGCCATATGTTTAGCACCATAAGTAAAGCTAATCCTTCAAGCTTTAAAAGTCAGTTTGTAATCTAAATTGCTAAGAAAGATTTGATTGATTTTGGTATTCTCACACTGATGGATCCCACTGCAAAAACAATGCATTAAAAACACATTTCCCCTGAATGGAAGATCTCCGTTTCCAAATATTATTTCCCAGCCAGATTTTTAGAGATCCTTGTGACCAATTTAGACTTGTCTACTTTCAATTTTAATAGGCCAAAAGTCTGCTAATAATACATTAAACTATATAGTCAATTCAGGATAAGTAGCTATATAGGTTAGAGAGGTGCATCTTCATTTGGGCTGATAGCTTTGGAATGGTTTGTGAAAAGATGGTTTGGCTTGGATGTTGATGCCTGCAGTTTGTTTCCACCTCTACTTCTCACTTTGTTTCTTCCCCAAGCTCTTTTACTTGATGTTGATAACTTTCTTCTTCAAATGATTGAGGAGCCAACGAGGAGAGGAGCCGTGCTGGACCTTGTCCTTACCAACAAGGAGGGACTGGTGGGGAATGTCAAGTTCAAGGGTAGCCTCGGCTGCAGTGACCACGAAATGGTAGAATTCAAGATTCATAGGGCAGCGAGGAGGGTGTGCAGCAAGCTCGCTACCCTGAACTTCAGGAGAGCAGACTTTGGTCTCCTGAGAGATCTGATTGGCAGGGTAGTGTGGGAAAAAGAACTGGAGGGGAGAGTGGACCAAGAAAGCTGGTTGGTATTCAAGGATCGCCTCCTCCAAGCTCAGGAGAGGTGCATCCCAAAAAAGAAGGAGTCAGGCAAAATAGCCAGCAGGCCTGCATGGATGAACAAGGAACTGCTGGACAAGCTCAGCACCAAAAAGGAGGCCTATAGAGGGTGGAAGCAGGGACGGATAGAATGGGAAGAATATAAAGAAACTGTCCGAGTGGCCAGGAACCAGATCAGGCAAGCGAAAGCCCAGGCAGAACTAAATCTAGCCAGGGACATCAAAGACAATAAGAAAAACTTCTATAGATATGCCAGGGATAAAGGCAAGACTAGGGAAGTTGTGGGCCCTCTCCGGAAGGAAACGGGAGACCTGGCCTCCCAGGATATGGATAAGGCTGAGCTACTGAACAACTTTTTTGCCTCGGTCTTCACCGGCAAGGGCTCTAAGCACACTGCCCAAGTCACAGAAGGCAAAAACAAGGGCTCTGCGAATGAAGAACTGCCCACAGTAGGAGAAGACCAGGTTCGAGACCTCTTAAGGAACCTGAAGGTGCATAAGTCCATGGGACCTGACGAAATCCACGCACGGGTCCTGAGGGAGCTGGCGGACGAAGTTGCTAAGCCGCTTTCCATCATATTTGAGAAATCGTGGCAATCTGGCAAAGTTCCCGCTGACTGGAAAAAGGGGAACATAACCCCAATATTCAAAAAAGGAAAAAAGGAAGACCCAGGGAACTATAGGCCAGTCAGCCTCACCTCTGTGCCTGGCAAGATCATGGAGCAGATCCTCCTGGAATCTCTGCTGAGGCACATGGAAAATAAGGAGGTGATTGGAGACAGCCAGCATGGCTTCACCAAGGGCAAATCGTGCCTGACAAATTTGGTGGCCTTTTACAATACTGCCACAGACTTGGTGGACAAGGGCAGAGCAACAGACGTCATCTACCTGGACTTATGCAAAGCGTTTGACACTGTTCTGCACGACATCCTGGTCTCAAAATTGGAAAGTCATGGGTTCGATGGATGGACCACTCGGTGGATAAGGAACTGGCTGAATGGCTGCACTCAAAGGGTTGTGGTCAATGGTTCAATGTCCAATTGGCAGCCAGTGATGAGTGGAGTTCCTCAGGGATTGGTACTGGGACCAGTGCTATTTAACATCTTTGTTGGAGACATGGACAGTGGGATAGAGTGCACCCTCAGCAAGTTTGCCGATGACACCAAGCTCGGTGGCATGGTCGACACGCTGGAGGGAAGGGATACCATCCAGAGGGACCTGGACAGGCTCGAGAGGTGGGCTTGTGCAAACCTCATGAAGTTCAACCAGGCCAAGTGCAGGGTCCTGCACCTGGGACGTGGCAATCCCAGGCACAAATACAGCTTGGGTGGAGAATGGCTGGAGAGCAGCCCTGAGGAGAAGGACTTGGGGGTGCTTGTGGATGAGAAGCTCAACATGAGCCGGCAGTGTGCACTGGCAGCCCAGAAAGCCAACTGCATCCTGGGCTGCATCAAGAGAAGTGTGGCCAGCAGGTCACAGGAGGTGGTTCTGCCCCTCTACTCTGCACTCGTGAGACTCCACCTGGAATACTGTGTCCAGCTCTGGAGTCCTCAACACAGGAAGGACATGGACCTGTTGGAACGGGTCCAGTGGAGGGCCACAAAAATGATCAGAGGGATGGATCACCTCCCCTATGAAGACAGGCTGAGAGAGCTGGGGTTGTTCAGCCTGGAGAAGAGAAGGCTCCGGGGAGACCTCATAGCAGCCTTCCAATATCTGAAGGGAGTCTACAGGAGAGCTGGAGAGGGACTCTTTGTCAAGAAGTGTAATGACAGGAGAAGGGGTAATGGTTTTAAATTGGAAGAGGGGAGATTTAGATTAGATATTAGGAGGAAATTCTTTACTGTGAGAGTGGTGAGGCACTGGAACAGGTTGCCCAGGGAAGTTGTGGATGCCCCATCCCTGGAAGCATTTAAGGCCAGGCTGGATGGGGCTTTGAGCAACCTGGTATAGTGGGAGGTGTCCCTGCCCATGGCAGGGGGGTTGGAACTTGATGATCTTTAAGGTCCCTTCCAACTCTAACCATTCTATGATTCTATGATTCTATGTTCATCATTGACCTGGATGAAGGGATGGAATGTACCCTCAGCAAGTTTGCTGATGATACAAAACTGGGAGGGGTGGCTGACACACCAGAAGGCTGTGCCACCATACAGCAAGACCTGGACAGGCTGGAGAGTTGGGCAGAGAGGAACCTGATGAAATTTAACAAGGGCAAGTGTAGGGTCCTGCACCTGGGGAGGAATAACCCCCTGCACCAGTACAGGTTGGGGGCTGACCTGCTGGAGAGCAGCTCTGAGGAAAAAGACCTGGGAGTCCTGCTGGACAACAGGATGACCATGAGCCAGCAATGTGCCCTTGTGGCCAAGAAGGCCAATGGCATCCTGGGGTGCATCAGGAAGAGTGTGGCCAGCAGGTCGAGGAAGGTTATCCTCCCCATCTACTCTGTCCTGGTGAGGCTGCATCTGGAGTACTTTGTCCAGTCCTGGGCTCCCCAGTTCAAAGGACAGGGATCTGCTGGAGAGGGTACAGCAGAGGACCACAAAGATGATTAGGGGCCTAGAACATCTCTCTTATAAGGAAAGGCTGAGCGACTTGGGTCTTTTTAGTTTGGAGAAGAGAAGACTGAGGGGGGATCTTATCAATGCCTATAAATACTTAAAGGGTGGGTGTCAGGAGGATGGGGGAGTCTTTTTTCAGTGGTGCCCTGTGACAGGACAATGAGCACAAACTTGAACATAGAAAGTTCCACCTAAACACGAGAAGGAACTTCTTTGCTTTGAGGGTGGCAGAACACTGGAACAGGCTGCCCAGAGAGGTGGTGGAGTCTCCTTCTCTGGAGACATTCAAAACCCACCTCGACACTTTCCTGTGCCACCTGCTCTAGGTGGACCTGCTTTGGCAGGGGGGTTGGACTAGATGATCTCCAGAGGTCCCTTCCAACCCCATATTATTCTGTGATTCTTACTGTAGTGCAACCAATAGCAATTATAGAAATGTGGATGTACAGTGGCAGGGTTATTTAGCAATTAACATCATACAATTTGACTCATTGGCTATTCTCACCCAACATCAGCATCAGATCCCGATGAGGTACACATCGAACTTCCCCATCCTTCTGCATCACCCACCAAGTGCACCCAGGTCCTTGAGCAAAAGCAGTCTCACAGATGTGTTTGCCTTTGCCTGAGGCAGGAGTATCTCAGACTGTCTTCCCTAACATATTCTTCATATGCATGGGGACTTTATCCCCTTCTACAGTACATGGAAGTTTTGATTGGGCAGGGCCAGCTCGATTGGTAGATCCCCTCGTGTTAACTAGCCAGGTAGCCTTTGCTTTGCTTTGTTTTAAGGTCCCACTACCTATCGCTCTCAGTGTAGTTTTTAACAGTCCATTGTATCATTCTATCTTCCCAGAGCCTGGTGCATGATAGTGGATGTGATAGACCCACTCAATGCCATGCTCTTTGGTCCAGGTGTCTATGAGGCTGTTTCGGAAATGAGTCCCGTTGTCCGACTCAATTCTCTCTGGGGTGCCATGTTGGCACAGGACTTGCTTTTCAAGGCCCGGGATAGTGTTCCAGGCGGTGGCATGGGGCACAGGGTAAGTTTCCAGCCATGCAGTGGTTGCTTCCACCATTGTGAGCACATGGCGCTTGCCTTGACGGGTTTGTGGGAGTGTGATATAATCAGTCTGTCAGGCCTCCCCATATTTGTATTTCAGCCATCACCCTCCATACCAAAGAGACTTTAATCGCTTGGCTTGCTTGATTGCAGTGCATGTCTCACATTCGTGGATGACCTGTGCAATAGTGTCCATGGTCAAATCCACCCTTCGGTCATGAGCCCATCTATATGTAGCGTCTCTTCCTTGATGGCCTGAGGTGTCATGGGCCCATCAAGCTATGAATAATTCACCCTTATGTTGCCAGTCCAGATCCACCTGGGCCGCTTCAACCTTAGCAGCCCAATCCACCTGCCGGTTATTTTGATGTTCCTCGGTGGCCCGGCTTTTGGGTACATGGGCATCTACATGATGTACTTTCACAACCAGATTCTCTACCCGGGCAGCAATATCTTGCCACAATTCAGCAGCCCAGATGGGTCTGCCTCTGCGCTGCCAGTTGCTCTGCTTCCACTGCTGTAGCCACCCCCACAGGGCATTTGCCACCATCCATGAATCGGTATAGAGATAAAATACCGGCCATTTTTCTTGCTTGGCAATGTCTAAGGCCAGCTGAATGGCTTTCACCTCTGCCAACTGGCTCGATTCACCTTGTCCTTCAGTGGCTTCTGCAACTCGTCTTGTAGGACTCCACACGGCAGCCTTCCACTTTCGATGCTTTCCCACAATCCAGCAGGACCCACCAGTGAACAGGGCATATTTATTCTCATTTTCTGGTAGTTTATTATACGGTGGGACCTCTTTTGCATGCATCAACTCCTCCTCTCATGATATTCCAAAATCCTTGCCTTCTGGCCAGTCCATGATCACTTCCAGAATTCCTGGGTGACTGGGGTTGAATTTCACTGAATTTCACTGAATTTTTTTTTAGAGTTGGAAGGGACCATAAAGATCATCTAGTCCAACTCCCCTGCTGAAGCAGGATTGCTTAGAGAATGCTACCCAGGACTGCATCCAGGCGGGTCTTGAAAATCTCCAAAGAAGGGGACTCCACAACCTCCCTGGGCAGCCTGTTCCAGGGCTCTGTCACCCTCACCGTGAAGAAATTCTTCCTCATATTCGAGTGGAACCTCCTATGTTCCAACTTGTGCCCGTTGCCCCTTGTCCTGTCACTGGCAACCACTGAAAAGAGTCTGGCTCCCTCCTCCTTCAACCCACCCTTGAGATACTTATAGGCATTAATAAGGTCTCCCCTCAGCCTTCTCTTCTCCAGACTAAAGAGTCCCAGCTCTCTTAGCCTTTCTTCATAAGGGAGATGCTCCAATTCCTTAATCATCTTTGTTGCCCTTCGCTGGACTCTTTCCAGTAGTTCCCTATCCCTCTTGAATTGGGGAGCCCAGAACTGGATGCAGTATTCCAGTTGTGGCCTCACCAGTGCAGAGTAGAGGGGGAGAATGACTTCCCTCGACCTACTAGCCACACTCTTCCCTATGCAGCCCAGGATTCCGTTGGCCTTCCTGGCCACAAGAGCACATTGCTTGCTCATTGTCATTTTGCTGTCTACCAGGACTCCCAGATCTTTCTCTTCGGAGCTTGGCTCCAGCAGGTCCACGCCTAACCTGTATTGGTGCCTGACATTCTTCTTGCCCAGGTGTAGCACCTTACACTTTTCCCTGTTGAACCTCATGAGGTTCTTCCGTGCCCAGCTCTCCAGCCTGTCCAGGTCTTGCTGGATGGCAGCACGGCCCTCCGGGGTGTCAGCCACCCCTCCCAGTTTGGTATCATCAGCAAACTTGCTGAGGATACACTCTGTCCCCTCGTCCAGGTCACTGATGAATATGTTGAACAGGACTGGACCAAGTATTGACCCCTGGGGGACACCACTGGTTACAGGCCTCCAGCTTGAACCTGTTCCATTAACCATTACCCTTTGGGTCCTGTCACACAGCCAGTTCTCAATCCACCTCACTGTCCCCTCATCCAGCCCATACTTCCTTAGTTTTCCAAGAGGATGTTATGGGAGACAGTGTCAAAAGCCTTGCTGAAGTCAAGGTAGATGACATCTGCCGCCCTCCCTTCATCCAGCCAACCAGTTATGGCATCATAGAAAGCTATCAGATTGGTCAAACATGATTTACCCTTGGTAAACCCATGTTGCCCACTTCCAATAACCCCTCGCTATTCAACTTGTTTGGAGATGACATCTAGAACGAGTCGCTCCATTACCTTCCCAGGGACGGAGGTGAGACTAACTGGTCTGTAGCTCCCAGGGTCCTCCTTCTTGCCCTTTTTGAAGACTGGTGTGATATTTGCCTTCCTCCAGTCTTCAGGCACCTCTCCTGTTCTCCATGACCTTTCAAAGATGATAGAGAGTGGCCCAGCGATAACATCTGCCAGCTCTCTCAGCACTCGTGGGTGCATCCCATCTGGGCCCATGGACTTATGAATGTCCAGTTTGGCCAAGTGGTCCCGAACCTGGTCCTCTTCCACTGAAGAAAAAACTTCCTCTCTCCATACCCTCCCCCTGGCCTCCAAGGCCAGAGGTTCATGAGGGGCAGCCTTAGCAGTGAAACTGAAGAAAAGAAGGCATTCAGCAACTCTGCCTTCTCCGTGTCTTCCACCACTAGGGTGCCCATCTCATTCCTCAGTGGGCCCACATTATCCCTAATCTTCCTTTTTCTGTTTACATACTGGAAAAAACCCTTTTTGTTGTTCTTAACTGTAGTGGCCAAGATGAGTTCAGCTTGAGCCTTGGCCCTTCTAATTTTCCCCCTACATATCTTCACTGCTTCCTGGTATTTCTCCTTGCCTACCAGGCCCTTTTTCCAAAGATCATAAACCTTCTTTTTGTTCCTGAGCTCCAGCCAAAGCTCTCTATTTAGCCAGGCTGGTCTTCTTCCCTTCCTGCTTGTTTTTTGGGACTTGGGTATGGCTCTTTCCTGCGCTTTTAAGAGTGCCTCCTTGAAGTGCGACCAGCCTTCCTGGGCACCTTTGCCCTTCAGGACTGTCTCCCAAGGGACACTTTCAACCATGCTCCTGAAGAGGCCAAAGTCTGCCCTTCGGAAGTCCAACGTGGCAGTTTTGCTGGCCCCTCGCCTTGCTTCAGCAAGAATTGAAAATTTTATCATTTCGTGATCACTCTGTCCAAGACGACCTCCAACGTTTACATCCCCCACAAGACCTTCTGAATTAACTATCAGCAGGTCCAGTATGGCACTTTCCCTAGTCGGTTCCCTCACCAGCTGTGTTAGGAAGTTGTCTTCCATGCACTCCAAGAATCTCCAGGACTGTTGCCTCTCTGCTGTGTTGTATTTCCAGCAGATATCTGGGAAGTTGAAGTCCCCCATGAGTACAAGGGAGAGTGATCGTGAGGTCTCTGCCAGCTGCTTATAGAATATTTCATCAGTCTTTATATCCTGGTTTGGGGGTCTATAACAAACTCCCACCACAAGGTCTGCCTTATTGGTCTTCCCCTTGATTCTTATCCATAGGCACTCAACACTGTCTTCATGTGTATTGCCAAGTTCTAGGCATACAATACTACTCTTAACATAAAGGGCCACCCCACCACCTCTCTTTCCTTTCCTGTCCCTTCTGAAGAGTTGATAGCCGTCAATCACAGCACTCCAGTTATGCGAGTCCTCCCACCACGTTTCTGTGACGGCAACTAGATCATAGTTTTCTTGCTGTACGATGGCCTCCAGCTCCTCCTGTTTGTTGCCCATGCTGCATGCATTCATGTAGATGCACTTCAGCTGGGCTAATCGTCCCACTATTTTTCTGGGAGGGCAGGCACTAATTCCCACCTGTCCATGTGCAGACATTTCTGCAGTTACCATCTTATCACTACTCCTTATGTCTTCACAGCTGCATGTATCTTTCTCTCCCACATCGACTGCTGCAACAGGCTGCAAGGCCGCGCTGGCACCTTTACCCACTAGCACACTACTCCTGGGCACCACTTTAGTAACCCTGGTTCCAACCCCGTCCCCCTTCAAATCTAGTTTAAAGCTCTCTCAATGAGCCCTGCTAATTCCTGTCCCAGTATCCTTTTTCCCCTTTGGGTTAGGCTTCCCCCACCTGCTGCCAGCATGCCTGGTGACCTGTAGATCAGCCCATGATCAAAGAATCCAAAGTTCTGCCGTTTACACCAGTCTTTTAGCCACGAATTGATCTGTTGAATCTTGCTTTTTATCCCTTCATCTATCCCTGTGACTGGTGGGATAGAAGAGAACACCACTTGTGTTCCTGATCCTTTGACCAATCGTCCCAGCGCTCTGAAGTCCTTTTTCATTGCCTTTTGGCTTCTGGTTCCCCATTTGAGTTTGCTGTATGATCAGTGCAATCCACTTACTCCATGTAGTTGCATGATGTGTGGCAGGGACCCTTTCTTTGAACATCCAGCCCAGCACCAGCAGTCGAGGTGCTAAGAGGAGCTGAGCTTCCGTACCAACCACTTCCGAAACAACTCAAACATCTTCATATGCTGCCAGTATCTCCTTTTCTGTTGGAGTAGAGCGGGCTTTGATCCTCTGTATCCCTGACTCTAAAACCCTAGGGATCGACCGCGAGTCTCCCCTGGTTCTTTCTGCCAGAGGCTCCAGATAGGGCCATTCTCCCCGGCTGTAGTGTAGACCACATTTTTAACATCTTGTCCTGCCTGGACTGGCCCCGGAGCTACTGCATGGACTGTTTCCTGTTTAATTTGTTCAAAAGCTTGTCGTTCCTCAGGACCCCATTTAAAATCATTCTTCTTCCCGGTCACTTGATAGAGAGAGCTTAAGATCAGACTGTAATCTGGGATATGCATCCTCCAAAACCCCACAATGCCTAAGAAAGCTTGTTTCCTTTTTACTAGCTGGTGTAGACATAGCTGCTATTTTGTTGATCACATCCATTGGGATCTAACAGTTTCCATCTTGCTATTTTATTCCTAAAAACTGGATTTCCTGTGCAGGTCCCTTGACCTTGCTTCATTTTATGGTAAAACCAGCTTTCAGAAGGATTTTAACTATTTTATTCCCTTTCTCAAAATCTTCTTCTGCTGTGTTGCACCATACGATGATGTTGTCAACATATTGCAGATGTTCCAGAGCTTCACCCTGTTCCAGGGCAGTCCATGGCAAATGATAAGGCTGTATTTCCGTCCCTGGGGCAATTGATTCCAGGTGTACTGGATGCCCCTGCAATTGAAAGATAACTGGGGCCTGCACTCTGCAGCCAAAGGGATTGAGAAGACTGCATGAGCAATATCAGTTGTGGCATACCTCTTGGCTGCCTTTGACTCCAGTTCGTTTTGAAGATCTAACAAGTCTGGCATGGCAGCACTCAGCGGTGGTGTGACTTCATTCAGGCCATGATAGCCTACAGTTAGCCTCCACTCTTCATTAGATTTTCGCACTGGCCATATGGGACTGTTAAAGGGTAAGCAAGTGTTGCTGATCACTCCTTGGGTCTCTAGTTGATGAATCAGCTTATGGATGGGGATCAGAGAGTCTCGGTTGGTGCGATATTGCCACCGATGCACCGTTGTAGCAATGGGCACCTGTTGTTCTTTGACCCTCAACAACCCCACAACAGAAGGGTCTTCTGAGAGACCAGGCAAGGGAGACAACTGTTTAACTTCTTCCGCCTCCAAGGCAGCTATGCCAAAAGCCCACCGGTACCCTTTTGGGTTCTTAAAATACCCTCTCCTGAGATAATCTATACCAAGGATGCATGGAGCGTCTGGGCCAGTCACAATGGGATGCTTTTGCCACTCATTCCCAGTTAGGCTCACTTCAGCTTCCAGTACAGTCAACTCTTGGGATCCCCCTGTCACTCCAGAAATACAAATGGGTTCTGCCCCTCTGTAGCTTGATGGTATTAGGGTACACTGTGCGCCTGTGTCCACTAGAGCCTTATACTCCTGTGGGTCTGATGTGCCAGGCCATTGAATCCACACAGTCCAATAAACCTCATTGTCCCTTTCCATCAGCTGTCTGGAGGCAGGGCCCCTCTAATCCTGGTCATAGTTTCCGTTACTCCTTGCAGAAATAACTTGGAAGTTCCTTCAAGAGGATTGGAAGTAAGATCAGGACTTCTACTCTGTCTGGGTACTGCCCACTGGAAACTGGGGCGGCACTTTTCCTGGAGGGATCCCCTTTTGTGGTTGTTTTTCCTTGCAACTCATGGACCCGTGCCCGTAGGATCAAAGTAGGTTGTCCATCCCACTTCCTCATGTCCTCTCCGTGGTCACGCAGATAGAACCACAGGGTGCCTTGTGGTGTATACCCTCTGTATTCTCTCTCTGGAATGGAGAAACGCCTGCTCCTAATAGCTGAGATACTGGCCCATACAGGTGGGGAGTAGGACATATTCTCTTCAAGTAGCTGGACCTTCCGATACAGTTTCTCCACAGCTGAGATGAGGAGGGAAGAGACTTTCTTCATACCACCGCAGTCGGGCAGCCATCTCATCCACCTTTGGTCCCTCTTCGCTTTTCCATTCCATTACTGCCAGTGAATTGGCATATGACGATGGGGCGCTCCGTACAAACTTCTGCCACATGGGCCTTGTACATTGGATCTCATTGAGATCTGTGGGTAACTGTACATTGTCCAGGTCATAATAAATCATCTCCCGCATGGCTAATTCTCTCAGGTACTGCATACCTCTTTCCATGGTGGTCCACTTGCCTGGATGACATACAGCATCTCCACTGAAGGAGTACCTAACAGGAGTTGCCTCCAGAGGCTGAGGGCTTGTGTCTTTTTCCCCATGGCCTTGTCAATGCCCCCTTCCCTAGACAGGGATCCCAGCTGCCTGGCTTCCCTACCCTCTAATTCCAGGCTACTGGCCCCGCTGTCCCAGCATCGGAGCAGCCAGGTGACAATGTGCTTATCTGGAAGTTGGCTGAAATCTTTTCTTATATCCCACAGTTTGCTTAGGGACAGAGATCAAGTGATTATCTCTGGTTCTGCCTCTTCCTCCTGTTCTTGCGATGGCCCTGGTTCATCATCATCCCTTACTAAGCGAACTGATTTCTTGGTATATTTCTTCTTCTATATAGGGGCAACTGATACCAGCATGGGTTGGATTTCTGGTTCAGCTGCAGGACCTGCCACTGGGGTTGGCGTCATCGCAGTGCCTGCCACTTAGGTTGGAGTAGCTGCAATGTCTGTCGCAGGGGTTGGAGTGGCTGCAGTGCCTGTCCGTCTGTTTTCCCTCTCTTTCTCCTGAGGATGCTGCACAATATTGAGCAGTGTTTGGTAGACACGGGCCAGGGCCCAGCACTGTGCAGTGAGCTGTGCCTCTCTGGAATAGCCACCACATTTTCCTTTCAAATATTCTATCACTTTATCAGGGTCCTGTAGTTGTTCGTGGGTGAAGTCCCAAACCATTGGAGGTGAGAAGCTCTCTAGATACCTGCCCATATTCTCCCACCTGCCATGCCACCCACACTATCCAGCCTTGGGGCAGATCTCGGGGTGGTAGTCTTAAATAGTTGTTTAACCCTAAACAAGACCCGGAACACATTCAGGAGACGTAACAATAGGACCAGGCTGGTTTGAGCATCCCAAGGATATTCAAAATTCTCAAAAGCTGTCATACCTGGCCCAAAGGAGAAAAGGGAGGTGAAAAAGCTGGGGAAAGTATCCCCCCCTCCCCATTACCCCCATAGGTTGGGTGTGATTATTAATAAATTCCGAGAGACGGCACCTGAGGTATGGGCAGGACAACAACACCATGTAAACACCCCCCCATAACCATCTGAACAGTGATGCTATCATATCATAAGTTGATATTACACAGCACAGCAAAACAATAATCCTGATCCCTCTCCCAGAGGTGATAAACAGCAGTGGGGAGTACATAAACCATATAGGAATTTACATAACACAGCCACAGGAACAAACAAAGCAACATGGTGACTGGTGGCTATTTAACTAATACAATAAATGCACACAACAAACTAATTTTAACAAGCTCTGGTTGGATTTGTCTGTCTCAACCGTTCAAGTGCCCCACGTTGGGCTCCAGAAAGGACTGTTGTGGTTCAGCCTCAGACGGCAACAAAGAACCACACAGCTGCTTTCTCAGCCCCTAACCTGTACTGATGCATGGGGTTATTCCTCCCCAGGTGCAGCACCCTACACTTGCCCTTGTTGAACTTCATTAGGTTTCCCCCCCAACTCTCCAGCCTGTCCAGGTCTTGCTGTATGACAGCATAGCCTTATTGCTATCAAGCATTCAGATGTGGGTCAGCCTCTCTCAGTCACGTTCCATTTTTGTATTGGATTTGCATGGCAAGGTTTTGGTAGTGGGGGGGGGGCTACAGGTGTGGCTTCTGTGAGAAGCTGCTAGAAGCTTCCCCTACGGCTGATAGAGCCAATGCCAACCAGCTCCAAGACAGACCTGCCGCTGGCCAAGGTTGAGCCGATCAGCTATGGTGGTAGTGCCTCTGTGATAACATATTTAAGAAGGGGAAAAAAAAAACCCTGCATGACAGCAACCAGGAGTGAATAGGTAGAAAAAGAGCTATGTAGAAACCAAGGTCATTGAAGGAGGAGGGACCCACGCTGGAGCAGTCTGTTCCTGAAGGGCTGTACCCCATGGAAGGACTCATGTTGGAGAAGTTCATGGAGGACTGTCTCCCATGGGAGGGACGTCCGCTGGAGCAGGGGAAGAGTGTGAGGAAGAAGGAGTGGCAGAGGCAATGTGATGAAATGACCGCAATCCCCATGCGCTGCTCGGGGGGAGGAGGTAGAGAATTCAGGAGTGAAGTTGAACCCAGGAATAAGGGAGGGATGGGAGGGGGGGAAGGTGTTTTAAGATTTGGGTTTATTTCTCATTCTCCTAATCTGATTGGATTGGTAATAAATTAAATTAACTTTCCCAAAATGAGTCTGTTTTGCCCATGATGGTAATTGGCGAGTGATCTTCCTGTCCTTATCTTGACCCACTAGCATTTCATTTCATTTTCTCTCCTCCTGTCCAGCTGAGGAGGGGGACTGATAGAGTGGCTTTGGTAGGCACCTGGCGTCTATTCAGGGTCAACCCACCACAATTTTATATATAGTTCATAGAAAGAATGACTCCATAGCATGTTGTTATGGTTTGAGAAAACCCATAACGATTTTTTTGTCATTTAGACAATTATTCTATCACCCAGTGACCCCTCCCCACCCAGAAAGGGGAATCGGGGAACACAAAGAAACACAAGGGTTGAAATATAAATAGATTTAATAGAATAAGACTAAATAAATAACAGTAATACTAAAGAACCAGTATTAATCCCAGTACTGATATAAGATATACAAGAATTATATTCAGCCAATTATATCAGTAGGAAGCTGTGCACTCCCAGCAGTGGACAGCAAATGTCGGACACTCTGAGCACAACGGCTTCAGGAGGAAAGGAAGGCCTCAGGGGTCTGGCACCGGGGCAAGGAGTTCTCTGGACTGCCGCCATCAAGGGAGAGAGCCAGCTATGCAGCAAACTTTTCTAATTTATATTGAATGTGATGTTCATGGTATGAAATAATCCTGTTGGCCAGTCTGGGTCAAATGCCCTAGGCCTTGCTCCTCCTTGTCCCTGCACCTGGCAAGGCTCGAAAACACTAACCTTGAACATCCGCCTGGATGCAGTCCTGAGTCCGCCTGGATGCAGTCCTGAGTAGCATTCTCTAAGCAATCCTGCTTCAGCAGGGGAGTTGGACTAGATGATCTATACGGTCCCTTCCAACTCTAAAAAAATTCAGTGAAAATTCAGTGAAAATTCAGTGAATCCCACAGAGTCTAGCTGGCTTTAAAGTAAATATTTTCATGAATTCAGACACTAGAGTCTTCCAAAGGTGCAGTTTTCCCCAGCATTAGAAGAAAAGTTAGTCCTGCGTCTCTCAACCCAGGACACATGTTTATTAGGGTATACATCTACTGTTAAGTGGAAGAAATAATGAAGTAAGGAGATTTTACCTTGGACTCTCATCTACAACATATAGACATAAAGGAAAGAGTCCAATGGAGGACCACTAAGATGGCCAAGGGCTAGAGAACACAAAATATGAGGAGAAGCTGAGAGAACTGGGTTGATTTCACCTTCAGATGGGAAAGCTAAAGGGAGATCATATCACTGTCTATAACTACCTGATCAGAAGATGTAGAGAAGACAGAGCCAGACTCTTCTGTCACCAGGCAGAAGAGAGGGACTTAAGGGACAATGGAGAATGGAGGCAGGTCCCTCCTCGGAGGGGCAAGCAAAACCCCTCCCAGCCCCCCTCACCTTCCCAGTTGCACTTACAAAATAGGTACGGGGCTTTGGAAATCGAGGGCCAGGCATATGAGGATGGAGACAAAGATCTATGCAGTGAGCTGCCCAGAGCCAGCCACCCACCCCCACACCTTACAACTTCCTCAACAAAGAAAAAAAGGAAGGTAATTGTGGTGGGTGACTCCCTTCTGTGGGGAACAGAAGGCCCCATTTGCAGACCGGATCCATCACACAGAGAAGTCTGCTGCCTCCCTGGGGCCAGGATTAAGGATATACAGAAAAATATCCCTACCCTAGTCCGGCCCTCTGTCGGAGTGGGAGACGGACCCGGAGTAACGATGAGCCTCAATATGAGTATGATCGTTCTCACTTTATTCAAGTTCTCACAGAGTATATAAAGACAGACAAGCAGAGCACGCGCTAGCGGCAGCTATACGATTGGCTTACAGTCTCTGTTCACGCGCCTAGAGCGCTCACACAATTAGTGCAGACCTCTTGTCCACGCGCAGCAGATGTTTCTCTATCTCCCGGAGGCAGTACCGCTTATCTTTTGTTTATCATGTAGCTACTTCTTCATACTTCTGTTTTTCAAGGAGAGTTCACAGCCTCCTCTGGGCTTTCATCCCTATCAAAGACTGGGTTGCTCATTGCAATCAAGTCGTGTCCCTTTTCACTCAGCCATTCCTCCACAGCCCTCGGATTACTATCCGTTACTAGTATTTCAAGTAGGCGGCGACGAGGTAGCTACCAGTAGTCCAAGGGCAATGAAAAGAGACTTTAGGGCCCTTGGACGGCTGGTTAAGGGATCAGGAGCACAAGTTGTGTTCTCCTCTATCCCACCAGTTGCAGGAATTGATGAGGGGATAAACAGGAAGAGCCAGCAGATTAACTCCTGGCTCCGAGGCTGGTGTAACCGGCAGGACTTTGGTTTCTTTGATCATGGGATGATCTACAGGACACCAGGCCTGCTGGCAACTGGTGGGGTAAGCCATACCCAAAGGGGAAGAAGAATACTGGGGCAAGAATTTGCAGGGCTCATTGAAAGGGCTTTAAACTAGGTTCAAAGGGAGATGGGGATGAAACCAGGATTACTAAAAAGGAGCCTGGGAGCAGATTACCAGTGCTGGTGGGTAAAAGCGCTAGCAAGGTCTTGCAGCCTATTGTCTCAGTAGAGGTGGGGGATGGTAACCCATGTAGTGATGACATCAGGAACAGTGATAGGTTGGTAACCACAGAAGGGTCTGAGCATGGTCAGGGGGGTATTGGGGCTCGGCCCCCCATAAAAGTGGCAGGAAAATTAGCCCAGCTAAAGTGCATCTACACAAATGCAAGCAGTATGGACAACAAACAGGAGGAGCTGGAGGCCATTGTACAGCAGGAAAACCATGATATAGTTACCATCACAGAAACGTGGTGGGAAGGCTTACACAACTGGAGTGCTGCAATCGATGGCTACCAACTCTTCAGAAGGGATAGACAAGGAAGGAGAGGTGGTCGGGTGGCCCTCTATGTTAGAGATAGGTTTGAATGCCTAGAACTTAATAATGGGAATGACAGTATAGAGTGTTTATGGGTAAGAATCAAGGGGAAGGCCAACAAGGCAGACATCATGGTGGGAGTTTATTACACACCCCCAAACCAGGATGTAGAAATCGATGAAATATTCTATCAGCAACTGGCAGAGCTCTTGCTATCACCCGCCCTTGTTCTCGTGGGGGACTTCATTTTCCCAGATATCTCCTGGGAATACAACACGCCAGAGAGGGAACAATCCAGGAGGTTCCTAGAGTGTGTGGAGGATAACTTCCTCACGCAGCTGGTAAGTGGGCCGACCAGGGGAAGTGACCTCCTGGATCTGCTCCTTGTGAACACGGAAGAATTTGTGGGGGAAGTAAAGGTTGGATGTGGGGGACTGTGGTGGGTCCGTGGAACCCTTGATTGTGGGAATGGAGTCAGGAGTTGACCTTGCAGAGATTAAAGTATATCCTTGAGAAAGAAAGGAGTAGAAAACATCCTGAGAAGTAAAACAACTTTTTAGGTACCAGCTGGGGACTGACAAGATAAGGAGTAGTTTTGATGTTTTGCAAAAGACAACCAATGATATATTGTTACGACAATATGTAACCAATAGTAAAAGAACACGTGTTAAGAAAGAATATATAAGAAAATACCTGTGCTAATAAAGGGTAGACTGTTACTGCTTGAACTTCTGAAGATTGCTGTCCGTGTCGTTTGTCCGTCTCAACAACGACATCTGGTGACCCCGACGTGATTCTGCATAGGAAAAAAGACAGCTGGAGATAGCCGTGGAGACGGAGCCAAGTATAGCTGAGAGCGGCGGGGAGAGCTGCTGATTGATCCGGATCGTGAATAAGACACCTGGAGAGATGAGCTACTGGGAACATGGGAGGGAACCTGTCCAAAGAAGAGGGTATCATACTCTCTATGTGGCAGTTGCTTTTGAAACGGCGAGGCATGGACCTCCCCGAGTTGACTTCATGGAAAATGTTGCTCTGGGGCAAAAGACAAGGCATTGAAGTTACCACTGTCACAGCATTTAGTGTATCACAATGGAAGGACTTGGGTGATAAATTGTTTGATGGTGCTATGAGAGGCTCCAAAGAAGCGACTGAACTACTAACAACGTGGCGTTTGCTACTAGAGACTTTGAAAGGGTTTAAAGAGCAGAGGGAGCCGGCGGAGACGGCAGGAAAAAATGAGTCGCCTGATCCTTTCGGGCCGGACTTAAAAGGAGGGGCGGAGCCATCTGCGGTCCCAAAACCCCCGGTCCTAAAACCCCCTGTTATCAAGAAAGAAGACAGGGGGGTGCTGATGGGGGGGGGGGCGCTTTCTGAAGGAAAAAAGTGTAAGTATGTGCTGCCCCGAGAACAGATAGAAGCGGCAAGAGACTCGCATAAACAAGCGGCAGATTCGGGATATGTGTGGCCGCAGGAGGGACTCCCTGTATCTAAGTCAAGAGAATATGCGCAACCCTCTGCTCCGCTGTGGAAGAACAAAGGGCGCGGCCGTTGCTTAACCCCTTTTTGTATCCACCTCTGCCAGAGGATTCGGACATTAATGCTGATGAGGATGATCCTATGACAGGACAAAATGAGCTTGAGGAGGTAGTCCCTGAGAATCCGGGTCCCCCTTTACATACCCCTGCTGTCGCGACGGAGGGAAGACAGGGTCACTCAATATGAGTGATCAGCAAGCTTCGTTTATTGAATAGTACAGCCGTCTTTTATGCTTCGTTATAATTAGCTAATACATATTCTGCAATACATCTTTCTGATTGGCCTGTCCTCCAAACTTCAACCCCGCCCTTAGTTCCTTCTTTACAGTTACTTTCATCCTCTTTTCCCATGCCTGAGCAGCTGCAATCTCCCTGTTATCATACAACAGTTACAGTCAAGGACAGGGTGTCCTTGCCAGCTCAGCAGTTACGGGGGCTGAATCCGATGTTTCTCAAGTTCTTGCTCAGCCAGCTGGATCATGTCTATGTGACCCTTCTCAGCTAGCCAGTCTCCCACAATTCCCCCGTTTTTATTTTGGGCAAGTAATACCTTTTCGGTGACTTGTTCAACTTTCTTAACTACACATCCCAGTATTGCACGTACTGCTATCAAAATCAGTATAATGACACCAACCCAACGAAGACCTTCCTTAATTCCATAATTATTTGCGTGGTTACATTAGATTGCTTAACTGCCCAACAAGCAAGCTTCTTTATGTTAGCTAAAGCATGTGCGGTCCCAACAGCGGGGATGATAGAGGCGACTATGTTAGTTGCTGTCCCCCACAACTCCACATTGTCATTACAATCAGAACCTAGGGTAGAAAGAGATCGTCTATTTCTAGTATGATATCTGAGGGTATGTATATCTGGAGCAAACAGTGTTAGTTGGCCCAGATAGCAGGGGCCTAGCGTAACATTAAGGCTATTAATTATGCATGATGCAGTTTCAGACACCTTGTCTTGGTTAGTACAGTTGCCTGTAAAGAACCCTTTCATTACAGTGGCTAGATGCTCAGGGTCTCCTATAGGCGCGCCAAACAAACAGGTTCGAAAGGGATCAGTAGCCGAGACGAGGGACAGACAAAAGGAGGTCTGCCCTGTTTGGTTGGCCCACGTGACCCACATGTTTTTAGTTGGTTGAACTTCGTGGAGGCTGATGGCAGCGACGCCACCCGCGTTGCCGTGAGGTCCGTTGGTGAGGAGGCATAGTAGCAAAACGACGACACAACTCCCCCCAATCCAGGGGACTGACCATCCACAGGCGGGGGACCTTAATGCCATCCCCGCACAATCTGGTCAAGATTTGTGATTGTTGTTGCCCAAGGATTCTGTTAACCTCCCTGGTGATCTTCCAGCGCACCCTTGCCATGGTCTTTTGCTCCTCGCTTTCATACAATCGTGCTCCTTGGAATTCTGCAAGTACCATTCCAGGTCAATTTGCTTTATTGGCACCCATATTGTGCTTGGTGGGGTGCCATCCACCTGTAGGATACGGCACCGACCCTTCCTGATCAGATCTGCTAGCGTGGCAATTTTTTCCTGTATTATCTGCCATGGTTGTAGCGGAGGGGCTATCCATTCCAATACGATAGTGGTGGACCCCTGCTTCTCCCCCGTTTTTATTTTTTGCTGAGTTAAGGCTGCCATAAGATACTGCTCACCACATAAAACAGTCAAGTCAATGGGCAGACCTTCAACACGCCGATGCGTGGAACGCGTAATTACCATAGAAGCTATTTGTTGCAGCGTTTGTCTTTGTTGCTCAGTAAGCTGCACTAGCGTTGCAGGATCTGTTCCCCGCAGCAGGGGCCGCAGTTGATTCAGTAGTTCATTGGGGATGCCTGTAACAGGTCGAAGCCACTGCAGGTCACCCAACAACCGTTGGGCGTCATGGAGAGTCCGAATATCCAGCTGCAAGGATAATTTCTGAGGTTGGATTGTCGTACAGGTGATACGCCATCCTAGGTACTTCCAGGGGCTCGTCTCTTGTACTTTCTCCGGCGCAATTACTAAACCTCTCTGTCTGAGCTGCGTTGTTAGTTCCTGCTTTTGTTGCGCGGAAAAGGGTGTCGGTTGGGCCAGTAAAATATCGTCCATATAATGATAGATTAGAGTACGGGCCCAGTTTTGTCGCAGTGGCTGCAGGGCGGCATCAACATAAATCTGACACAAGGTGGGTGAATTTCGCATTCCCTGCGGGAGGACCGTCCATTCAAAGCGCTGGTCCGGCCCTTCTCGATTGATCGCGGGAAGGGTAAAGGCAAATCTTTGCTTATCATCTTCATGCAAGGCAATAGTGAAAAAGCAGTCTTTCAAATCCACAATGAGCAGATGCCACCCTTCCGGTATCATAGCTGAGTTGGGTAGGCCAGGCTGTAATGCCCCCATGTCGTACATTTGTTTGTTCACAGCTCTCAGGTCGTGAAGCAATCGATATTTTCCTGACTTCTTCTTGATAACAAAGATGGGGGTATTCCAGGGGCTTGTTGACAGGCGCAGGTGACCCTGGCGGAATTGTTCTCGAATCAGTTCGTGTGCTTGTTCCAGACTTTCCCTTTTTAGCGGCCACTGCTGTATCCACACTGGTTCTTCCGATTTCCATCGGAGAGGGATCGGGAAAGTCCAAGCAGTGGCCGTCCCTAAAAAGGGAGGTCCGAAGTAAGGACCATTCCCATCTGCGCCAGGATATCACGTCCTACCAGAGCGTGCACCCCTTCAGGCAATGGGATAATAGAAACACAGCAGTTTACCACCTTGTCCGTTATAGTCCATTGCAAAAGGGGTGACTTGCTAGCAAGAGTCAATCCCCCTACTCCCGCAACTGTGGCATTGGTCGGGTATGTTGGCCATTGAGCCGGCCATTTCCGTGTACTGATTATAGAAACATCGGCACCAGTATCCAAAAGTGCGACAAGTGAGATGGTTTGGTCACCGTACTGCACCGTAACCGATCGTCGTGGCCATTGGCGCAGGTCGATAGTTAGCAAGGTCATTTGTCCCGTAGATCCAAAACCACCTTGCCCTCGAGGTTGCTCCTGCAGCGGTTGAAGGGCCCCCGCAAGATGTGGCAGGGGAATCAACTGTGCCACCTTAGTGCCTTTAGCTACGAAAAGTGGTGGGAACAGCGTCTGAGCCATAATTTGAATCTCTCCGTAAAAGTCCTTATCAATCAGTCCCACCAAAACATTAAGTCCCAGCATAGTGGCAGATGAACGCCCTATAAGTAGCGCTCCGACCACTTGTCCATTAATACAGATTGGTCCCTGTGTGCCGGTAGCAATTCTGACAGGTTTCGAGTCCAGTAGGGTGCAATCTACTGCTGTTGCCAGGTCCAGTCCGAGGCTTCCGCTTGTGGCTGGCCGGAGAGGAAGGGGTTGTGCGCTGCTGGGTAGGCAGCCGCTTTTTGTGTCGGCGCGGGGCGGCTTTTCCCGCTGGGTCTTCCGTTTCCCGATCCAGCTCGACGACAGGCAGCTTTGTTGTGATTGTCTGATCGACAGTTCTTGCACCACACGGAGCTGGCATTGCAGTCCCGCCTCATGTGTCCGGCGACGCCGCAACGGAAGCACCGCAAACGAGGTGGGCCGCGGGCATTTGACCGCCCAGCAGAGGTTTGCAAAGGAGCAAGGGCTGCTAAAACCTGACTCTGTGTAGCCTGCGCGTGTTCCTTTAAACTATTCCCTAGCTCCTTTACTGCCTCAACTAACATTGCCTGTGGCCCCACCGGTACCTGTGCCATTCTTTCTAGTCCTTCCTCGATGGTCCATGTCCCTGGCAATGTAGCCAAGATGTTACGCGTGGCCGGATTACTATTTTGTATAGCACACTGCTTTAGTATAGTGCCTTTGAGATAATCGGGCACCCCGGCCGCCTGTATGGCGTTTGCTACTTGATCGATAAACAAACCAAATGGCTCCTCTCTTCCTTGCTTAATACCCATATATGAAGGGATTCCTTTTTTTTTTTTTTTTTTGAGTGAACGGCTATTTTTTTTTCCTCTTTTTTTTTTTTCTCCTTTTTTTTTTTTTTGAGTGAACGGCTTTTTTTTTTTTTTTTTTTTTTTTTTTCTCAACTCGGTGTTGCAACGGGGCGTTCGCGACTGCCCGCCACGGCTTTATCAACTTTTTGGCTGTTTTATTATCGCATATAACTTCGTCAAGCAATTTATCCCCGTATTTACGCCATTCCTCGTGTTCAAAAACCGTATCTGGATTATCAAAGCAACCTCTCGCTACTCCATACACTAATCACCCAGGCAACTCCGTTTTACAATCTATACCCTGAACGCTCCGCTTTTCTAAAAAGCATTTGAGCAAATCGTACGCCGCTTGTCTATCCATACCTTCGTTATCTATACCCTGAATGCTCCGCTTTTCTAAAAAGCATTTGAGCAAATCATACGCCGCTTGTCTATTCATACCTTCGTCAGCGCTGTTGCAGCCTTTGCAAGACCTCGGCGGTGCGTGGCCGGCGGGACCCTCTATAGGTGCTCCCGGGCGCGGGGATCAATCCCTTAATCCCTTTCGCCTCCTGCGTTGCTTTCAGGACCGGTACCTAGGCACACCGCTTGTCTATTCATACCTTCGTCAGCGCTGTTGCAGCCTTTGCAAGATCTCGGCGGTGCGTGGCCGGCGGGACCCTCTATAGGTGCTCCCGGGCGCGGGGATCAATCCCTTAATCCCTTTCGCCTCCTGCACTGCTTTCAGGACCGGTACCCAGGCTCCGTCGACTCGTGGCTCGCAGGTTCAGCCCTCTCTAGGGTCCCTGTTGGGGTGCCATTTGTTGCGATGGAGGGAAGACAGGGTCACTCAATATGAGTGATCAGCAAGCTTCGTTTATTGAATAGTACAGCCGTCTTTTATGCTTCGTTATAATTAGCTAATACATATTCTGCAATACATCTTTCTGATTGGCCTGTCCTCCAAACTTCAACCCCGCCCTTAGTTCCTTCTTTACAGTTACTTTCATCCTCTTTTCCCATGCCTGAGCAGCTGCAATCTCCCTGTTATCATACAACAGTTACAGTCAAGGACAGGGTGTCCTTGCCAGCTCAGCAGTTACGGGGGCTGAATCCGATGTTTCTCAAGTTCTTGCTCAGCCAGCTGGATCATGTCTACGCGACCCTTCTCAGCTAGCCAGTCTCCCACACCCTGCGCCAGTAAAATGTTCCGAACAAGGGGGGCCAGAGTGTAGACCAAAATACCCTCGTACTTGGGATTTACCTCCAGCCTCGATTATGGTTAGACCACAAAATCCTGTGCAATTCTGGAAAAAGGTCAAAGCCAAAGCTATGGAGTTGGGCGACTGGGATTTATCAGAGAATATATCCGTTCCCCTCACTGCTGATGAACCTTTGAATGTTGAGGCTGCTGGGCCTGCAGCATTTCCTGTGGTGTATCATGACCCAGCTGCAGGGGAGCCTCATGAGCATGCTACTTATTCCTGGAAGGTGATTCAGGATTTACAAAAGGCCACCGCCCAGTATGGCCCCAACTCCCCGGCAGTAATGCAACTGATACGATTATTGTCTATGGAAGCTATGACCCCTTATGATATTACTCATATTGCTCAGATCATTTTTCAACCTGTGCAGCTTGCAGTGTTTCGAAATATTTGGCAGCAAAGGGCTGAGGCGCAGGCCGTAGCGAATCTGCAGTTTCCACAAGGTGATCCTCGCTATGGCAATGGTGCTGATGTTTTAATGGGTGCTGGGCAATTCAATAACCCACAGCATCAAGAGCAATGGCCCCCCTTGGTGCTTGAACAAGTAAAAAATATAGGCATCGAGGCAATAATTCGCACTGCAGAATTGGCAGAACCAAAACAAAAATATACCACCATTAAACAAGGCACTCGAGAACCATTTCTCTCCTTTGTTGAAAAGTTACAAGCTGCTGTTGAATGTCAAGTGTTTGATGCATGCCTCCGTGAAATGTTCGTGAAACAATTGGCTCGCGACAATGCTAATGCAGACTGTCAAAAAATAATTGAGGCATTACCAGGAGACCCAACCTTAGAGGCAATGATCACTGCTTGTGCCAAGGTTGGATCTGTGGAGCATAAAATGACCGCACTCGCTGCCGCAATGGCAGCCATGCGAGTGCAGGGCCAAAAATGCTATGGCTGTGGTCAAACAGGTCATGTAAAAGCTGAATGCCCCAAGAAAAAAATGGGAGGAACTGGCTCGGGAAAAGTCAATACGGCGGGGGACACAGCAGAAATGAATTGCTATAGATGTGGAAGGGTTGGACATGTTGCTAAGCAATGTCACTCTAAATATCACCTTAATGGCCAACCATTACAGCCGGGAAACGGCAAGAAGAGCGCGAAGGGGCACATGCAGACACAAATGCTCCGTACGCAAATGCCCTACAATCCTGGAAATCCGTTTCTAGGGTCGGTGCAGACGCAACCCTCTGTGACAAGCTATCAGGGAAAACCAGTGGATCAGCCGGGATGGATGTATCCACCGCCCACACAGTGACTATAACGACTCAAGGGGTGCACAAAGTGCCCTTAGATGCCTGGGGGCCAATTGGTAGGGGACTGAGTGCTTTACTAATAGGAAGATCAAGTACCACCCTACAAGGACTCATGGTGCATGTGGGAGTTATTGATGCTGATTTTACAGGACAAATTTGTGCTATGGTATCAACAGCAACCCCACCGGTAACAATAGAAAAAGGAACACGCTTAGCTCAACTTGTGCCATTTATGAGTTGTGTCCCCAGGACTGAACAGGTTGTTCGTGGTGATGGCAGATTTGGATCAACAGGAAAACCACTTGTTTTCTGGACTCAGACAGTGTCGGAGAAATGGCCGCAAATGATCTGTACACTCATGATGAACAGCGTTACCCCCGATCAGGTGAAACTGACTGGGTTACTCGATACAGGGGCGGATGTGACTATCATCTCACTGTGCGAATGGCCTAATACTTGGCCTTTGGCCTCAAACACCTTGGGGGTGGCAGGACTTGGAGGAGTTGCGACTAGCCTAATATCAGCCAAACCGATTACCATTGTTAATTCTGAAGGTCAAAGGGCTACGGTGAGACCTTATGTGACCTCGGCCCCATTAAATTTGTGGGGAAGGGATTGTTTAGGACAATGGGGAGTACGGATAACAACGGATTTTCAGTAGGGGTCACTGTATTGCAGGGCATTTCTCGACCCACTCTGGCATTAAGATGGTTAACTGAAAGACCGGTGTGGGTCGATCAGTGGCCCCTCAGTCAAGAAAAACTCACTGCCCTGCAGTCTCTTGTAGCAGAACAACTAGCTGCAGGACACATAGAGGTCTCACACAGCCCTTGGCATACCCCTGTGTTTGTTATAAAGAAAAAATCTGGAAAATGGAGATTGTTACATGATCTGAGGAAGATTAATGAGGTTATGGCAACCATGGGAGCTTTACAACCTGGATTACCCTCTCCCACCATGATTCCGATGCAATGGGAAATTGTTGTAATGGACTTGAAAGATTGTTTCTTTACGATTCCTTTAGCAGATCAAGATATGGAGAAATTTGCCTTTACTGTACCATCCATAAACAATATGGAACCTGCAAAAAGATATCATTGGAAGGTGTTACCGCAAGGTATGAAAAACTCACCCACAATTTGCCAGTGGTTCGTGGCAAAGGCATTGAGTCCAGTACGTGCTTTGTTCCCATCAGGTTATTGCTATCATTATATGGATGACATTCTGTTAGCTGCAGCAACTCCACAGGAGTTAATTGAGATGGAGAACAAAACACGGGAATCTCTGTGCCAATATGGACTGATTGTTGCGCCTGAAAAGGTGCAACGGCAGCAACCATGGCTCTATTTAGGTATGAAAGTCTTAACTCAAATGGTGATGCCACAACCCATACAATTGCAAGTGGAAGTGAAAACATTAAATGACATGCAAAAATTAGCAGGGATGATTAATTGGATTCGACCCTATGTGGGGATTCCTTCTTCTAAATTGCAACCGCTATTTGAACTACTGCAAGGAGACACAGATATTTCTGCCCCACGCACCTTGACGGTAGGTGCACAAAAAGCAATTGCAGACATTGAGCGAGCAATTAGTAGCAAACATGTATGGAGAATTGAACTGACAGTGCCTGTCCAGGCAATCATTTTGATTGATCAGTTGGTACCCTTTGCCATGATTGCAGAATGGCATGAGAAGTGGGATGATTCTCTGCATGTTTTGGAGTGGGTTTTCTTGCCAAATAAAACAAAAAAGACAGCCCCTGGCCTTTTTGAGCTGGTGGCTCAAGTAATTATAAAAATCAGGACACGCTGTATGGAATTAATGGCGAGAGACCCAGAAAAAATTGTACTCCCAGTGCAGAGTGATTATTTTGAATGGTGCCTGGCCAACAGCTCTGCCTTACAAGCAGCCATGATGAACTATACAGGGCAAATAAGTTATCATTTGCCCTCACATCCATTGGTCAAACTAGGAAGTCAGGTGAGATTTGGTCAGAAACAATTGAGTCAACTGGATCCACTAGAGGGACCCACGGTGTTTACGGATGGATCAGGGAAAACAGAAAAAGCGGCCATCGTCTGGAAAGATGGACCACAATGGCGGCATAAAATCGAACATCAAGAAGGCTCACCACAAGTGGTTGAACTTAGGGCGATGGCCATGGTGTTTCAAAACTTCCCTGGCCCAGTAAACATCATAACAGATTCTGCTTATGTGGTTGGACTGGTACAATGATTGGATAAAGCTGTGTTAGGGCATGTGTCTAATGAAACGCTGTTTGGGGTTCTGAAGCTATTATGGTTGGAAATTTAGAAACATCACTATGAATATTATGTCATGCATATTAGAAGTCACACTACGTTACCGGGTTTTATAGTGGAAGGAAATGCAAAAGCAGATGCTTTGGCGTCCGCAGTGGCATTAGGACCCGTTCCCGATATTAAACAACAGGCAATAGCTTCACATCGCTTTTACCATGAGGGCTATCGGGCCCTGAAATGCCAATTTCATATTTCAAATTCTGAGGCGCGTGCCATTGTTGCTGCATGCCCTGATTGTCAGGGCCATCATGTCCCTATTTACTATGGCACCAACCCTCGCGGCCTCCGTGCCTTGCAGATCTGGCAGACCGATGTTACGCACGTACCCGAATTTGGGCGTTTGAAATACGTGCATGTCTCTATAGATACTTTTTCATCAGCTCTTGTTGCCACTGCTCATACTGGGGAATCTGCACGTGATGTCATCCGCCATTGGCAACGTCCATTTTCCATTTTAGGTGTTCCCCAACAAGTTAAGACAGACAATGGCCCAGCTTACGTGTCTCAGAAAGTCGCATTATTTTTGCAGCTTTGGGGGATATCCCATGTTACTGGAATTCCCCATTCTCCCATAGGACAAAGCATTGTAGAACGAGCCCACGGTACACTCAAGCGCTTCCTCCAAACACAAAAAGGGGGAATGCTGGGTGAACCACCTGATGCACGATTGGCTAAAGCTACATATGTTTTAAATTTTTTACAGGTTTCTGATGATTCTCCGACCCCAACACCACCCATCCTTCGCCATTTCAATTCCCTGGTAACTCAGGAGGGGGTGGGTCCAGGGGCAAAGGTGTTAGTGCAGGATCTATGTACGGGTCAATGGATGGGTCCGTATGATCTATTAACCTGGGGAAGAGGTTATGCTTGTGTTTCCACAGATCACGGGCCGCAATGGATGCCTGCACGGAATGTGAAGCCTGTGTTATCTTCCTCATGATGTGTGCCGTAGTCAACGCATTTTGGATGCCAATGCAGACAAGGACCAACGTATGGATCACTCTAGCCAACATGACTGGCCAAGATTCCATATGTCTGGCCACTGCATCGCCAGAGAATCCGTTTACTACATGCCTCGTTGGTGTTCCAGTGGACAAGTGGCCGGTACCACATGAAGCACGGGCAACTTTTCAGAACGAGTTGTTGGTTAATACATGGGATGCATGGGTGCCTTATTTGCCTAAAGTGCCTTTGGAACCTCAAGATCTCGAACTTTTGGGATCTATAAAAATGGACTATTGTCTGTATTTTAATTATACAGGAAAGAATCAATCCCTGGCATGGGTGGCAAATTCAAGTATGTCAATTTACAGAAATTCAAGTGTATGGTGTAACTTTACCTCCCCAAATATTTCTCGATCCTCAAACGTCCCTTTGGCTCTACCCCCGGGGATATTCCTGATATGTGGAGATCGAGCCTGGGGAGCCATACCTTCTCACATAAAAAGAGGACCATGCAGTTTGGGACGCTTAACATTGTTAACTCCTAATACGTCCATGATTTACCAACATCGCTATTATAAAAAAGCTAAGAGGAGCCTCCATGCTTACAATGAAGACTGCGATGACCAAGTCACTTTTTGGAATAAGGGTGAAATATGGGCAGCCTCCATGTTTGTACCAGGAGCAGCTGCTGCCAAAGCGTTAAGTACCTTGAATAAGTTAGGATGCTGGCTAGCAAAGCAAACGAATGCAACCTCTGCGGCATTAAGCAATTTACTATTAGATGTAGACTCAGTTAGGCATGCCACGCTACAAAACAGAGCGGTGATAGATTTTTTTGTTATTAGCTCAAGGACATGGATGTGAGGATATTGATGGAATGTGTTGCATGAACTTGTCAGATCACTCTGAATCAATTCATAAAAGCATACAGTTGTTGAAGGAAGGAGTACAAAAGCTGCAAGTCGACAATGGATGGGATTGGTTGAACAGATTGTTTAGTGGATGGGGACTGTCGGGATGCTTGTTGTCAGTAGTAAGAACGGGATTAGTTATTTTGCTGATTGTTGTAGTTGTGCTATTAATGTTGCCATGTGTCATCTCCTTGCTGCAAAGGGCCCTGCAGCGGACGATGAAGGCGATATTTTTGGCACAAATACAAAAAGGGGGAATTGTGGGGGACTGCGGCGGGTCCGTGGAACCCTTGATTGTGGGAATGGAGTCAGGAGTTGACCTTGCAGAGATTAAAGTATATCCTTGAGAAAGAAAGGAGTAGAAAACATCCTGAGAAGTAAAACAACTTTTAGGTACCAGCTGGGGACTGACAAGATAAGGAGTAGTTTTGATGTTTTGCAAAAGACAACCAATGATATATTGTTATGACAATATGTAACCAATAGTAAAAGAACACGTGTTAAGAAAGAATATATAAGAAAATACGTGTGCTAATAAAGGTAGACTGTTACTGCTTGAACTTCTGAAGACTGCTGTCCGTGTCGTTTGTCCGTCTCAACAACAACGACAGTTGGAGGCTGTCTAGGGCACAGTGATCATGAGATGATTGAGTTCTCAATCCTTGGAGAAACAAGGAGAGGGGTTACTAAAACTGCCACCCTAGACTTCCGGAGGGCAAACTTTGACCTGTTCAGAAGACTGCTTGACAAAATCCCTTGGGAGGCTGCCCTGAAGGATATAGGAGTCCAGGAAGGATGGACATACTTCAAGAAAGAAGTCTTAAAAGCACAGGATCAGGCTGTCCCCGTGTGCCAAAAAACTGAGGTGCTCAATGCCTACTTTGCCTCAGTCTTTAGCAGTGGAACTAGCTGTTCCCTGGACATCCAGCCTCATGAGCTAGGAGACAGGGAGGGGAAGCAGAATGAGGGCATCACAATTAAAGAGGAAGAGATCAGTGACCTGCTATGCCGCTTGGATGCACACAAGTCTATGGGACCAGATGGGCTACACCCAAGAGTGCTGAAAGGGTTGGCAGACGTGCTTGCCAAACCGCTTTCCATCATTTACAGGAAGTCATGGCTAACTGGGGAGGTCCCAATGGACTGGAGGGTGGCAAATGTAACACCCATCTACAAGAAAGGCAAAAAGGAGGATCCAGGATTATAGACCTGTCAGCCTGACCTCGATACCAGGGAAGGTCATGGAGCAGGTCATCTTGAGTGCCATCACAAACCATATAATGGGCAACCAGGGGATCAGGCCTAGTCAGCATGGGTTTATGAAAGGCAGGTCCTGCCAGACAAACCTGATCTCCTTCTATGACAAGATGACCCGATTATTGGATGAGGGAAAGGCTGTGGATATTATCTACCTGGACTTTCAAAAAGCATTCGACACTGTTCCCCATAGAATTCTAGTGGAAAAACTAGCTGCACATAGCCTGGGCGAGCATACGATCTGCTGGATCAAGCACTGGCTGTCTGGACGGTCCCAAAGGGTGGTGGTCAATGGAGTTAAATCCAGCTGGCGACTGGTCACAAGTGGTGTTCCTCAGGGCTCAGTGTTGGGACCATTTCTGTTTAACAGCTTCATTGACGATCTTGATAATGACATAGAGTGTATCATCAGTAAGTTCGCAGATGACACCAAGTTAAGTGGGAGTGCTGATCTGCACGTGGACAGGGAGGCTCTACAGAGGGACTTAGATAGGTTGGATCGATGGGTGAACCTTAATGGTATGAACTTCAACAAGACCAAGTGCCAAGTCCTGCACTTGGGCCACAACAACCCCATGCATCGGTACAGGCTTGGGGAAGTGTGGCTGGAAAACTGCCTGGCGGAAAAGGACCTGGGGGTTCTAATTGACAAGCGGCTGACTATGAGCCAGCAGCGTGCCCAGGTGGCCAAGAAAGCCAATGGCATCCTGGCTTGTATTAGAAATAGTGTGACCAGCAGAAGTAGGGAGGTGATTGTCCCCCTGTACTCAGCACTGGTGAGGCCACACCTGGAGTATTGTGTCCAGTTTTGGGCACCTCAATACAAGAGAGATATCGAGGTGCTGGAGCGGGTACAGAGGAGGGCAACAAAGGTGGTGAAGGGCCTGGAGAATAAATCGTACGAAGAATGATTGAGGGAGCTGGGACTGTTTAGTTCGAGGAAGAGGAGGCTGAGGGGAGACCTCATCACTCTCTATAACTACTTGAAAGGACATTGTAGCGAGGCTGGTGCTGGTCTCTTCTCACAAGCAAATAGCGATAGAACAAGAGGGAATGGATTCAAGCTGCAACAGGGTAGGTTTAGACTGGACATTAGGAAGAAATTCTTCACAGTAAGAGTGATCAGACACTGGAACAGGCTGCCCAGGGAGGTGGTTGAGTCACTATCCTTGGATGAGTTTAAGAGTCGCTTAGATGTGGTGTTGGGGGATATGGTGTAGGGAAGAACTTTGTAGAGCAGGGTAGATGGTTGGACTCGATGATCCCAAGGGTCTTTTCCAACCTAGATGATTCTATGATTCTTCTAAGAGGTGCACAGTGATAGGATGAGAGACCACAGACTCAGGTTGGAGCGTGGGAAATTCCAACTAGATATAAGGATTTATTTTTTGTTTAAACCCAGTCTCTCTGGGCTGTGTTGCATCTCCATCCCTGGAAGCGTTCAGGACAAAAATGGACACAGTCCTGATGTCATCAGGCCTGCTTTGAGTGAGGGGTTGGGCTGGCTGACCTCCATAGGTCCCTTCCAAATTAACTTACTCTATGGTTCACAGGCTGACAGAAATGGGGTAAAGCCAGAACATTTTCCCCTAGGTAGGTTCCCCCTCCACCTCGAGCTCCCTTTCCTCCCCTCTGAAAACTAAGCACTCCCTGTTTTAACCACATTTAACTAGGATGATCTGTCACCCTGCTCAGTTCCATGGCCCATTCCAGCTTTCCGGGGTTTGTCCTTGTCACAGGCCTTTCAAAACTGAGGGCTCAGAAGTTTCTCTTCTCATCTTCAGCTGTAGTGGGAGATGTTTATATGACAGGGCCCCCAGCCCCCGTGGTGACCTGATAAATTGCAGAACCATGCCCAGAAGCAAATTAGTAGATATAAAGAAAATAAAGACAAACATTAAAAAGCCTACATAACATATAAATGTGCTGGGTTTGGCTGGGGTAGAGTTAATTTTCTTCGCAATAGCTAGTATGAGGCTAAGTTTTGGATTTGTGCAGAAAACAGTGTTGATAATACAGGGATGTTTTTGTTATTGCTGAGCAGTGCTTACACAGGCTTTTTCTGCTACTCACACCGCCCCACCAGCGAGTAGGCAGGGAGTGCACAAGAAGTTGGGAGGAGACACAGCTGGGACCGCTAATCCCATCTGACCAAAGGGATATTCCACACCAAATGACATCATGCTCAGTATATAAAGCTGGGGGAAGAAGAAGGAAGGGGGCACTTTTGGAGTTATGACATTTTGCCTTCCCAAGTAACTGCTATGCAAGATGGAACCCTGCTTTCCTGGGGATGGCTGAACACCTGCCTGCCGATGGGAAGTAGTGAATGAATTCCTTGCTTTGCTTGCACGTGTGGCTTTTGCTTTACCTATTAAACTGTTGTTATCTCAACCCATGGGTTTTCTCACTTTTACCCTTCTGATTCTCTCCCCCAACCCACCAGGGGGGAAGTGAGCTAGTGCCTGTGTGGTGCTTAGCTGCCAGTTGGGGTTAAATCACAACAGTCCTTTTTGCCACCCAATGTGTGTCATGAAGGGTGCGAGATAATGACAGATTTGATTGGAACATGTTAGACTGAATTTAGAGCTGTTATTGCTGTTTAGCAGGCTCCTGTGCTTGCCATAGGGCTTGCTTGCCTTACTGTATGTTAGTGTCTGGTGCTTGTTACTGGCTGCTTTTGATTTCGCTGCTTGCTGTACTGCTTATCATCTTACTCTGCTGTGCCTGGGAAGATTTTGATAACAGCAATGGCCATGCACCTGGGCTAGCATATGGCCAGGGCATTGCTGCTGCTTCTGTACCGGATAGGCTGGAACTCCAGCATGAACTTGAGTCGATGGGACTGTGACCTGTGAATGAGTCCACACGGGAGCAGGACAACCCGAAACATCTGTGCCCATGCATAAATCCATGCCAGAGCAGGTACATCTCAAAGGCTCTGTAGCCATGGTTATGTCTGTGCTGCAGCAAGTATACCTCTAAAGGGATTGTGAGCACTTCCGCCAGCTCCCTCAGTACCCTCGGGTGGATCCCATCTGGCCCCATAGACTTGTTTATATCCAGGTGTTTGAGCAGGTCCCTCACCACCTCCCTTTGGATTACGGGGGCTTCATTCTGCTCCCTGCCCCGATCTGCTAGCTCAGGGGTCTGGGTACTCAGGGAACAACCTACTCTACTACTAAAGACAGAGGCAAAGAAGGCATTAAGTACCTCAGCCTTCTCCTCATCCTCTGTCACTATGTTACCTCCCGCATCCAGTAGAGGATGGAGATTCTTCCGAGTCCTCCTCTTGTTACTAATCTATTTATAGAAATGCTTTTTATTGTTCTTAACATCCAAGGGCAGGTTAAGTTCTAGTTAGGCTTTGGCCTTTCTAATCTTTTCCCTACATAGCCTTGCAACACCTTTGTAATCTTCCTGAGTGGCCTGCCCCTTTTTCCAAAGGCTAGAAACTCTCCTTTTTTCCCTGAATTGTGTCCATATCTCTTTGTTCAGCCAGGCCAGTCTTTTCCTCCGATGGCTCGCTTTACAGCACACAGGGACGGCCTGCTCTTGCACTTTTAAGACTTCCTCCTTGAAAAACGTCCAGCCTTGTGGATGTGACAATTGACATTCTGCTTGCATCAAGCTGTGTCCCATCTCTCAATCGCTGCACAGCCTTCCTGGACTCCTTTGCCCTTCAGGGCTGCCTCCCAGGGTACTCTGTCAAGCAGGCTCTTGAAAAGACCAAAGTCTGCCCCCTGAAAGTCCACGGTGGCAGTCCTGCTGGCTCCCCTCCTTGCTTTCCTGAGAATCGAGAACTCTATCATTTCATGGTCGCTGTGCCCAAGACGGCTTCCAACCATCACATCCCCCACAAGTCCTTCTCTATTCACAAACAGCAGATCCAGCAGGGCTCCTTCCCTAGTCGGCTCCCTCACCAGCTGTGTCAGGAAGTTATCCCTGACACACTCCAGGAACCTCCTAGACTGTTCCCTCTCAGCTGTATTGTGTGCCCAGCTGATATCTGGTAGGTTGAAGTCTCCCACCAGGACAAGGGCAAGCGATCTTGAGAACTCTCCCAGCTGCTTATAGAATATTTCATCTACCTCTATATCCTGGTTGGGCGGTGTATAACAGACTCCCACCACAATATCAGCCTTACTGGCTCTCCCCCTGATTCTTACCCATAGGCACTCGACCCTACTATTACCCTCAATTAGCTCTCGACATTCATAACCCTCCCTAACATACAGGGCCACCCCTTCTCCTCTCCTTCCTTGCCTGTCCCTTCTGAAGAGTTTGTAGCCATAAGAATAAGTCCATGCTGGAGAAAGTATACCTCGAAGCATCTGCGGCTGTGAATAAGTCTATGCTGCAGCAGGTACACCTTAAAGCATCAGTGGCTGTGTATGTGGTCATGTTGGAGCACCTCAAAATTTTTGGCCATGAATAAGCCCATGACAGGTTATAGGCAGGTACACCCCTGGAGGGACTGCAGCCACGGGCAAGGTCACGCTGGAGCAGGTATATCTCTGAAGGCATTGTGGCCCATGGATAAGGTCACGTTGGAACAGATGCACCACAAAGCGACTATGGCTGTGGATAAGTCTATGCCTCAGCAGGTGTACCACTGAAGAGACTGTGGCTCATAGATAAGGCAAGTACATCCCTAAGAGACTGCAGTCTGTAGATAAGTCCAAGCTGGAGCAGGAGCAAGAGGAGAAGTTCATTGCGATATTAAACCCTATAGTCTGGTCCAAAGGGACCAGGGTGGAGATTGTAATGGATATACCTTTACCTTTAAATTGTTGTAACCCATGATTTGGGTTTCACGTTTTAGGGATTCCTATAGCAGGAACCACCTGAACCACCACCAACTGAGGACAAGCCTTAGAAGAAGTAAGCAGATAATGAGCTAGCAGATAGGGGCAGGGAGCAGAATGAAACCCCCATAATCCAAAGGGAGGTGATGAGGGACCTGCTATGTAAGAATCCGACAGAAAGACAAGTTGTCTCAAAGTTTGCTTGCTACAAGACTTCTGTTGCCAGTGTACCGATAACAAAGAATGTATGTCCTTGGTTCTCAAAACAACTGTACCCTCTACCCCAAGAAACTTGCCTGTCTTCCAAGGCCCAGCACTGCTTGTGGGGCAGAGGCAAGTGGGGCTCGTGCAGCAACCATGTCAGACAATGATTGGATGAGCACAGGTAACTGTCACATTGATTGGTCAAACTACAAGTCAACAGGGACTATAAGTTACTGTTGTACCCCACTGCAATTGGGACCCCTCACCATCATCGACCCTCACCATTGCGAAGGCCTGAGAATCACGGATCAATGGGACGCCATTGAATTCTGGAGGATCGTCGAGACATCGTCGTGCAGAACAATTATGTGGTGGTGAAATACTCTTGCCTCTTGCTGTGTTTCGCAATACTGCTTCTGCTTCTCTTTTCCTCCTTTCTTGTACCTCTGCCTTTTCTCTATCACCGTCTAGTGTCTTTTTTAGGTAACAATAGTAAAGCTATAGTAAATGGCATCTGACCTTGTTTGTGTCAAAAATTTCAGTATTATAGGCTATAGTAGCTCTTTAAAAATATGTCAGAGGCATAAAAAGCTGGAAGGAAGAACAGCTGTTAAGAGTGAAGGACAATGATGGCAAGTAATCTAATAAGTATCAACCACCAATGAGTGCATTGTGAGCTGTGAAAAAGAATGGGTCTAACTGTCAGAAGGCTGGAGTTGAGGACAGGCTTCCCATAGGCTTGGAATGAGAAAAAACCTAACTTGCTCTAAAAAGGAGCTATAAATGCTCATATAGTAATAGCTGTCCATGACATACGGAGGTTGGAACTGCTGATCCAAGAAGTCTCTTCTCTTTATGTTTTCTGTTTCCAGATCCTTCATTAATTCTGGATTTGTAATTCATCTCTAAGTAAGGCCTTAGAAGGAGTAATTCCATTTACGGAGACTGACTCTGAACAGATCCTACAGTGAGCATATAAATCCCTGTTTCTGCTTATTATCTTCCAGGCATTTTTATAATGAATTTGATTTCCTCTCTGCTGAAATTCTTTTTCAATAAGGTGATTTAGTATCTCTTCACATGTTCAAATGGACTGAGTTTCATCACTTAAATGGGCTTTTAATCAACTGACTTGATATTTCTTATTTCGAACTTCATGCATTACACTCATACAGCATAGAAATCAATTGCACTAAAGTTACAGGTCACTGTGAATCTGTCTATGTGATTTTCTTGTCCATGTAGCAATAAGGCGGTTCTTACACATTGTGATCAGAAAGGAGAGGGAGTTATCTTAGACTACTTTAGTAGTTTCATTATAAAAGAATGCTTTAAGGGACGACAGCAACTTAGTAGCCTCTGGAGCTCTAACAAGATAGGCTTGTACAAAAGAAGACAGAAAAACATTAATACAAAGATCAGTTATACAGCTTGGATACTGAAATGAAATATTTGCATTTCTTATTACAACAGGTTGCTTTAATAAGTGCTTGAATAAAAGTGCATAGATTTGAACAATAATACTTTTTTTTTTGTATACATTAATTCACTGCAATAAAGGGGACTGAAATGAGTTTTCTATCTGTAGCTGGAAAATTTACCTACAAATTAATGCTAATAATTAGACAGCTATTTTTTGGAAGAACTTGTATTTATTAGGAGATTTAAAGAGCATGTACCCACTGAATTCACTGAGGCAAAGCTTTCAAATTACTGACAGTTTTACAGGCAAAGGGAAATAGTGGATCAAACACACTTGCCAATTCATGCCACCACACTGCCTTTCCACAGGCATGGCCTCTGTGTGGCACCCCAGCAAAGCTGAGGCTCCAGCATCCAGGTGCCACATCCCACCAGAAAAAGCACTCAGTCTAGAGAGGAAGCATTTATCTGTATGCCAGCTTGAGTATACTTTCAGTCTGAAAACGTGCCAGCTCCAGTTCAAGAAGCACCACAAATCACTGACTGCTAAAAAAAAACATCACCGTATACTTGCCTTACCTCTTCACACTTTCTCTGGTGGCTGCTGTTGGCCATTAATACCCACTGGTAGATACACCAGTATCCTTATATGGGGTGGGCATCACAAAGAAGACAACAGAATTACCTGTTTCCTCATCAGGAAAGTAGCTAGTTACCATTTAGACTCCCCTTTTCACCTTATGAGAAGAACATTAATTTCTATAAAGTATGATGGCATACAGGAGAAAATATTGGTCAGGGTCTGTCTCCATTTAATAGGACTCAGGGCCAAGACAGGTTAATACAACACATGGGTACACAGCAGACCAAGTAAAATCAGTCTATTAGCTTTGTGCAAGTGCATAGGTCAATTTTACCATCTTTAATTTTCATACAGATTCATTGAAAAACTTTATATGGATTACAAATATTTAGAAACAATAATAATAACATACTAATGCTAATGCCTCTCTACACATTATATACAGTACTGTATATTGATTTATTCATCTAGGAAAAGGAAACCCACAAAAACTTGTCTAGATCTTGTTTTATCTTCCAACCCCTTGTTTGACTTGCATTTTGCTGTAAATAAATTAATGTAAAAATTTTTAAAAACCCAAACTAATTACATAATAATTACAAGGAAATTCAACTGTTTAAATTACTAGCAGCCTACCTGCAACATAGCATAATCTGGTTATTTCTCAGACATCAATAGCACTAACCTCAATCTTGCATTCTTGAAAAATTATCCTCTCAATCTGCATATAAATCATGCTCTTGAGCTGTGTGTCCCGGTTTGAAGTAAAACCGAACCAATTTTCTGTTCTGTAACTTTACATCCTAGCTAGGCCTCCTCTAACTCTCTGAAATTAACGGCATATCGTGGAGAAAACTGCTCGTTCTCAGAATGATAAGACCAATGTTTCTGCTCCATGCCAAGGAATGGTATGCAGGGAGGCCCTTGCTTATACTTATTGCTATAACAACCAAGGTCAGCCAATTTCGTTATTTGCCCCCTTAGAGGGTCGGAAACGGAAAAAACGTAGAGGGGTCACATCGGTGGGGAGGAGTGGACAGGACAGGTGACCCAAACCTGACCAACTGGGGTATTCCATCCCATCTGCCCCATGCTCAGTATAAAGGCTGAGGGATCAAAGGGTCAGCCCCCCTTCCTGTGATGGCCGACGTCCAGAGAGGACTCTGTCTGTTCATCTGCCTTTGATCCCGATCCGTGTGTTCCTGACTCCAGAGCTGGAATCCAGTTCCCATTCGTCGCTGAGTCCAGTCTGGGACTTCCCCAGTGCCTGCCGGTGATGTGACTGTCATCCTGGGAGCTTGATACGGTTTTGTATATATTGTATCTATTTCATTATTTTCTTCTTTATTTTTATTTTAATATTAATTCTTCATTAAAGTAGTTTAGTTCATTCTAAACTTCTGAATCTCTTTATGTCTTTCTCCTCCTCTCTCCTCTTTTAGAGGGGGGGGAAGGGGGGGAAGGGCCATCTGTCGGTCTGGTTTTGGTAAAGTCGGCCGAAACCGCAACACTGTGTCACCTGGGAAAGCAGCAAGCTTAATGGAGTCTTTGCATTTTTACTACAGGAAAAAAAAATCCCTGACAGCAGCATGTGGAATCTGTAAATTAATCATTCCACGGGTGCCACAGTGGGACAGACCTTTAAGAATATTTAGGGACTGTGAGAGAAGTACTCTTCAAAAATCATAGCAACTATTATAACAATATAATAATAATATAATAAATTTAAAAGTGGCCATACTGCAAGCTTCCCTCAGACCACACGGAGAGCGACAGCGGCAGCGGTGAGTGCTGCGGCTTTAAATTTGAACTAGATTGAGATGATATCTGCTGGAAATATAACACAGCAGAGAGGGAACAGTCCCAGAGGTTCCTGGAGTGTGTGGAAGACAACTTCCTAACACAGCTGGTGAGAGAGCCAACCAGGGAAAGCGCCCTACTGGACCTGCTGCTGGTTAACAGAGAAGGTCTTGTGGGGGATGTAAAGGTTGAAGGTCATCTTGGGCAGAATGATCATGAAATCATAGAGTTTTCAATTCTTGCCGAAACAAGACAGGGAGCCAGCAGAACTGCCACCTTGGACTTCCAAAGAGCAGACTTTGGCCTGTTTAGAAGCATGGTTGAGAGTGTCCCTTGGGAGACAGTCCTGAAGGGCATAGGTGCCCAGGAAGGCTGGTCGTACTTCAAGGAGGAACTCTCAGAAGCACAGGAGAAGGCCACCCCCAGGTCCCATAAAACGAGCCGACGGGGAAGAAGACCAGCCTGGCTAAATAGAGGGCTTTGGCTGGACCTCAGGGAGAAAAGGAAAGTCTATGATGTCTGGAAAAGGGGGTTGGTTACTTATGAGAAATATCAAGGTGTAGTGAAGATCATAGAACCATAGAATGGTTAGAGTTGGAAGGGACCTTAAAGATCATCAAGTTCCAACCCCCCTGCCATGGGCAGGGACACCTCCCACTATACCAGGTTGCTCAAAGCCCCATCCAGCCTGGCCTTAAATGCTTCCAGGGATGGGGCATCCACAACTTCCCTGGGCAACCTGTTCCAGTGCCTCACCACCCACACAGTAAAGAATTTCTTCCTAATATCTAATCTAAATCTCCCCTCTTCCAATTTAAAACCATTACCCCTTCTCCTGTCACTACATCTCCTGACAAAGAGTCCCTCTCCAGCTCTCCTGTAGGCTCCCTTCAGATATTGGAAGGCTGCTATGAGGTCTCCCCGGAGCCTTCTCTTCTCCAGGCTAAACAACCCCAGCTCTCTCAGCCTGTCTTCATAGGGGAGGTGATCCATCCCTCTGATCATTTTTGTGGCCCTCCACTGGACCCGTTCCAACAGGTCCATGTCCTTCCTGTGTTGAGGACTCCAGAGATGGACACAGTATTCCAGGTGGAGTCTCACGAGCGCAGAGTAGAGGGGCAGAATCACCTCCCGTGACCTGCTGGCCACACTTCTCTTGATGCAGCCCAGGATGCAGTTGGCTTTCTGGGCTGCCAGTGCACATTGCCGGCTCATGTTGAGCTTCTCATCCACAAGCACTCCCAAGTCCTTCTCCTCAGGGCTGCTCTCCAGCCATTCTCCGCCCAAGCTGTATTTGTGCCTGGGATTGCCACGTCCCAGGTGCAGGACCCTGCACTTGGCCTGGTTGAACTTCATGAGGTTTGCACAAGCCCACCTCTCGAGCCTGTCCAGGTCCCTCTGGATGGCATCCCTTCCCTCCAGCGTGTCGACTGCGCCACCGAGCTTGGTGTCGTCGGCAAACTTGCTGAGGGTGCACTCTATCCCACTGTCCATGTCTCCAACAAAGATGTTAAATAGCACTGGTCCCAGTACCAATCCCTGAGGAACTCCACTCATCACTGGCTGCCAATTGGACATTGAACCATTGACCACAACCCTTTGAGTGCGGCCATTCAGCCAGTTCCTTATCCACCGAGTGGTCCATCCATCGAACCCATGACTTTCCAATTTTGAGACCAGGATGTCGTGCAGAACAGTGTCAAACGCTTTGCATAAGTCCAGGTAGATGACGTCTGTTGCTCTGCCCTTGTCCACCAAGTCTGTGGCAGTATTGTAAAAGGCCACCAAATTTGTCAGGCACGATTTGCCCTTGGTGATATGCAGGGGAAAAATTAGAAGGGCCAAAGCTCAAGCAGAACTTTACTTGGCCACTATGGTTAAAGATAACAAGAAGAGTTTTTTTCAGTATATCAATAAAAAAAGGAAGGCTAGGGAAAATGTAGGCCCACTGAAGAATGAGGTGGGTGCCTTGGTGGTGGAAGACACAGAGAAGGCGGAGTTGCTGAATGCCTTCTTTGCTTCAGTCTTCACTGCCAAAGCTGCCCCTCATGAATCCCAGCCCCTGGAGACAAGGGGGAAGGTCTGGAGAGAGGAAGACTTTCCCTCTCTTGGGGAGGACTGGGTTAGAGACCACTTGGCCAAATTAGACATCCATAAGTCCATGGGCCCTGATGGGATGCACCCGCGAGTGCTGAGAGAACTGGCAGATGTTATTGCTGGGCCACTCTCCATCATTTTTGAGAGGTCTTGGAGAACAGGAGAAGTGCCTGAGGACTGGAGGAAGGCAAATATCACTCCAGTCTACAAAAAGGGCAAGAAGGAGGACCCAGGGAACTACAGGCCAATTAGTCTCACCTCTGTCCCTGGGAAAATAATGGAGCGACTCGTTCTGGATGTCATCGCCAAACACACTGAAGATCAAGAAGTTATTGGAAGTGGTCAACACGGATTTACCAAGGGTAAATCATGCTTGACCAATCTGATAGCCTTCTATGATGTTATAACTGGATGGCTGGATGAGGGGAGAGCAGCAGATGTCATCTACCCTGACTTCAGCAAGGCTTTTGACACTTGACGTGCGGAAAGCAGACTTCACAACCTGTGAGGTTGTAAAGTAGGTATGTTTATTCGGCGCCGGGCAGGACGGGGAGTTGCCCCACCACAATCGTGCGCACCCACCGCGGCAGTTAGCTTAAGATTTATACAATCACACTTTACATATTCAAGGGGTGCCTATACACATCCATAAGCTTTCCCCGAAAAGGTGGTCTTTATTACAATGAGTTACGAGAAATCATTTCCATAGTCTCCGCCTTTAACTCCTCCCAGTTGCGCACGTGCAGTGCCTCCTGGTGGTCGTGGGCCCGGGTCTCGGGGATGAAGGCCGTATGTCTTCCTTGCTGTGTACCTCTCGCCTTTAATGTTAATGTGTTGCTCCAGGCCACGGGACTGGTTTCAGCCAGATGATCGCTCTCTTAAGACAACTGGGTTCCTTCTTTGAATACCAATTGTTCCCTTATCTCCCCGCGAGGCCAATGTGACCACTTTATTGTTTCAACACATCCTTTCTTTGCCTAAACACCTTATGCAATGGCTTAAGGCTATAGTTATACAGCTTAAGCCAAGCAATGGCTCTACTATTAACCCTTGAGTGTTAGTTCCCCTTATCACACTGTCTCCCATAATATCCTCATTAGGAAATTAAGGAAGTGTGGGCTAGATGAGGGGACAGTGAGGTGGATTGAGAGATGGCTGTGTGACAGAACTCAGAGGGTTGTAATTAATGGAGCGGGGTCAAGTTGGAGGCCTGTAACCAGCGGTGTCCCCCAGGGGTCAATACTCGGTCCAGTCCTGTTCAACATATTCATCAATGACCTGGACGAGGGGACAGAGTGTATCCTCAGCAAGTTTGCTGATGATACCAAACTGGGAGGGCTGGCTGACACTTCAGAGGGCTGTGCTGCCATCCAGCGTGACCTGGACAGGCTGGAGAGCTGGGCAGAGAGGAACCTAATGAGGTTCAACAAGGGCAAGTGTAGGGTCCTGCACCTGGGGAGGAAGAACCCCAGGCACCAATATAGTTTAGGGATGGATCTTCTGGAAAGCACTACTGAGGAGAAGGATCTGGGGGTCCTGGTGGATAGCAAACTTTCCATGAGCCAGCAATGTGCCCTTGTCACCAAGAGGGCCAATGGGATCCTGGGCTGCATAGGGAAGAATGTGGCCAGTAGGTCGAGGGAGGTCATTCTCCCCCTCTCCTCTGCACTGGTGAGGCCACAACTGGAATACTGCATCCAGTTCTGGGCTCCCCAGTTCAAGAGAGACAGGGAACTACTGGAGAGAGTCCAACGTAGGGCAACTAAAATGATTAAGGGATTGGAACATCTCCCTTATGAGGAAAGGCTCAAAGAGCTGGGACTCTTTAGCCTGGAGAAGAGAAGGCTGAGGGGACACCTTATCTATGTTTACAAGTACCTAAAGGGTGGGTTGAAGGAGGATGGAGCTGGACTCTTTTCAGTGGTTCCCAGCGATAGGACGAGGGGCAACAGGCACAAGTTGGAACATAGGAAATTCCATTTAAATATGAGGAGAAACTTCTTTACAGTGAGGGTGACAGAGCCCTGGAACAGGCTGCCCAGGGAGGTCGTGGAGTCCCCTACTCTGGAGCTTTTCAAGACCCGCCTTGATGCAGTCCTGAGTAATGTGCTCTAGGCAATCCTGCTTCAGCAGGGGAGTTGGACTAGATGATCTCTAGAGGTCCCTTCCAGCTCTGACAATTCCGTGATTCTGTGATAATTGCCTAAAGATATACACAGAGAGATGTATGAGAATTCTTAAAAACCTTCAGCAATCTGAGCACCCCTCATGCCTCTCACAAGCAGTTTGAGGGCTAAAAAAGTGAGGGAGTAAGTAGAGATGTAGCAAGAAGCTGAGAAAGAGCATTGCAAAGTATCTCTGGCCTTCAAACGCTCCTGTTAGGGCTGGGAAGGACTGATAGGTGTAGCAAGCACGACCTCCCCCACCCACTGCTTCAGACAGGGCTGGAGGAAAGAGAAGTGAGGTGCTGGGTTGCTGTGTGGTGCCTGTTGGTTTGAAGGAATCCCAGAAAGAAGTACAGAGGGTAACATGGACACAGAAGCTACATCATGCAATGCAACTTGTCAGCTACAGGTTTATGCAGCTATCAGTTGTTACAGGATTTCTAGTCCCAAGTGCTACTCTCCACAGGCATGCCTATGGTCAGCATCTGTGCAATGCAAGAAGAAGGACATACTTAGCATATGGCAAGGGGCAATGCCTAAACTCAGCCTGAGCACAAGCATCCAGACAGTTTAGGCTTACCCCATAGTTAAAACAATGGAGACAGATCTGATAGGTCCCATTTGGTGACAAGTGCCTACTGCTGAGAAACTGTTTTCCCTAATTCAGTGAAGTGTTCTGAAGTGTGTAATCCTTGTCAGTTGGGGGTCCCCGTCAGCCCAAGTAATCCTTGTTAGCTGGGGTCCTCGTGAGCCCGAGTCAGGTCCTTGTCCGCTAGGGTCCCCGTCAGCCTGAGTAGACCTTGTTAGCCGGGGTCCTTGTGAGCCTGAATCATGCCCTCGTGAGCTGGGGTCAGGTCCTTGCCAGCCCGAGTTGAGTCCTCGTGAGCCCTAGTAATCCTCATCAGTTGGGGTCCCTGTCAGCCCTAGTAATCCTCGTCAGTGGGGGTCCTCGTGAGCCTGAGTAATCCTAGTGAGCCAGGGTCAGGTCCTCATGAGCTGGGGTCCTCGTGAGCCCAAGTAATCCTTGTGTGCCAGGGTCCTCATCAGCCAGAGTAAATCCTGGTCAGCCAGGGGTCCCCGTCAGCTTGAGTACTCCTCGTCAGCTGGGGTCAACATGAGCCTGAGTAATTGTTGTTAGCCCGGGTCCTCGTGAGCACTAGTAATCCTCGTCAGCCGGGGTCCCCGTCAGCCTGAGTAATCCTCATCAGCCGGCATCCCCCTGAGCCTGAGTCGGGTCCTTGTGAGCCCGAGTAATCCTCAATAGCCAGGATCCTCGTAAGCCCGAGTAATCCTTGTTAGCCCAGGTCCTTGTGAGCCCAAGTCGAGTCCTCGTAAACTGGGGTCAGGTCCTCGTAAGCCCAAGTTGAGTCCTCGGGAGCCCGAGTAATCCTCATCAGATGGGGCCCCCGTCAGCCCAAGTAATCCGTGTGTGCTGGGGTCCTCGTCAGCCCGTGTAAATCCTTGTCAGCCAGGGTCCTCCTGAGCCCGAGTCAGGTCCATGTGAGCTGGGGTCAGGTCTTCGTGAGCCCGAGGCGGGTCCTTGTGAGCCCTAGTAATCTTCATCAGTGGGGGTCCTTGTGAGCCTGAGTAATCCTCGTGAGCCAGGGTCCTCGTCAGCCCAAGTCGGGTCCTCGTCAGCCAGGGTCCTCGTCAGCCAGAGTAAATCCTTGTCATCCGGCATCCTCCTGAGCCCGAGTCGGGTCCTTGTGAGCCCAAGTAATCCTCAATAGCCAGGGTTCTTGTAAGGCCGAGTAATCCTTGTTAGCCCAGGTCCTCGTGAGCCCGAGTCAGGTCCTTGTGAGCCCGAGTAATCCTCAATAGCCAGGGTTCTTGTAAGACCGAGTAATCTTTGTTAGCCCAGGTCCTCGTGAGCCCGAGTCAGGTCCTCATGAGCTGGGGTCAGGTCCTCATGAGCCCTAGTAATCCTCGTCAGTTTGGGTCCCCGTCAGCCCAAGTAATCCTCATGAGCCAGGGTCCTCATGAGCCCGAGTTGGGTCCTCGTCAGCCGCGGTCCTCATGAGCCCGAGTCGGGTCCTCGTGAGCTCTAGTAATCCTCATCAGCCGGGGTCCCCGTCAGCCCAAGTAATCCTTGTTAGCTGGGGTCCCGGTCAGCCTGAGTAATCCTCATGAGCCAGGGTCCTTGTAAGCCCGAGTCAGGTACTCGTGAGCCTTAGTAATCCTCGTCAGTCAGGGTCCCTGTCAGCCTGAGTAATCCTTGTGTGCCGGGGTCCTCGTAAGCCCGAGTCGGGTTCTCGTGAGCCCTAGTAATCCTCGTCAGTTGGGGTCCCCCTCAGCCCTAGTAATCTTCATCATTGGGGGCCTCATGAGCCTGAGTAATCCTTGTGAGCCAGGGTCCTCTTCAGCCCAAGTCGGGTCCTCGTCAGCCAGAGTCCTCGTCAGCCAGAGTAAATCCTGGTCAGCCTGGGGTCCCCGTCAGCCTTAGTAATCCTCGTCAGCTGAGGTCAACGTGAACCTGAGTAATCCTTGTTATCCGGGGTCCTGGTGAGCCAGAATCGAGTTCTTGTAAGCCTGAGTAATCCACGTGATCTGGGGTCCTCCTGAGCCCGAGGAATCCATGTGAGCCACGGTCCTCGTGAGCCCGAGGCGGGTCCTCGTGAGCCCTAGTAATCCTCGTCAGCTGTGGTCCCTGTCAGTCTGAGTAATCCTTGTTATCCGGGGTCCTTGTGAGCCCGAATTGAGTCCTCGTGAGCCCGAGGAATCCCTGTGAGCCGGGGTCCTCATGAGCCCGAGGCGGGTCCTTGTGAGCCCTAGTAATCTTCGTCAGCCGGGGTCCCCGTCAGCCCTTGTAATCCTCGTCAGTGGGGGGTCTCATGAGCCAGGGTCTGATCCTCGTGAGCCAGGGTCTGATCCTCGTGTGCCGGGGTCCTCGTCAGCCCAAGTCGGGTCCTAGTGTGCCGGGGTCCTCATCAGCCAGACTAAATCCTCGTCATCCGGCGTCCTCCTGAGCCTGAGTCAGGTCCTCGTGAGCTAGAGTAATCGTCGTGAGCTGGGGTCCTCCTGAGCCGAGTCTTCAAGAGTGCTAGTAATCCTCATCAGCCTGAGTAATCCTCATGAGCCCTAGTAATGCTTGTCAGCTGGGGTCCCCCATCAGCCTGAGTATCCTTGTTAGCCAGGGTCCTTGTGAGCCCAAATCGAGTCCTCGTGAGCCCTAGTAATCCTTTTAAGGCAGGGTCTCCATCAGACTGATAATTCCTGTGTAGCCTGGGGCCTCATGAGCTAGAGTAATCCTCGTCAGCCGGGGCCCCGTCAGGCTGAGTAATCCTTGAGAGCCAGGGTCCTTGTGAGCCCGAGACGGGTCCTCATGAGCCTTAGTAATCCTCGTCAGCTGGGGTCCCCATCAGGATTAGTAATCTTTGTTAGCCGGGGTCCTCATGAGCCCGAATCAAATCCTTGTGAAGCTGGGGTCAGGTCATCGCCAGCCCGAATCAAGTCCTCGTGAGCTAGAGTAATCGTCATGAGCCGGGGTCCTCCTGTGCCGGATCCTCGTGAGCCCGAGTCGGTTCCTCATGAGCCCTAGTAATCCTCGTCAGCTGGGGCCCCTGTCAGGCTGAGTAATCCTTCTTAGCCGGGGTCCTTGTGAGCCTGAAGCGAGCTCTCGTGAGCCCTAGTAATTCTCGTCAGCCAGGGTACCCGTCAGCCTGAGTAATCCTTGATAGCCGGGGTCCTTGTGAGCCAGAAACGAGTCCTCGTGAGCCCTAGTTTTTCTCGTCAGCCGGGGTCCCTGTCAGGCTGAATAATCCTTGTTAGCCGGGGTCCTTGTGAGCCGGAAACGAGTCCTCGTGAGCCCTAGTTTTTCTCGTCAGCCGGGGTCCCTGTCAGGCTGAATAATCCTTGTTAGCCGGGGTCCTTGTGAGCCTGAATCGAGAACTCGTGAACTGGGGTCAGGTCATCGCCAGCCCGAGTCTTGTCTTCATGAGCTAGAATAAACCTCGTGACCCGGGGTCCTCCTGAGCCGGGTCCTCGTGACCGCTAATAATCCTCGTCAGCCTGAGTAATCCTCGTGAGCACTGGTTATCCTCATCAGCCAGGGTCCCCTTCACGCTGAGTAATCCTTGTTAGCCGGGGTCCTTGTGAGCCTGAATCGAGTCCTCGTGAGCCCTAATAATCCTCAAAACTCAAGTTCCCTGTCAGGCTGAGTAATCCTTGTTTCCTCGGGTCCTCGTGAGCCTGAGCCGAGTCCTTGTGAGCCAGGCTCAGATCCTCACCAGCCCGAGTCGTGTCCTCGTGAGCTAGAGTAATCCTCGTGAGCGGGGGTCCTCCCGAGCCGAGTCCTCGTGAGCTAGAGTAATCCTCGTGAGCGGAAGTCCTCCCGAGCCGAGTCCTCGTGAGCCCAGAGCCAGGTCCTCATGAGCCCTAGTATTCCTCGTCAGCCGGGGTCCCTGTCAGGCTGAGTAATTCTTGTTAGCAGGGGTCCTTCTCAGCCCGAATTGAGTCCTCATGAGCCCTGGTTATCCTTGCCAGCCGGGGTCCCTGTCATCCTGAGTAATTTTTGTTAGCCGGGGTCCACGCCAGCCTGAGTTGGGTCCTCGTGAGCCCTAGTAAACTACGTCAGCCGGTGTCCTTGTCAGCCTGAGTAATCCTTTTTAGCCGGAGTCCTTGTGAGACCGAATTGAGTCCTCGTGAGCAGGGGTCCCTGTCACCCCGAGAAATCCTCGTGAGCCGCGGTCCTTGTGAGCCCTGATTCAGAGAATGAATGGTTAAAGGTCGTTAGTGTAGATTTAGTACAGCTTGGCAAAGAACAGAGCTCAGAGCCCAGGAGCCCAGCATTCCAAGATAAGGAGCTGGCCTTGTGTATAAGATAGCAGGAACAGCCTGCATGCTAAGGAGGAACCCAATTGTCTGGGTAAAGTGTCCATCTGGTCGGGACCAGTTTCGCAGTTTGGGGTCCAGCCAGCCCAGCATTCTAAGCCAAAGGTAAAAGTACACGGTGAAGAAGCCTATGAGCCTTCCTCCAGAAGACCCCGGCCCACGACCACCGGGCGACAGTACGCATGCGGCAAGGGGAGGAGACTTATGATAATGAGTTCCTAGAAATAATTAGAATAGTAACGCCTTTTCTTAGAATTAATTATAATAACCCAGCCCACATTAATGAATATGTATGCTTTTTATCATAAATAGATGCTTGTTTTACGAGCCAGTGTGCAAGTTAGGAGGAGAAATTCCCCTTGCACCCGGCGCCGCAATAGACATACCTGCTTTATAACTCTCTGCGAGTTGTAGGGTTTGTTTCCGCGTGTCAATTTGGCACCCCAGATGGGACCCCCTCTGTCCGGCTGCGGGACCTGCTGAGGACGGGACTCCTCTGGGTACCCCCGAGATTTCTCGGAAGGATGTCGCGACGGAGGGAAGACAGGGCCACTCAATATGAGTGATCAGCAAGCTTCGTTTATTGATTCACACAGTTGCCTTTTATGTCCTAACATAATTAGCTCATACATATTACAAAAGTTAAGCTCATGATTGGTTAGTTCTTAGAAAGATCAACTCCGCCCTTGGTTCCTTCTTTACAGTTACTTTCATCCTCTTTTCCCATGCCTGAGCAGCTGCAACCTCCCTGTTATCATACAACAATTATAGTCAAGGACAAGGTGTCCTTACCAGCCCAGTAGTTATGGGGGCTGAATCCGATGTTTCTCAAGCTTTTGCTCGGCCAGCTGGATCATGTCTACGTGACCCTTCTCAGCTAGCCATTCTCCCACAATTCCCCCGTTTTTATTTTGAATGACATAGGCTTGGTTAAACATCCGTAACACAAGGGTTTTCATACAAGACAACATACAACTCACACAAAGCAACGCTATTAGTACAATGATTAAGACTAGCAATCCTGTCTGTAAAAGGTTTCTCAGCCATCCGGACAGACCCAACCAGTCTCCAAGAGCACCCCTATAAGGCACGTAGTAAATGGGGAGCGGGGTATTGCTAGGCTTGCACAAAAGCTGGTCGTGTTGAGTGACCGAGCTAAAGTTATCCACACATTTTCTCGTGGGTCAAACATCTCGCTATATGGGATGGCTCTTATGCTTACAACTAAGGCAACTACTATAAAGCTTTCTATACCTAAATTAACCATTTTCTCTGTTTCAACTTCTAAGCAAATAGCATGCACATAATACCTAGGGGTTACAGACCCCACAGACTGTACAATTAATTTCTGTCTTTGCGACCTTGTGGTTCACACTCAGGCGCAGCGGTCTCAGTCCGTTGGTTTACGGTGATTAGTCGGGTCACCTTCAGCGGCGACTTCAGGGTGGTCGATGGCAGGCCTTACCCAACGGCTGGGAACCCAGATGGTACCTTGTCCCCTATGGTCCATCGTAGAAGGGGTGATTTGCGAGCAAGGGTCAATCCTCCTACTCCCGCGACCGTGGCGCTGCTCGCGTAGGTCGGCCATTGAGCCGGCCACTTATGCGTGCTGATTATGGAAATGTCAGCGCCAGTGTCTAGAAGAGCAACAAGTGATATAGTTAGGTTGGCGTATTGCACAGCAACCGGGCGTTGTGGCCTTTGGCGCAAGCCGACAGTTAGTAGGGCCATTTGTCCTGTAGATCCAAAGGCTCCTTGCCCTCGTGGCTGCTCTTGCAGCGGTGGAAGGGCTCCCGCAAGATGTGGTAGGGGAATTAATTGCGCCACCTTGGTGCCTTTAGCGATGAAGAGCGGTGGGAATAACGTGTGGGCCATGATCTGGATCTCACCGTGGTAATCCTTATCAATCAGTCCCACCAACACATTAAGTCCCAGCATGGTGGCTGATGAACAGCCTATAAGTAGTGCTCCAACAGCTTGTCCATTGATACAGATTGGTCCTTGAGTGCTAGTAGCAATCCGGACAGGCTTTGAGTCCAACAGGGTACAATCTACTGCTGTTGCCAGGTCCAAGCCGAGGCTTCCGCTTGTGGCTGGTCTGAGCTGAAGGGATTGAGTGCTGCCGGATATGCAGCCGCTTTTTGTGTCGGCGCGGGGCGGCTCTTCCCGCTGAATCGTCCGTTTCCCGGTTTAGAAGCGCGACATGCAGTCTCATTGTGGTTGTCCGACCGGCAGTTTCTGCACCATACTGAGCCGGTGTTGCAGTTCCGTCTGATGTGTCCAGCAGCACCGCAACGGTAGCATCGTGGGCGAGATGATTCACTAGCATTTAATCGTTGAACGGAGGCTTGCAAAGGAGCAAGGGCTGCAAGAACTTGACTCTGCGTAGCCTGCGCGTGTTCCTTTAAACTATTCCCTAGTTCCTTTACTGCCTCAACTAACATTGCCTGTGGCCCTACCGGTACCTGAGCCATCCTTTCTAGTCCTTCCTCGATAGTCCATGTCCCTGGCAATGTAGCCAAGATGTTGCGTGTGGCCGGATTACTATTTTGTATAGCACACTGCTTTAGTATAGTGCCTCTGAGATAATCAGGCACCCCGGCCGCCTGTATGGCGTTTGCTACTCGATCGATAAACAGGCCAAATGGTTCCTCTCTTCCTTGCTTAATACCCATATATGAAGGGATTCTTTTTTTTTTTTTTTTTTTTTTTTTTTGAGTGATCGGCTTTTTTATCTCTCTTTTCTTTTTTTCTCGTCAGCACGCTGTTGCAGCCTTTCAGACTTCGGCGGCGCGTAGCCGGCAGGACACTCTCTATAGGTGCTCCTGGGCGCGGGGACCTTTTCCTTTAATCCCTTTCGCTCTTGGGCGCGGGGACCTTTTCCTTTAATCCCTTTCGCTCTTGGGCGCGGGGACCTTTTCCTTTAATCCCTTTCGCCTCCTGCGCTGCTTACAGGACCAGCACTGAGACTCCGTTGACCGTGGCTCGCAGGTTCAGCCCTCTGTAGGGTCCCTGTTCGGGCGCCATTTGTCGCGACGGAGGGAAGACAGGGCCACTCAATATGAGTGATCAGCAAGCTTCGTTTATTGATTCACACAGTTGCCTTTTATGTCCTAACATAATTAGCTCATACATATTACAAAAGTTAAGCTCATGATTGGTTAGTTCTTAGAAAGATCAACTCCACCCTTGGTTCCTTCTTTACAGTTACTTTCATCCTCTTTTCCCATGCCTGAGCAGCTGCAACCTCCCTGTTATCATACAACAATTATAGTCAAGGACAAGGTGTCCTTGCCAGCCCAGCAGTTACGGGGGCTGAATCCGATGTTTCTCAAGCTTTTGCTCGGCCAGCTGGATCATGTCTACGTGACCCTTCTCAGCTAGCCATTCTCCCACAGAAGGACTCCCCCACTCATCCAGATCACCGCGGGGACAGACAAGGTCCATCTACTGCGGACCAGGTATGTTTAGGGTTTTCTTAAGGGGGACCTGTAAGTCGTGAGGAGACGTCCTACGCGTGGTAAAGAGTCAGCGTACTCGCCCCAGGGTATGCTCAAGCTTGGGCTAATGGTTGGGTTATGCTTGTGTGGGATCCCTCGGTTTTGGTTTTTGTGTTAGTGTGTGGAATTGTAATACTGTTGGTTACTTGTTGTATTTGTCATAAGGTACCACTACCGTGTTATTGTCTAATATAAGGTGGAAATTATTGTATGAGTGAAATGAGTGATTGAGACGCGGCACTGCTGTGGAGCGAGTGTGGAGTTCTGATCCGTGGTTCCGTGTTCTCCGCGAGGAGAGCGGCCAGAGACGAACGAAGCGTATGATAGACTGTAAAGAAACATTATGTGAACCAAATATTGAGGATATTGAGTGGCAGTGTCTTGGACATTCGGATAACGTTTGTGATCCTATTTTTATCTTAAAGTGCTTTGCTTGTAATACGGAGGTTTGGGTAGATCAGGAGGACAATTTTTGGTGTCCACAGTGTGGTAGCTGGACTGAGTGGGAAAGAATCGAGCGGGCAGGAGAGTTGAAACAAGTAATCTGTGGAGACATAGCCTACCCCTGGAGATAAAGGTAGTGACAGGGACATAGCTGTACCATTTCCCGGGAGGATCCCCTTCCTATCCTCTATCCTGAGGGGATACTGTTTGACTCTCACCGGTCGTGCTCCTTGTTTGGGCTTTATCACGATTGGGGAAGCACTTTTTGCTCTCCCGAGGCCCATACCCCCGGATAAATTTGGTCTCTAATCTCCTCAGGCACTCCTGGAGTAATGGGAGTTCCTATCAGGGCCAAACTTAATACTTCAATTAGTTGATCTTCTCTTATCCGAAGTTCAATTTTTCCTTTTTTGAATTTAATTTCTGCTCCCAATTGTTCTAATAAATCTCACCCTAGCAGGGGTTTCGGGGAGCTTGGCATATATAAGAATTTGTGTATCCCCAATTGTTTTCCCAATTTGAACCTAAGAGGTTTGAGAAAATATGCCTTTTCACTCTGGCCAGTGGCTCCCTTTACTGTTACAAAATCAGTATCAATAGGGGTCAGGGCTTGATTCAAGACCGAGAACGTTGCTCCTTTATCTACCAAAAATTCTATTTCTTGTTGCTTTTTCCCTAGCCTTAGAGTAACCAGTGGATCCGCTAGGGTAGATTCCCCAGGTCCCCGTCAGTCCCCCTTTGCCTGGACCTGTATCCTTCCCTTCTTCGAGGCCTTTTAGGTCCCATATCTCCAAATCCTTTACTCTCTTGTAGCGCTGCTACTAACTCTCACTTATCTTTCCTTCCGTCTTAACACTCTCCACGCTTCTCTGCTTTCTGCCAGCCTCAACTCTCTCCAGATATCACTTGCTGCAACATCTCTTCAACTTTCCTTTTCCTTCTTTCTTATTACACTATTGGGTCTTGTGGAGCCACTAGTCCACAGTCCTGCTGATATTTGGGGTGGTTCCGAAGGGTGAAAAACATGTCCGCATATGTGACTTCATCCCACTTTCCTTCCCTTCTAAGGAATAGCATTAATTGTAATATAGTATTGTAATTAAGGGTCCCATTAAAGGGCCATTTCTCCTGATCATCTAACTTGTAAAGGGGCCACGATTGATTACAATATTTAATTAAGGTTTTCTTGTCCACGCTGCCACCCGGTGAGCCTCCGATCTCCTTCCGGTGTGCTAAAATACACCCTAGGGGACTCTTTTTCAGTATCTTGCCTCCTTGATTATTGCCCATTTTATGTTCTCCTTACCCCCTTGGTTAAGAGGTGACCCTGATCTCCGTGTGTCGCCTAAGTGTTATTCCTGTTTCCCTCCCGGGAAATGGTACAGCTATGTCCCTGTCGCTACCTTTATCTCCAGGGGTAGGCTATGTCTCCACAGATTACTTGTTTCAACTCTCCCGCCCGCTCGATTCTTTCTCACTCAGTCCAGCTACCACACTGTGGACACCAAAAATCGTCCTCCTGATCTACCCAAACCTCCGTATTACAAGCAAAGCACTTTAAGATAAAAATAGGATCACAAATGTTATCCGAATGTCCAAGACACTGCCACTCAATATCCTCATTATTTGGTTCACATAATGTTTCTTTACAGTCTATCATACGCTTCGTTCATCTCCGGCTGCTCTCCTCGCGGAGAACACGGAACCACGGATCAGAACTCCACACTCGCTCCGCAGCAGTGCCGCGTCTCAATCACTCATTTCACTCATACAATAATTTCCACCTTATATTAGACAATAACACGGTAGTGGTACCTTATGACAAATACAACAAGTAACCAACAGTATTACAATTCCACACACTAACACAAAAACCAAAACCGAGGGATCCCACACAAGCATAACCCAACTGTTAGCCCAAGCTTGAGCATACCCTGGGGCGAGTATGCCGACTCTTTACCACGCGTAGGACGTCTCCTCACGACTTACAGGTCCCCCTTAAGAAAACCCTAAACATACCTGGTCCGCAATAGATGGTCCTTGTCTGTCCCCGCGGTGATCTGGATGAGTGGGGGAGTCCTTCCGAGAAATCTCGGGGGTACCCAGAGGAGTCCCGTCCTCAGCAGGTCCTGCAGCCGGACAGAGGGGGTCCCATCTGGGGTGCCAAATTGATGCGCGGAAACAAACCCTACAACTCGCAGAGAGTTATAAAGCAGGTATGTTTATTGCAGCGCCGGGTGCAAGGGGGATTTCTCCTCCTAACTTGCACACTGGCTCGTAAAACAAGCATCTATTTATGATAAAAAGCATACATATTCATTAATGTGGGCTGGGTTATTATAATTAATTCTAAGAAAAGGCGTTACTATTCTAATTATTTCTAGGAACTCATTATCATAAGTCTCCTCCCCTTGCCGCATGCGTACTGTCGCCCGGTGGTCGTGGGCCGGGGTCTTCTGGAGGAAGGCTCATAGGCTTCTTCACCGTGTACTTTTACCTTTGGCTTAGAATGCTGGGCTGGCTGGACCCCAAACTGCGAAACTGGTCCCGACCAGATGGACACTTTACCCAGACAATTGGGTTCCTCCTTAGCATGCAGGCTGTTCCTGCTATCTTATACACAAGGCCAGCTCCTTATCTTGGAATGCTGGGCTCCTGGGCTCTGAGCTCTGTTCTTTGCCAAGCTGTACTAAATCTACACTAACGGCCTTTAACCATTCACTAGTAATCCTTTTAAACTAGGGTCTCCATCAGACTGAGCAATCCTTGTTAGCCTGGGGCCTTGTGAGCCTGAGTCGGGGCCTCGTGAGCCCTAGTAATCCTCGTCAGCCGGGGCCCCTGTCAGGCTGAGAAATCATTGTTAGCTGGGATCCTCGTGAGCCCGAGTCGGGTCCTCGTGAGCCCTAGTAATCCTCGTCAGCCGGGGTCCCCGTCAGCCTGAGTAATCATTGTGAGCTGGGGTCCTTGTGAGCCGGAAACGAGCCCTCATGAGCCCTAGTAATTCTCGTCAGCCAGGGTACCCATCAGCCTGAGTAATCCTTGTTAGCCGGGGTCCTTGTGGGCCTGAAGCGAGCCCTCGTGTGCCCCAGTAATTCTCGTCAGCCAGGGTACCCGTCAGCCAGGGTACCCGTCAGCCTGAGTAATCCTTGTTAGCCGGGGTCCACGTGAGCCTGAATCGAGAACTCGTGAAGTGGGGTCAGGTCCTCGCCAGCCCGAGTTGAGTTCTCGTGAGCTAGAGTAATCCTCCTGAGCCGGGTCCTCGTGAGCCCGAGATGGGTCCTCATGAGCCTTAGTAATCCTCGTCAGCCGGGGTCCCCTTCAGGAATAGTAATCTTTGTTAGCCAGGGTCCTCATGAGCCCGAATCAAGTCCTCGTGAAGCTGGGGTTAGGTCATGGCCAGCCCGAGTCAAGTCCTCGTGAGCTAGAGTAATCATCGTGAGCCGGAGTCCTCCTGAGCCGAGTCTTCAAGAGCGCTACTAATCCTCATCAACCTGAGTATTCCTCATGAGCCCTAGTAATGCTCGTCAGCTGGGGTCCCCGATCAGCCTGAGTATCCTTGTTAGCCGGGGTCCTTGTGAGCCTGAATCGAGTCCTCGTGAGCCCTAGTAAACCACGTCAGCCAGTGTCCCTGTCAGCCTGAGTAATCCTTGATAGCCGGGGTCCTTGTGAGCCCAAATCGAGTCCTTGTGAGCCCAAATCGAGTCCTCATGAGCCCTAATCGAGTCCTCGTGAGCCCTAGTAATCCTTTTAATGCGGGGTCTCCATCAGACTGAGTAATCCTTGTTAGCTTGGGGCCTCGTGAGCCCTAGTAATCCTCGTCAGCCGGGGTCCCTGTCAGGCTGAATAATCCTTGTTAGCTGGGGTCCTTGTGAGCCTGAATCGAGAACTTGTGAACTGGGGTCAGGTCATCGCCAGCCCGAGTCTTGTCTTCTTGAGCTAGAATAAACCTCGTGACCCGGGGTCCTCCTGAGCCGGGTCCTCGTGACCGCTAATAATCCTCGTCAGCCTGAGTAATCCTCGTGAGCACTGGTTATCCTCATCAGCCAGGGTCCCCTTCACGCTGAGTAATCCTTGTTAGCCGGGGTCCTTGTGAGCCCGAATCGAGTCCTCGTGAGCCCTTGTAATCCTCATAACTCAAGTTCCCTGTCAGGCTGAGTAATCCTTGTTAGCTTGGGGCCTCGTGAGCCTGAGTCGGGGCCTCGTGAGCCCTAGTAATCCTCGTCAGCCGGGGTCCCCGTCAGGCTGAATAATCCTTGTTAGCTGGGGTCTTTGTGAGCCTGAATCAAGTCCTCGTGAGCCCTTGTAATCCTCATAACTCTAGTTCCCTGTCAGGCTGAGTAATCCTTGTTAGCTTGGGGCCTCGTGAGCCTGAGCTGAGTCCTTGTGAGCCAGGCTCAAATCCTCACCAGCCCGAGTCGTGTCCTCGTGAGCTAGAGTAATCCTCGTGAGCGGGGGTCCTCCCGAGCCGAATCCTCGTGAGCCCAGAGCCAGGTCCTCATGAGCCCTAGTAATCCTCGTCAGCCTGAGAAATCCTGGTGAGCCCGATTCAGATCCTCATCAGCCGGGGTCCCTGTCAGGCTGAGTAATCCTTGTTAGCCGGGGTCCTCGTGAACCCGAGTCGGGTCCTCGTCAGCCAAGGTCCCCATCAGCCTGAGTAATCTTTGTTAGTCAGGGTCCTCATGAGCCCGAATCGAGTCCTCGTGAGCTGGGGTCAGGTCATTGCCAGCCTGAGTCAAATCCTCGTGCGCTAGAGTAATCGTCGTGAGCTGGGGTCCTCCTGAGCCGAGTCTTCAAGAGCGCTAGTAATCCTCATCAGCCTGAGTAATCCTCATGAGCCCTAGTAATGCTCATCAGACAGGGTCCCCCATCAGCCTGAGTAATCCTCATGAGCCCTAGTAATGCTCATCAGACAGGGTCCCCCATCAGCCTGAGTAATCCTTGTTAGCCGGGGTTTTTGTGAGCCCGAATCAAGTCCCTGTGAGCCCTAATAATTCTCGTCAGCCAGGGTTTTTGTCAGCCTGAGTAGTCCTTGTTAGCCGGGGTCCTTGTCAGCCCGAATCGAGTCCTCGTGAGCCCTGGTGTTCTGGGTCTGGCAGGGATAGGGTTAATTCTCTCCAGGACCTAGCAGGGACACAGGTATTCCATCCCTTGTGAGCCATGCCCAGGGGGTAGCCGGATCTAGCTGGGGAAGGGGAGGGAGAGGAAGTCATCCCCCGGGGGAGCAGAGCTGTCAGGGGCATCCCAGGTGCAGTCGGCAAGTGGTGGTATTGTACTCGTGGTTGTATATTCCTCTGTCAGTGTTATTGTTGTTGTTGTTTCTTGCTCTTTTTGCTGTTCTGTTAAATTGCCTTTGTCTCAACCCACGAGTTTTTGCCTTTTTCTTCCGATTCTCCCCTCACGGCTGCGCTGGCGGTGGGGGCCCGATCTGAGTGAGCGGCTGCCACGTGGTTCTTTGTTGCCGTCTGAGGCCAAACCACAACACCTGGTTATCCTCATCAGCTGGGGTCCTCGTCAGCCTGAGTAATTTTTGTTAGCCAGGGTCCTCCTGAACCTGAGTTGGGTCCTTGTGAGCTCTAGTAATCCACGTCAGCTGGTGCCTCCGTCATCCTGAGTAACCCTTGTTATCTCTGGTCCTTGTGAGCCCGAATAGAGTCCTCGTGAGCCCTAGTAATGCTTGTCAGCCAGTGTCCCCTGTCAGGCTGATTAATCCTTGTTAGCTGGAGTCCTCGTGAGCATGAGTTGGGTCCTCGTCAGCCGGAGTCCCCATCAGCCTGAGTATTCCTTGTTAGCCAGGGTCCTTGTGAGCCCGAATCGGGTCCTCGTCAGCCGGGGTCAGGTCCTCGCCAGCCCGAGTGGAGTCCTTGTGAGCCCAAATAATCCTCGTGACCCTGGGTCCTCTCTAGCAGGGGTCTTTGTGACCCCAAGCCGGGTCGTCATGAGCACTAGTAATCCTCGACAGCCTGAGTAATCCTCGTGAGCCCCAGTTGGGTCCTTGTGAGCCCTAGTAATCCTCGTCAGTTGGGGCCCCTGTCAGGCTGAGAAATCCTTGTTAACTGTGATCCCTGTGAGCCCTAATCGAGTCTTCGTGAGCCCGAGTCCAGTCCCTGCCAGCCAGGGTCCTCGTGAGCCCGAGTCCAGTCCTCGTGAGCCTGACTTATCCTGCTTAGCCAGGGTCCTTGTGAGCGTGAGTAATCCTCATGAGCTGGGTTCGGGTGCTTTTCAGCTGTGCTCTGGTCCTCATCAGCCGGAGCCCTTGTCAGCCTGAGCTGAGTCTTGATCAGCCCGGATTGAATCCTTGTGACCCGGGGTCCCTGTCAGCCACAGTCGACTTCTCGTCAGTCACAGCCCAGCACTTGTGAGCCCGAGTCGACTTCTCGTCAGTCACAGCCCAGCACTTGTGAGCCCGAGTCGTTGTGAGCCCGAGTCGAATCCTTGTCAGCCCGAATCACGTCCCCGTGAGCCAGGGTTCCTGTCAGCCACAGTTGACTCCTTGTCAGTCGCAGCCGAGCGCTTGTGAGCCCGAGTCGAGTCCTTGTGAGCCGGGGTTGTCGTTGAGCCCGAGTTGAGTCCTCCTGAGCTGGTCTCCTCAGAGTCTGGGACCTAGTGAGCCTGGGTCAAGTCCTCCTGAGCCAGAGTATTCTTCGTTAGCCGGGGTCCTTGTCAGCATGAGTAATCCTGGTGAGCTGGTGTTGGGTCCTTGTCAGCTGTGGTCTGGTCCTTGTCAGCCGGAGCCCTCGTCAGCCCATGCCGAGTCCTCATCAGCCCGAATCGAGTCCTCGTGACCCGGGGTCCCTGTCAGCCACAGTCGACTCCTCGTCAGTCACAACTGAGCCCTCGTGAGCCCGGGTCCTCGTGAGCCCTAGTCAAATCCTCGTGACCCTGAGTAATCCTCGTGAGCTGGGGTCAAGTCGTCGTCAGCCATGGTCGGGTCCTTGTCAGCCTGAGTCGTGGTCCTTGTAAGCCGGTGTAAGCCTTAGTCAGCCTGGGTCCTCGTCAGCCAGGGTCCCCATCAGCCCAAGTAATCCTTGTTAGCTGGGGTCCTCGTGAGCACGAGTAATCCTCGTGAGCCTGAGTAATCCTCGAAAACCAGGGTCGGGTCCTCGTGAGCCCAAGTCAAGTCCTCGTCAGCTGGGGTCCTTGTGAGCCAGGGTCGCGTCCTCGTCAGCCGTAGCCCTCATCAGCCCTAGTCAAGTCCTCATCAGGCCAGGTCGAGTCCCCATCAGCCAAAGCCCTTGTGAGCCCGAGTGGAGTACTCGTGAGCCCGAGTAATCCTTCTTAGCCCGGGTCCTCGTGAGCACGAGTAATCCTGGTGAGCCGGGGTGGGGTCCCTGTTAGCTGTTGTCAAGTCCTCATCAGCCCAAATTGAGTCCTCATGAGTCCGGGTCCTCGTGAGCCTGAGTCGAGTCACCGTCAGCCGGGGCCCTCGTGAGGCCGAGTCGAGTCACCATCAGCCGGGGCCCTCGTGAGGCCGAGTCGAGTCACCATCAGCCGGGGTCCTCGTGAGCCAGAGTCGAGTCACTGTCAGCTGGGGTCCTTGTGAGCCCAAGTTGAATCCTCGTCAGCCCGAATCGCATCCTCGTGAGCCGGGGTCCCTGTCAGCCACAGTCGACTCCTTGTCAGTCGCAGCCAAGCGCTTGTGAGCCTGAGTCGAGTCCTTGTGAGCCGGGGTCGTCGTTGAGCCCGAGTCGAGTCCTTGTGAGCTGGGGTCGTCATGTAGCCCGAGTCGAGTCCTTGTGATTCGGGGTTGTCGTTGAGCCCGAGTCGAGTCCTTGTGAGCTGGGGTGCCTGTCAGCCACAGTCCACTCCTCGTCAGTTGCAGCCAAGTCCTCGTGAGCCAGAATATGCTTTATTAGCCGGGGTCCTCGTCAGCATGAGTAATCCTGGTGAGCCGCTGTTGGGTCCTTGTCAGCTGTGGTCTGGTCCTCATTGGCCAGAGCCGAGTCCTCATCAGCCCGAATCGAGTCCTCGTGGCCCGGGGTCCCTGTCAGCAACAGTCGACTCCTTGTCAGTCGCAGCAGAGCCTTTATGAGTCCAAGTCCTTGTGAGATCTAGTTGAGTCCTCGTTAGCTGGGGTCCTCGTGAGCCTGAGTCGAGTCCTCGTGAGCCCAAATCCTCGTTAGCTGGGGTCCTCGTGAGCCCGAGTCGAGTCCTCGCGAGCCCGAATCCTCGTTAGCTGGGGTCCTCGTGAGCCCGAGTCGAGTCCTCGTGAGCTGGGGTCCTCGGAGCCCAGGTCCTAGTGAGCCCGAGTCCTTGTGAGCCCGAGTTGAGTCCTCGTGAGCCCGAGTCGAGTCACCGTCAGCCGGGGTCCTTGTGAGCCCGAGTCAAGTCCTCGTGAATCCAAGTTATCCCCCTTTTCCGGGGTCCTCGTGAGGCCAAGTCGAGTCATCATCAGCCGGGGTCCTCGTAAGCCCGAGTCAAGTCACCGTCAGCCGGGGTCCTCGTGAGCCCAAGTCGAATCCTCGTCAGCCCGAATCGCGTCCTCGTGAGCCGGGGTCCCTGTCAGCCACAGTCGACTCCTTGTCAGTCGCAGCCAAGCGCTTGTGAGCCCGAGTCCTTGTGAGCCCGAGTCGAGTCCTCGTGAGCCAGTGTCATTGAGCCCGAGTCGAGTCCTCGTGAGCCGGGGTCGTCGTGTAGCCCGAGTCGAGTCCTTGTGAGCCGGGGTCCCTTTCAGCCGTAGTCCACTCCTCATCAGTCGCAGCCGAGTCCTCGTAAGCCGGGGTCCTCGTGAGCCTAGGTCGAGTCCTCATGAGCCAGAATATGCTTCATTAGCCGGGGTCCTCGTCAGCATGAGTAATCCTGGTGAGCCGCTGTTGGGTCCTTGTCAGCTGTGGTCTGGTCCTTGTCAGCCGGAGCCCTTGTCAGCCCAAGCTGAGTCCTCGTGGCCCGGGGTCCCTGTCAGCCACGGTCGACTCCTCATCAGTCGCAGCCGAGCCCTTGTGAGCTCAAGCCGAGTCCTCGTGAGCCGGGGTCCTCGTGAGCAAGAGTTGAGTCCTCGTGAGCCGGGGTCCTCGGAGGCCGGGTCCTAGTTAGCCCGAGTCATTGAGAGCTAGAGTATTCTTCGTTAGCCAGGGTCCTTGGAGGCCGGGTCCTAGTTAGCCCGAGTCATTGAGAGCTAGAGTATTCTTCGTTAGCCGGGGTCCTTGTCAGCATGAGTAATCCTCGTGAGCCGCTGTTGGGTCCTTGTCAGCTGTGGTCTGGTCCTCGTCAGCCAGAGCTGAGTTCTCATCAGCCCGAATCGTGTCCTTGTGACCCGGGGTCCCTGTCAGCAACAGTCGACTCCTCGTCAGTCGCAGCAGAGCCCTTATGAGTCCAAGTCATGGGCATGTTTAGTTTGGAGAAGAGGAGGCTGAGGGGGGACCTCATTGCCCTCTACAACTACCTGAAAGGAGGCTGTAGAGGTGGGTGTTGGACTCTTCTCCCAAGTGAATAATGACAGGACCAGAGGAAATGGTCTGAAGTTGCGGCAGGGGAGGATTAGATTAGGTATTAGGAAGAATTACTTTACTGAGAGAGTGGTCAGGCACTGGAACAGCCTGCTCAGGGAGGTGGTGGAGTCGCCATCCCTGGAGGTATTTAAGAAATGTGTAGACATGGCACTTCAGGGCATGCTCTAGTGGCTGAGATTGTTGGTTTGTGTCTGTTTGTGGGTGGGTGTGGTGTGTGGTTGTGGGCGTTTGTTTTGTTTTGGTTTTGGTGTTTGGTGTTCTGGGATTTTTTTGGGGTTTTTTTGGTTTTGGTGTTTGGGTTTTTTTGTTTTTGTTTTTTTTTGTTGGTTGGACTCGATGATCTCAAAGGTTCCATCCAACCAAAAATATTCTGTGATTCTGAAGTCCTTGTGAGATCTAGTTGAGTCCTCATCAGCTGGGGTCCTCTTGAGCCCGAGTCGAGTCCTCGTGAGCCGGGGTCCTCAGAGCCCAGGTCCTAGTGAGCCTGAGTCGAGTCACCATCAGCCGGGGTCCTCATGAGCCCGAGTCGAGTCACCGTGAATCCAAGTTATCCTCCTTCGCTAGGGTCCTTGTGAGCGCAAGTCGAGTCCTCGTGAGCCATAGTCGTCTGAGCCTGAGTGTAATACTCTTGAGCCAGAGTACTTGGAGCCCAGGTCCTAGTGAGCCTGAGTCCTTGTGAGCCTGCGTCAAGTCCTCGTGAGTCAGAGTATCCTTCGTTAGTCGGGGTCCTTGTCAGCATGAGTAATCCTGGTGAGCTGGTGTTGGGTCCTTGTCAGCTGTGGTCTGGTCCTCATCAGCCCAAGCCAAGTCCTCATCAGCCTGAATCGAGTCCTCGTGACCCGGGGTCCCTGTCAGCAACAGTCGACTCCTCGTCAGTCGCAGCCAAGCACTTCTGAGTCCAAGTCCTTGTGAGATCTAGTTGAGTCCTCGTTAGCTGGGGTCCTCATGAGCCTGAGTCGAGTCCTCATGAGCCGGGGTCGTCGTGTAGCACGAATCGAGTCCTTGTGATTCGGGGTCATCGTTGAGCCCGAGTCGAGTCCTTGTGAGCCGGGGTCCCTTTCAGCCATAGTCCACTCCTCGTCAGTCGCAGCCGAGTCCTCGTGAGCCGGGGTCCTCGTGAGCCTGGGTCGAGTCCTCGTGAGCCCGAATATGCTTTGTGAGCCGGGGTCCTCGTGAGCCTGCGTCGAGTCCTCATGAGCCGGGGTCCTCGGAGCCTAGGTCCTAGTGAGCCTGAGTCCTTGTGAGCCTGAGTCAAGTCCTCATTAGCTGGGGTCCAAGTGAGCCTGAGTCCTCGTGAGCCCGAGTCGAGTCCTCGTGAGCCAGGGTCCTCATGAGCCCGAGTCGAGTCACCGTCAGCCGGGGTCCTCGTGAGGCCGAGTCGAGTCACTGTGAATCTGAGTTATCCCCCTTTGTCAGGGCCCTCGTGAGGCCGAGTCGAGTCCTCGTCAGACAGGGTCCTCGTGAGCCCGAGTCGAGTCACCATCAGCCGGGGTCCTTATGAGCCCAAGTCAAGTCACCATGAATCCGAGTTATCCTCCTTTGCTGGGGTCCTTGTGAGCGCGAGTAATCCTCGTGAGCCGGGGTCGGGTCCTTGTCAGTCCCAGTCGAGTCCTCATGAGCCGGGGTCCCCTGAGCCTCAGTGTAATACCCATGAGCCAGAGAACTCGGAGCCCAGGTCCTAGTGAGCCCGAGTCCTTGTGAGCCTGGGTCGAGTCCTCGTGAGCCAGAGTATCCTTCGTTACTCGGGGTCCTCGTCAGCATGAGTAATCCTAGTGAGCTGGTGTTGGGTCCTTGTCAGCTGTGGTCTGGTCCTCGTCAGCCAGAGCCAAGTCCTCATCAGCCCGAATCGAGTTCTCGTGACCCGGGGTCCCTGTCAGCAACAGTCGGCTCCTCATCAGTCACAGCTGAGCCCTTATGACCCCCGAGTCCTTGTGACCTCGAGTTGAGTCCTCGTTAGCTGGGGTCCTCGTGAGCCCGAGTCGAGTCCTCGTGAGCCCGAGTCCTCGTGACCCTGAGTCGAGTCCTCATCAGCCCCAGTCGAGTCCTCATGAGCCGAGGTCCTCGGAGCCCAGGTCCTAGTGAGCCCAAGTCCTTGTGAGCCCGAGTCGGGTCCTCGTGAGCCAGAGTCATTGTCCTGGGTTGAGAGACACGGGACTAGCTTTTCTTCTAATGCTGGGGAAAACTGCACTTTTAGAAGACTCTAGTGTCTGAATTCATGAAAATTTTTACTTTATAGCCAGCCAGGCTCTGTGGGATTCAAGGTTAGTGTTTTTGAGCCTTGCCAGGTTCAGGGACAAGGAGGAGCAAGGCCTGGGCATTTGACCCAGGCTGGCCAACAGGAGTATTTCATACCATGAACGTCACATCCAATAGTTTTGAATAGTTTTCAATAGAAGTTTGCTGCGTAGCTGGCTCTCTCCCTGATGGCGGCGGTCCAGACAACTCCTTGCCCCGGTGCCAGAGCCCTGAGGCCTTCCCTTCCTCCTGAAGCCATTGCGCTCGCAGTGTCCGATATTTGCTGTCCACTGCTGGGAATGCACAGCTTCTGCTGATAGAATTGGCTGAGTATAATTTCTGTATATCTTATATCAGTATTGGGATTAATACTGGTTCTTTAGTATTATTGTTAATTATTTAGTCTTAATCTATTAAATCTATTTATTTGTCTATCTCATCTATTAAATCTATTCTTTGTGTTCCCCGATTCCCCTTTCCAGGTGGGGAGGGGTCATCGGGTGATAGAATAATTGTCTAATGACAATAGATTGTTATGGGTTCTCTCAAACCATAACAAATTTGGTGCCCAGAGTGGTATTTTAACAAATTTGGTGCCCATCGTGATATCTTAACAAATTTGCCACCTAATGTGGTTTTTTAATGAATTTGGTGTATAACATGGTATTTTAACAAAATTTGGCATGCACTGTGGTATTTTAATGACCTTGATACTTAATGTGATAGTTTGCATGTAATTTAAATAGTGCTGGGAGAATCAGTGGCCTTAATTTGAGAGTTCTGAAGGGTTGAAGCTGTAAACAGATTTGATCGGATTTGTAAAACAGTCATTATGGATCCATTGGAGTTGTTTCAATGTACCGTAAACGGAGTTCTCTGGTATCTCTGTGCAGCTGTATGTGGGCAGCTATGGGAGTGGTTCAAGAGGTTGTTGCCATTTCTCACTGGTTTAGGGAAGCTTATCAATTCTAAATGTGGAGTTAAAAACATTGCCTTGTTATTTTGTGTGGCGTTATTTTGCTATGTTATTGGGTCTTCCGTAATTGTTCCGTTTTTTGTCACTTATGTAATTGCATCTCGCAAATCGCCGCGGTTAGAATCACCTCAGAATGGGGAAGGATCCTTTTTGGGCACCGTGCATAATTACACCTTGGGTTATATTACTGGCCATTTAGTGAGGGGGTGGATATCTTTTAAGGATTTGTATGTTCCTGTAGCATCAATAGTAACAGTTTTTGAGAGTTTGAAATACCCTTGGAATGTTTTGGTCATTGTGCTTATATTGTTAATTTTTGCGGGCTTGTTCTTTTTTATGGGCTGGATTTGCAGTAGAAGGAAGCGTCCAATAGAGATCCCACTGGCCCCCCCGACAGACATTGCTCCTTTAGAGAACCTGGCGGCCTCCCCCACAGTCAGTGCTCCTGTGCAGCCCCCGCAGGCTCCTGCGGCAGATGTTCCTTCTGTACAGACCCCACCGGCCCCCCCGACAGACATCACGCCCTTGCAGACACTACCAGTCTCTGCAACAACTACTGTGCCTGTACAGACCCTGCTGACCCCCGCAACTGACATTGCACCCGTGCAGACCTCGCCAGCCCTCCCGACAGACCCTGATCTTATCCAGACCATGCTGGCTCTCATGACAAGACCTGCAGCTGCACCAAGTACTGAATCTACTTCGACCTTGGTGATGGATGATGCAGCTGACCTATAGACTCAATCAGTGCCAGTGTCAGTCAACCCTGTACATAAGAGGAAGCGTGCCATAGCATCAGATGACAATGGTCAACCAGGGACATCAGGCAATACAGTAACACAGGAAACTACTCGATCATTAACCCTAATTGAGCTGCGAGACGTATGTAAGGATTACAGCCGTCGGGAAGGTGAGCAAATGATTCCTTGGCTGCTCTGATGCTGGGACACTGGGGCTGATAGTTTGGACTTAGATGGTAGAGAAGCTAAGCGGCTAGCACCATTAGCTAGAGAATCAGGTATTGACAGAGCTTTTGGAAGACCACCACAATCCCTCACCTTCTGGAGGCGACTCCTGTTAAGTGAGAAGCAGGTATCCCCATAGGGACGATATCATGTACCAGCCATCCAAGTGGACAACTATTGAGAGAGGTGTTAAGAATCTGAGGGAAATAGCTGTGCGAGAGATGATTTTCAGTGACTTGGACGACCTGCAGACATCATTAGATCCAGATGCACTCAAAATTACTGGACCTGTTTGGCGCAAGTGGGTACTGAGTGCACCAGCAGCATATGCTAATGTATTGGCATTATTTTGCTGGACAGATGATGAGGCACCAACGGTGGGTGATATGGATGCTCGAATGCAGCATTATGCAAATAATCTTCTTTCTGCCCCACAGGCCAGTGTCTCAGTGCTGAAGAAATCATTTGGCAAGGCCAATATCTTAGGTGGGGACAAACACTTCCCTACTAAACCTGGTCGAGAGAAGCAAAGCACACCACGACACATCCTGTGGTCTACCCTGCATAATCAGGGAGAAAACATGAGGAATTGGGATGGAAAACCTACTTCGGCTTTACAGACATGTGTACGTGAGTTGCGGAGTAAGACACCTCCCAGGAGGGGTTCTTCCAGGAGAAGTGCTGCTCCAGTTTCCAGAGAAAAGTCCCCTAGAAGGCAGAGATGGGCCTCGGAGCCTGATTTACGACACGCAACTGTCACAGATGGAAGTGGTGCGCTCTCTAATCAAAACTAGGGTTGCCCTGCCTCCAGCCAGGGGGAGGACAGGGACAATCGAGTTTATTGGACTGTGTGGATTCGATGGCCTGGCACACCAGAACCACAAAAGTATAGGGCCCTGGTGGACACTGGTGCACAGTGCACCCTAATGCCATCAAATCACATAGGGGAAGAACCTGTCACTGTCGCTGGAGTGACAGGAGGATCTCAAGACCTGACTGTACTGGAGGCCGAAGTGAGCCTAACTGGGAATAAATGGGAAAAGTTCCCCATTGTGACTGGCCCGGATGCACCATGCATTCTTGGCATAGATTATCTCAGGAAAGGGTATTTTAAGGACCCAAGGGGGTACCGGTGGGCGTTTGGTGTAGCGGCGGTGGAGACGGAGAAAGTTGTGCAACTGTCTACATTGCCTGGCCTGTCAGAGGACCCTTCTATTGTAGGGCTGCTGAGAGTCGAGGAACAAAATGTTCCCATTGCTACTATAATGGTGCATAGGCGACAATATCGCACTAACTGAGATTCTTTGCTCCCTATTCAGAAGTTGATCCATCAGCTGGAGACCCAAGGGGTGATCAGTGAGACTCGCTCACCCTTTAACAGTCCCATATGGCCAGTGTGACAGCCCAATGGGGAATGGAGATTGACAGTAGACTATCATGGATTGAATGAAGCCACACCACTATTGAATGCTGCTGTCCCAGATATGTTAGAACTTCACTATGAACTGGAGTCAAAAGAGGCTAAATGGTATGCTACAATTGACATTGCTAATGCCTTTTTCTCTATTCCTTTAGCAGCAGAGTGCAGGCCACAGTTTCCTTTCACCTGGAGGGGCATCCAGTATACCTGGAATCGATTGCCCCAGGGGTGGAAACACAGTCCTACTATTTGCCATGGACTGATTCAGACTGCACTGGAGAAGGGTGGAGCTCCAGAACACCTGCAATACATTGATGACATCATTGTATGGGGTGATACAGCAGAAGAAGTTTTTGAGAAGGGAGAGAAGGTAATTCGAATCCTCCTGGAAGCCGGTTTTGCCATCAAACGAGGTAAGGTTAAGGGACCTGCACAGGAAATTCAGTTTTTAGGAATTAAGTGGCAAGATGGGCGTTGCCAGATCCCAATGGATGTGATTAACAAAATAACAGCTATGTCACCACCTACTAACAAAAAGGAAACACAAACCTTCTTAGGCATTGTGGGTTTCTGGAGAATGCATATTCCTGGTTACAGTCAGATTGTGAGCCCTCTCTATGAAGTGACTAGAAAGAAGAATGGAAAACAAGGATTTGTGATCTTGATTGTTATGATAATTATGTTAATGCTTGTATCTTGTGTATTACGAAGGGTATCTGGAATGATCGATGGAGCCATGGACAGGGTCTGGCTCATAGAAAAACAAAAAGGGGGAAATATGGGGTTTGACTTAGAAGAACTGCAGGCCTTGACATAACTGCAGGCCTTGTCATTGAGGCGACCTTGAAGGACAAAAAACGGGAACTAGAGTGATTGCTTCAGCGCTTAATGAGGAACTAAGCTGGAAGGGAGCCGGATCTTGTGGGCGATGAACAGGATCCTGATAACCAATCATGTTAAGCCTCGCATTAGTGTAAGAACTGATAGCAACCAATCAAAAATATAGAAATTATGTGTACTTGTTGCATGGATATTAATGTATCTATATAATTTGGTAGGATAAGCAATAAAGGGTCTTCTGATTTACCACCTTCAGGAGTCTGTGTCCTCTCAATCTCCGACATGGCCCTACCTGGAGTCTCTGGCAAAGAGCACCTGGAGAGACTCGAGGCCGACCCCTAGGGTTTTGGAGTCGAGCGTATAGAGGATCAGAGGATCGCTATACTACCACTGAGAAAGAGATATTAGCAGCATACGAAGGGGTTTGAGCTGCTTCAGAGGTAATTGGTACTGAAGCACAGCTTCTCCTGGCACCTCGGTTGCCAGTGTTGAACTGGATGTTTAAAGGGAGACTCCTTCCACTCATCATGCAACTGATGCAAGGTGGAGTAAGTGGGTAGCACTAATTACTCAGCAAGCTCGAATACGGTACCCCAATCATCCAGGAATTCTGGAGGTAATCATGGATTGGCTGCAAGGCACAGATTTTGGAGGATCCCCAGAGGAGAGAGTGATGCGGGCTGAGGAGGCACCATCAGTTATCGGAAAGTGAGAGGCGATACGCGCTGTTCACTGATGGATCTTGTCGTATTGTAGGAAACCAGCAAAGGTGGAAAGCTGCTGTGTGGAGTCCTATTCGACGAGTCGCAGAAGCGACTGAGGGAGTGGGTGAGTCGAGTCAGTTTGCAGAAGTGAAAGCCATCCAGTTGGCTTTAGATATTGCTGAGAGAGAAAAGTGGCTGGTACTTTATCTTTATACTGATTCATGGATGGCGGCGCATGCATTATGGGGGTGGTTAAAGCAATGGAAGAAGAGCAACTGGCAGCACAGAGGTAAACCCATCTGGGCTGCTGACTTGTGGCAAGATATTGCTGTCCGATTAGAAAAGCTGTCTGTGAAGGTACGACACGTAGATGCCCATATACCCAAGAGTCAGACCACTGAGGAACAACAAAACAATCATCAGGTGGATCAGGCTGCTAAGATTAAAGTTTCCCAAGTAGACTTGGACTGGCAACGTAAAAGTGAATTGTTTTTAGCTCGGTGGGCCCATGACACTTCAGGCCATCAAGGAAGAGATGCAACATATAGATGGGCTCGTGATCGAGGGGTGGATTTGACTATGGACACTATTGCACAGGTCATCCATTAATGTTAAACGTGCTGAAATTAAGCAAGGCAAATGATCAAAGCCTTTGTGGTATGGAGAACGGTGGCTGAAATATAAATTTGGGGAGGTTTGGCAAATTGACTATATCTCCCTTCCAAGAACCTGCCAGGGAAAATGCTATGTTCTTACAATGGTTGAAGCAACCACCGGCTGGCTGGAAACATATGCAGTGTCTCATGCCACTGCTCGTAACACTATTTTAGGCCTTGAAAGACAAGTCCTGTGGCGACATGGTACTCCAGAGAGGATTGAGTCAGATAATGGGACTCATTTCCGAAATAATCTTATAGATGCCTGGGCTAAAGAACATGGTATCGAGTGGATATATCACATCCCCTACCACGCACCAGCTGCTGGGAAAGTGGAACGATGCAATGGACTACTGAAGACTACACTGAAAGCGATGAGTGCTGGAACATTTAAAAAGTGGGATGAACATTTAGCAAAAGCCACCTGGTTAGTCAACACCAGAGGAACTGTCAGCCAAGCTGGTCCTGCTCACTCAGAGCTTTTACCTACTGTGGAAGGGGATAAGGTCCCTGTGGTGCATGTAAAGAATATGTTGGGGAAAACAGTCTGGGGTTGCTTTTGCTGAAGGACCAGGGCATACTTGGTGGGTGATGCAGGAGAATGGAGAGGTTCGATGTGCACCTTTAGGAGATCTGATTTTGGGTGAGAATCCTTAATTTAAATGATACGGTGTCAATTGTTGCCTAATACTAACAGTGTTCAATAAGTGTTTTTCAGGATAACGTAATGGTAACGGACCCAGAGTCAGTTCTGTCGAATGGTGTCCAGCGACAGGGAACATGCTGGCCGTGAGCACGACATCTTATATGGATGCGCCCAACTCCAACCATCTGTGATCCTGTATTGAGGCCTGGTCCTGCTCTGATCACTGAGTGAATGCCACATCATTCGTTTCTACCGTAAAAGACTATTATGATAGATGGAACTCACAGTTTTGGACTAAAGAAGTTCAATGGACCTTTCAGAGGAATAGCTCATAACTTTAGAGGATTATATATGTCTCTCTCTATATATATATGTATATTAGAAGATAAATATAACAGTACACTGAAGTGTGACATATATATGGTATGAAATAAGGGGTGGAATGTCCTGGGTTGAGAGACACAGGACTAACTTTTCTTCTAATGCTGGGGAAAATTGCACTTTTAGAAGACTCTAGTGTCTGAATTTGTGAAAATATTTACTTTATAGCCAGTCAGGCTCTGTGGGATTCAAGGTTAGTGTTTTTGAGCCTTGCCAGGTGCAGGGACAAGGAGGAGCAAGGCCTGGGCATTTGACCCAGGCTGGCCAACAGGAGTATTTCATACCATGAACGTCACATTCAATATAAATTAGAAAAGTTTGCTGCGTAGCGGGCTCTCTCCCTGATGGCGGCGGTCCAGACAACTCCTTGCCCCAGTGCCAGAGCCCTGAGGCCTTCCCTTCCTCCTGAAGCCATTGCGCTCGCAGTGTCTGATATTTGCTGTCCACTGCTGGGAGTGCACAGCTTCTGCTGATAGAATTGGCTGAGTATAATTCTTGTATATCTTATATCAGTATCGGGATTAATACTGGTTCTTTAGTATTATTGTTAATTATTTAGTCTTAGTCTATTAAATCTATTTATATTTCAACCCTTGTGTTTCTTTGTGTTCCCCGATTCCCCTTTCCAGGTGGGGAGGGGTCATCAGGTGATAGAATAATTGTCTAATGACAATAGATTGTTATGGGTTCTCTCAAACCATAACACCCGGAGTTCACTTGAGCCCAAGATGAAGCCTCGTGAGCCGGGGTCAACGTAAGCCCCAGTCGAGTCCTCATCAGCCGAGGTCCTGGAGAGCCCAATTTGAGGCCCTGTGACCCAAACTAAACCCTTGTTAGACAGGATTTTTGTGAGACCAAGTTGAGGCCTTGTGAGCCGGATTAAGTCCTCTTTAACCAGGGTCCTCATGAGCCTGAGTTGAGTCCTCATGAGCTGGAGTAAGTCCTCGTTAGCGCGGGTCCTTGTGAGCCAGAGTCAAGGCCTCGTGAGCTGGCGTCCTCGTGAGCCCGAGTTGAGTCCTCGTGAGCACGAGAAAGTCCTCGTCAGTAAGGGTCCTCGTGAGCACGAGTCGAGCCCTCGTCAGTAAGGGTCCTCGTGAGCACGAGTCGAGCCCTCGTCAGCCGGGGTCCTCGTGAGCCTGAATTGAGCCCTTGTCAGCCGGGGTCCCCGTGAGCCCAAGTCAAGGCCTCGTAAGCCAAGGTCCTTGTGAGCCCGAGCGCAGGCTTCGTGAGATGGGGTCCTTGTGAGCCCGAGTCGAGGCCTCGTGAGCCAGGATCCCAGTGAGCCCGAGGGCAGGCCTCGTGAGCCAGAGTAAGTCCTCATCAGCAAGAGTCTCGTAACCCGAATCCGAGGCCTCGTGAGCCCGAGTCGAGTCCTCATCAGCCGGGGTCCTCGTGAGCCTGAGTCAAGATCTTGTGAGCCCCAGCCGAGGCCTCATGAGCTGGACTAAGTCCTCATGACCCGGGGTCCACGTGAGCCCGAGATAAGGCCTTGTGAACCGGGGTCAACGTGAGCCCGAGTCGAGGCCTCATTAGCCGGGGTCCTCGTGAGCCCAATTTGAAGGCCCCATGAGCCAAATTAAACCCTCGTTAGACAGGGTTTTCGTGAGACCAAGTCGAGGCCTCATGAGCTGGAGTAAATCCTTGTGAGTCAAGTCCTTGTGAGCCTGGGTCCTCATGAGCCTGAGTCGAGTCCTCATGAGCCGGATTAAGTCCTCGTCAGCCAGGGTCCTTGTGAGCCAGAGTCGAGGCCTTGTGAGCCAGGGTCCTCGTGAGCCCAGGTCGGGTCCTCGTGAGCCAGACTAAATCCTTGTTAGACAGAGTTTTTGTGAGCCCGAGTCGAGCCCTCGTCGGCAAGAGTCCTCATTAGCCTGAGTCAAGGCCTCGTGAACCCAAGCAAAGCCCTCGTTAGCCGGCGTCCTCGTTAGCCTGAGCGGAGACCTCATGAGCCAGGGTCCTCGTAAGCCCCAGTCGACTCCTTGTCAGCCCGAGTCAAGCCCTCATGAGCCAGGGTCCTCGTAAGCCCCAGTCGACTCCTTGTCAGCCCGAGTCAAGCCCTCATGAGCCGGGGTCCTCATGAGCCCGAGTCGAGGCCTCGTGAGCCGGGGTCCTCTTGAGCCCGAGTCGAGGCCTCATGAGCCTAGGTCCTCCTGAGCCCAAGTCGAGGCCTTGTGAGCCAAGGTCCTTGTGAGCCCGAGCGCAGACCTCATGAGTTGGGGTCCTCGTGAGCCTGAGTCGAGTCCTCTTCATCCGGGGTCATCGTGAGCCCGAGTTCAGGCCTCAGCAGCTGGGGTCCTCGTGAGCCCAAGCGGAGACCTAGTGAACCGAGTTCCTTGTGAGCCAGAGTAAGTCCTCGTCAGCAAGGGTCATCATGAGCCTAAGTCGAGGCCTCGTGAACCGGGGTCCTCGTGAGCCCCAGTCGCGTCCTCATGAGCCAGGGTCCTTGTGAACCCCAGTCAGGTTATCATGAGCTCCAGTCAGGTCCTCGTGAGACGGGGTCCTTGTGAGCCCCAGTCGTGTCCTCGTCAGCCGGGGTCCTCGTGAGCCCCAGTCGCGTCCTCGTCAGCCTGACCTTGTCAGGCAGGGTCCTCATGAGCCTGAGCCGAGTCCTCATGAGCTGGATTAAGTCCTCTTTAACCAGGGTCCTCATGAGCCTGAGTCGAGGCCTCATGAGCCCTAGTCGAGTCCTCGTGAGCCGGGGTCCTCATTAGCCCGAGTCGAGTCTTTGTTAGCCGGGGTCCTCGTTGGCCTGAGGCGAGTCTTTGTCAGCCGGAGTAAGTCCTCGTGAGCCCAATTCGAGTCCTCATGTTCCCGAGTAATACTCGTGAGTTAGGGTCGGGACCCCATCAACCGGAGTAAGTCCTTGTTAGCCGGGGTCGAGTCCTTGTTAGCCCGGGTTTTTGTGAGCCCCGGTCAAGTCCTTGTGAGCTGGAGTAAGTCCTCATGAGCCTGAGTCGAGTCCTCGTGAGCTTGAGTCTAGTCCTCGTGAGCCCAGGTCCTCATCAGCCCAAGAAATCCTTCTTAGGTGGGGAACTCGTGAGCCCCAGTGGAGTCCTTGTGTGCTCGGGTAATCTTCGTGAGCTGGGGTCAGGTCCCCGTGAAACAGAGTAAGTCCCTATCAGCTGGGGTCAAGCCCTCGTTAGGCCACGTCCTCGTGAGCCCGGGTCAAGGCCTCATGAGCCAGACTAAGTCCTCCTCATCAAGGGTCCTCGTGAGCCTGGGTTGAGTTTTTGTGAGCTGGAGTAAGTCCTCTTCAGCCAGGGTCCTCGTGAGCCCAACTAGAGGCCTCGTGAGCCTCTGCAGATGACACCAAGCTGTGTGGTGTTGTCAATACACCAGAGGGATGGGATGTCATTCAGAGGGACCTGGACAGGCTGGAGAGGTGGGCCCAGATGAACCTCATGAGGTTCAACAAAAGCAAGTGCAGGATTCTGCACCTGGGAAGAAACAATCCTCAGTATAAATACAGACTGGGGGATGAGGTATTAGAAAGCAGCCCTGAGGAAAGGGACTTGGGGGTGCTGATGGACGAGAAGCTGGACATGAGCAGGCAATGTGCTCTCGCAGCCCAGAAGGCCAATCACATCCTGGGCTGCATCAAAAGAAGTGTTGCCAGCAGATCCAGAGAGGTGATTCTGCCACTTTGCTCTGCTCTGGTGAGACCTCACCTGGAGTACTGTGTGCAGGTCTGGAGCCCTCAATATAGAAAGGACATGGACCTGATGGAGCGGGTCCAGAGGAGGGCCACCAAAATGATCAGGGGGCTGGAGCACCTCTCCTATGAGGACAGACTGAGGGAGCTGGGGTTGTTCAGCTTGGAGAAAAGGAGGCTCCGGGGAGACCTCATAGCGGCCTTCCAGTACCTGAGGGGGGCTTACAGGAAGGCTGGGGAGGGTCTGTTTACAAAGGCCTGCAGTGACAGGACGAGGGGCAATGGTTTTAAGTTGGAGAAGGGGAGATTTAGATTGGATATTAGGAAGAAATTCTTTACCATGAGGGTGGTGGAACACTGGAACAGGTTGCCCAGGGAGGTGGTTGAGGCCCCTTCCCTTGAGATATTCAAGGTGAAGCTCGACGAGGCCCTGGGCAACCTGATCTAGCTGGGGGTGTCCCTGCTGACTGCGGGGAGGTCGAACTAGATGACCTTTGGAGGTCCCTTCCGGCCTGGACCAATCTATGAATCTATGAGCCAAGGTCCTCGTGAGCCAGCGTCCTCGTGAGCCTGAGTCCAGGCCTAGGGAGCCGGGGTCCTCGTGAGCCCGAGTCGAGGCCTTGTGAGCTGGAGTAAGTCCTCTTCAGCCAGGGTCCTCGTGAGCCGCAGTTGGGTCCTTTTGAGCCAGGGTCCTTGTGAACCCCAGTTGGGTTATCGTGAGACGGGGTCCTTGTGAGCCCCAGTCGCGTCCTTGTCAGCCGGGGTCCTCGTGAGCCCCAGTCGAGGCTACATGATCCGGGGTCCTCGTGAGCCCCAGTCAAGTCCTCGTCAGCCGGGGTCCTCATGAGCCCGAGTTGAGGCCTTGTGAGCCTGGGTCCTCATGAGCCCGACTCGAGGCCTCATTAGCCAGAGTAAGTCCTCGTCAGCAAGGGTCCTTGTGAGCCCCAATCGCGTCCTCGTGAGCAAGGGTCCTAACGAGCCCAGGTTAAGTCCTTGTGACCCAGACTATGTCCTCGTTAGACAGAGGCCTCGTGAGACAGAGTAAGTCATAGTGAATCGAGTCCTCGTGAGCCGGGGTCCTCGTGAGCCTGAGCCGAGGCCTCGTGAGCCGAGGTCCTAGTGAGCTCCAGTCGAGCCCTCGTGAGCCCGAATCGAGGCCTCGTGAGCCCGAATAAGTTCTCTTCAACCAAGGTCCGGAGTAAGTCCTGGTCAGACAGGGTCCACATGAGCTCGAGGCGAGTCCTCGTCAGCCGGGGTCCTCGTGAGCCCGAGCGGAGACCTCGTGAGCCAGAGTAAGTCTTTGTCAGCAAGGGTCCTCGTGAGCCCGAGCGGAGACCTCAAGAGCCAGGGTCCTCGTGAGCCCAGGCGGAGCCCTCGTGAGCCGAGGTCCTCGGGAGCCCGCGCGCAGACCTCGTGAGTTGGGGTCCTCGTGAGCCAGAGCAGAGACCCCGTGATTTGGGGTCCTCGTGAGCCAGAATAAGTCCTCTTCATCCGGGGTCCTCGTGAGCCCGAGTCGAGGCCTCGTCAGCCGGGGTCCTCGTGAGCCCAGGCGGAGCCCTCGAGAGCCGGGGTCCTCGTGAGCCCAGGCGGAGCCCTCGAGAGCCGGGGTCCTCGTGAGCCAGAGTAGAGACCCCGTGAGTTGGGGTCCTTGTGAGCCAGAATAAGTCCTCTTAAGCCAGGGTCCTCGTGAGCCCGAGTCGAGTCCTCTTCATCCGGGGTCCTCATGAGCCCAGGTCGAGTCCTCATGAGCCAGAGGAAGTCCTCGTCAGCCAGAGTAAGTCCTGGTCACACAGGGTCCCCATGAGCTCGAGTCGAGGCCTTGTGAGCAGGAGTAAGTCCTCATCAGCCAGGGTCCTCGGGAGACGGAAAAAGTCCTGGTCAGACAGGGTCCCCATGAGCTCGAGTCGAGGCCTCGTGAGCCCGAAAAAGTCCTCGTCAGCAAGGGTCCTCGTGAGCCTGAGTCGAGGCCTCGTGAGCCGGGGTCCTAGTGAGCCCGAGCAGAGGCCTCGTGAGTTGGGGTCCTCGTTAGCCGGAGTAGAGACATTGTGAGCGAGGGTCCTCATGAGCCCAGGTCGAGTCCTCAAGAGACAGACTAAGTTCTCGTTAGTATCCTCGTGACCCCGAGTCGAGGCCTCATGAGCCAAGGTCCTTGGGAGCCCAAGCGCAGACCTCGTGAGTTGCGGTCCTCATTAGCCAGAGCGGAGACCTCGTGACTTGGGGTCCTCCTGAGCCCGAGCAAAGCCCTCATGAGCCGGGGTCCTCGTGAGCCTGAACAGAGCACTCGTGAGCCGAGGTCATCCTGATCCCGAGCGGAGCCCTTGTGAGCCGAGGTCCTCCTGAGCGTGAGCGGAAACCTCGTGAGCCAAGGTCCTCCTGAGCCCGAGTGGAGCCCATGTGAGCCGAGGTCCTCCTGAGCGTGAGCAGAAACCTCGTGAGCGGAGGTCCTCCTGAGCGTGAGCAGAAACCTCGTGAGCGGAGGTCCTCCTGAGCGTGAGCAGAAACCTCGTGAGCCGAGGTCCTCCTGAGCGTGAGCAGAAACCTCGTGAGCCGAGGTCCTCCTGAGCGTGAGCAGAAACCTCGTGAGCCGAGGTCCTCCTGAGCGTGAGCAGAAACCTCGTGAGCCGAGGTCCTCCTGAGCGTGAGCAGAAACCTCGTGAGCCGAGGTCCTCCTGAGCGTGAGCAGAAACCTCGTGAGCCGAGGTCCTCCTGAGCGTGAGCAGAAACCTCGTGAGCCGAGGTCCTCGGGAGCCCGAGTGCAGATCTCGTGAGTTGGGGTCCTCGTGAGCCTGAGTCGAGTCCTCTTCAGCCAGGGTCCTCGTGAGCCCGAGTTGAGGCCTTGTGAGCCGTGATCCTTGTGAGCCCGAGTCAAGGCCTCGTGAGCCGTGATCCTCGTGAGCCCGAGTCAAGGCCTTGTGAGCCGCGGTCCTCATGAGCCCGAGCGGAGACCGTGCGAGCCAGGGTCCTTGTGAGCCTGAGCAGAAACCTCGTGAGCCCTAGTTGAGGCCTTCCAGCTGGGGTGGTCAAGAGCCCGAGGCGAGGCCTTGTGAGACCGAGGCGAGTCCTCGTCAGCCGGAGTCCTCATGAGCCCGAGCAGAGACCTCGTGAGCCAAGGTCCTCGTGAGCCAGAGTAAATCCTTGTCAGCAAGGGTCCTCGTGAGCCTGAGCAAAGCCCTCAAGAGCCTAGGTCCTCGTGAGCCCAGGCGGAGCCCTCGAAAGCCGGCATCCTCGTGAGTCCGAGCGGAGCCCTCGTGAGCCGAGGTCCACCTGAGCATGAGCGGATACCTCATGAGTTGGGGTCTTCATGAGCCAGAGCGGAGACCCCGTGAGTTGGGGTCCTCGTGAACCTGAGTCGAGTCCTCTGCATCTGGGGTCCTCGTGAGCCCGAGTCGAGGCCTCGTCAGCTGGGGTTCTCGTGAGCCTGAGCGGAGACCTCGTGAGCCAGGGTCCTCCTGAGCGCGAGCGGAGACCTTGTGAGCCGAGGTCCTCGGGAGCCCGCGCGCAGACCTCGTGAGTTGGGGTCCTCGTGAGCCAGAGCGGAGACCCCGTGATTTGGGGTCCTCGTGAGCCAGAATAAGTTGTCTTCTGCCAGGGTCCTCGTGAGCCCGAGTCGAGTCCTCTTCATCCGGGGTTCTCGTGAGCACGAGTCCAGGCCTCGTCAGCCGGGGTCCTCGTGAGCTCGAGTCGAGGCCTTGTGAGCGGGAGTAAGTCCTCATCAGCCAGGGTCCTCGGGAGCCGGAAAAAGTCCTGGTCAGACAGGGTCCCCATGAGCTCGAGTCGAGGCCTCGTGAGCCCGAAAATGTCCTCGTCAGCAAGGGTCCTCATGAGCCCGAGCGGAGGCCTCGTGAGCCGGGGTCCTAGTGAGCCCGAGCAGAGGCCTCGTGAGTTGGGGTCCTCGTTAGCCCCAGTGGAGTAGAGACATTGTGAGCGAGGGTCCTCATGAGCCCAGGTCGAGTCCTCAAGAGACAGACTAAGTTCTCGTTAGTATCCTCGTGACCCCGAGTTGAGGCCTCATGAGCCAAGGTCCTTGGGAGCCCAAGCGCAGACCTCGTGAGTTGCAGTCCTCATTAGCCAGAGCGGAGACCTCATGACTTGGGGTCCTCCTGAGGCCGAGAGGAGCCCATGTGAGCCGAGGTCCTCCTGAGCCTGAGCAGAAACCTCGTGAGCCGAGGTCCTCTTGAGCACAATCGGAGACCTCGTGAGCCAAGGTCCTCGTGAGCCAGAGTAAGTCCTTGTCAGCAAGGGTCATCGTGAGCCCGTTTTGAGTCCTTGCGAGCGAGGGTCCTCATGAGCCCAGGTCGAGTCCTCGTCAGCCGGGGTCCTCGAGAGCCGGAGTAAGTCCTGGTCAGACAGGGTCCCCATGAGCTCGAGTCGAGGCCTCGTGAGCCCAAAAAAGTCCTCGTCAGCAAGGGTCCTCGTGAGCCTGAGTCGAGTCCTCTTCATCTGGGGTCCTCGTGAGCCAGAGTAAGTCCTTGTCAGAAAGGGTCCTCGTGAGCCCGAGCGGAGACCTCGTGAGCAGAGGTCCTCCTGAGCCTGCGTGCAGACCTCGTGAGCTGGGGTCCTCGTGAGCCAGAGCGGAGACCCCGTGAGTTGGGGTCCTCGTGAGCCAGAATAAGTCATCTTCAGCCAGGGTCCTCATGACCCCGAGACGAGTCCTATTCATCCGGGGTCCTCGTGAGACCAAGCGGAGACGTAGTGAACCGAGGTCCTCGTGAGCCAGAGTAAGTCCTAGTCAGCAAGGGTCATCGTGAGCCCGTTTCGAGTCCTTGCGTGCGAGGGTCCTCATGAGCCCAGGTCGAGTCCTCAAGAGACAGACTAAGTTCTCGTTAGTATCCTCGTGACCCCGAGTCGAGGCCTCGTGAGCCAAGGTCCTTGGGAGCCCGAGCGCAGACCTCGTGAGTTGCGGTCCTCCTAAGCCCGAGCAAAGCCCTCGTGAGCCGGGGTCCTCGTGAGCCCGAACAGAGCACTCGTCAGCCAAGGTCCTCGTGAGCCCGGGTCGAGCCCACGTTAGCTCGGGTCTGGTCCCTCTTAGCTGCTGTTGAGTCCTCGTCAGCCTTAGCCCTTATCAGCCCCAGTTGAGGCCTCGTCAGCCCGAAACATCCTTGTTAGCTGGGGTCCTCGTGAGCCCCAGCCGAGTACTCGTCACCGGGGTCCTTGTGAGCCCCAGCCAAGTACTCGTGAGCCCAAGTAATATTTCTTAGCTGGGGTCCTCGTGAGCCTGAGAATAGACCTCGTGAGCCAGAATAAGTCCTTGTTAGCCAGGGTCGAGTCCTCGTCGCCAGGGTTCTCGTTAGCCCGAGTGGAGCCCTCGTAGGCCAGGGTTCTCGTGAGCCCCAGTCGAGTCCTCGTGAGGCCAGGGTCCTCGTGAGCCCCAGTCGAGTCCTCGTGAGCCCCAGTCGAGTCCTCGTGAGGCCAGGGTCCTCGTGAGCCCCAGTCGAGTCCTCGTGAGGCCGAGTCGAGGCCTCGTCAGCCGGGGTCCTCGTGAGCCCGGGTCGAGCCCACGTTAGCCCGGGTCTGGTCCCTCTTAGCTGCTCTTGAGTCCTCGTCAGCCTTAGCCCTTATCAGCCCCAGTCGAGGCCTCGTCAGCCCGAAACATCCTTGTTAGCTGGGGTCCTTGTGAGCCCCAGCCGAGTACTCGTCAGCCGGGGTCCTTGTGAGCCCCAGCCAAGTACTCGTGAGCCCAAGTAATCTTTCTTAGCTGGGGTCCTTGTGAGCCTGAGAATACACCTCATGAGCCAGAATAAGTCCTTGTTAGCCAGGGTCGAGGCCTCGTCGCCAGGGTTCTCGTTAGCCCGAGTGGAGCCCTCGTAGGCCAGGGTTCTCGTGAGCCCCAGTCGAGTCCTCGTGAGGCCAGGGTCCTCGTGAGCCCCAGTCGAGTCCTCGTGAGGCCAGGGTCCTCGTGAGCCCCAGTCGAGTCCTCGTGAGGCCAGGGTCCTCGTGAGCCCCAGTCGAGTCCTCTTGAGGCCAGGGTCCTCGTGAGCCCCAGTCGAGTCCTCGTGAGGCCAGGGTCCTCGTGAGCCCCAGTCGAGGCATCATAAGCTCGAGTCGAGGCCTAGTGAGACGGGGTCCTTGTGAGCCCGAGTCGAGGCCTCGTGTGCGAAAATATGTCCCCTTCAGCCAGGGTCCTCATGTGTCCTAGTCGAGGCCTCTTGAGCTGGGGTCCTTGCGAGCCCGAGTCAAGGCCTCTTGAGCTGGGGTCCTTGCGAGATGGAATCGAGGCCTCTTGAGCTGGGGTCCTTGCGAGCCCGAGTCGAGGCCTCGTGCGCCGGGGTCCTCGCGAGCCAGGGTCTTTGTGAGCCTGAGTCGAGTCTTTGTCACCGGGGTCCCTGTGAGACCGAGTCCAGTCCCCGTCAGCCGGGGTCCTCGTGAGGCCGAGTCCAGTCCCCATCAGCCGGGGTCCTCGCGAGCTCGAGTCGAAGCCTCGTCAGCCGGGGGCCTCGCGAGCCCGAGTCGAGGCCTCGTCAGCCGGCGTCCTCGCGAGCTCAGGTCGAGGCCTCGTCAGCCGGGGGCCTCGCGAGCCCGAGTCGAGGCCTCGTCAGCCGGGGGCCTTGCGAGCTCAGGTCGAGGCCTCGTCAGCCGGGGCCCTCGTGAGCACGAGTCGAGGCCTCGTCAGCCGGGGGCCTTGCGAGCTCAGGTCGAGGCCTCGTCAGCCGGGGCCCTCGTGAGCCCGAGTCGAGGCCTCGTCAGCCGGGGTCCTCGTGAGCCCGAGTCGAGGCCTCGTCAGCCGGGGCCCTCGTGAGCCCGAGTCTGGTCCTCGTGAGGCCTAGTCGAGGCCTCGTGAGCTAGGGTCCTTGCGAGCCCGAGGCGAGGCCTCGTGCGCCGGGGTCCTCGTGAGGCCGAGTCCAGTCCCCATCAGCCGGGGTCCTCGTGAGCCCGAGTCGAGGCCTCATGAGCCCGAGTCGAGGCCTCGTGCGCCGGGGTCCTCGTGAGGCCTATTCGAGGCCTCGTGAGCCCGGGTCAAGCCCTCCTGAGCCCGAGACATCCTGCTTACCTGGGCTCCTCGTTAGCCAGAGTCAAGTCCTCCTCAGACAGGGTCCCTGCGAACCCCGAGTCGAGGGAGGCCTCATGAGCCGGGGTCCTCGTGAGCCCGGGTCCTCGTGATCCAGGATCCTTGTGAGCCAAAGTCGGGGCCTCATGAGCTCGAGTCGAGGCCTCGTCAGCCAGGGTCCTCGTGGGTCCGAGTCGAGGCCTCGTGCACCGGGGTCCTCGTGAGCCAGGGTCTTTGTGAGCCCGAGTCGAGTCCTTTTCAGCCAGGGTCCTCGTGAGCCAGGGTCTTTGTGAGGCCGAGTCCAGTTCCCATCAGCCGGGGTCCTCATGAGTTCGAGTCGAGGCCTCGTCAGCCGGGGTCCTTGGGAGCCCCAGTCAAGTCCTCCTGAGGCCAGGGTCCTCGTGAGCCCCAGTCGAGTCCTCATGAGCCCGGGTCAAGCCCTCCTGAGCCCGAGACATCCTGCTTACCTGGGCTCCTCGTTAGCCAGAGTCAAGTCCTCCTCAGACAGGGTCCCTGCGAACCCCGAGTCGAGGGAGGCCTCATGAGCCGGGGTCCTCGTGAGCCCGAGTCAAGGCCTCGTGAGACGGGGTCCTGGTGATCCAGGGTCCTTGTGAGCCAAAGTCGAGGCCTCATGAGCTCGAGTCGAGGCCTCGTCAGCCAGGGTCCTCGTGGGTCCGAGTCGAGGCCTCGTGCGCCGGGGTCCTCGTGAGCCAGGGTCTTTGTGAGCCCGAGTAGAGTCCTTTTCAGCCAGGGTCCTCGTGAGCCAGGGTCTTTGTGAGGCCGAGTCCAGTTCCCATCAGCCGGGGTCCTCATGAGTTCGAGTCGAGGCCTCGTCAGCCGGGGTCCTCTTGAGCCCCAGTCGAGTCCTCATGAGCCTGGGTCAAGCCCTCCTGAGCACAAGACATCCTGCTTACCTGGGTTCCTCGTTAGCCAGAGTCAAGTCCTCCTCAGACAGGGTCCCTGCGAATCCCGAGTCGAGGGAGGCCTTGTGAGCCGGGGTCCTCGTGAGCCCAAGTCGAGGCCTCGTGAGCCGGGGTCCTACTGACCCGAGGCGAGTACTTGTCAGACGGGGTCCTCCTGAGCCCTAGGTCGAGTTCTCGTCAGCTGGGGTCCTCGTGAGCCCGAGTCGAGGCCTCGTCAGCCGGGGTCCTCGTGAGCCCGAGTCGAGGCCTCATGAGCTCAAGTCGAGGCCTCGTAAGCCGGGGTCCTCGTGAGCCCGAGTCGAGGCCTCGTGAGACGGGGTCCTCGTGATCCAGGGTCTTTGTGAGTCCGAGTCGAGTCCTTTTCAGCCAGGGTCCTCGTGAGCCAGGGTCCTCATGAGTTCGAGTCGAGGCCTCGTCAGCCGGGGTCCTCGTGAGCCCCAGTCGAGTCCTTCTGAGGCCAGGGTCCTCGTGAGCCCCAGTCGAGTCCTCCTGAGGCCATGGTCCTCGTGAGCCCCAGTCGAGTCCTCGTGAGGCCAGGGTCCTCGTGTGCCCCAGTCGAGTCCTCATGAGGCCAGGGTCCTCGTGAGCCCCAGTCAAGGCCTCAGGAGACGGGGTCCTCGTGAGCCCCAGTCGAGGCCTTGTGAGCGAAAATATGTCCCCTTCAACCAAGGTCCTCATGAGCCTGAGTTTACTCCTAGTGAGCTGGATTAAGTCCTCTTCAGCCAGGGTCCTTGCGAACCCGAGTCGAGGCCTCTTGAGCTGGGGTCCTTGCGAGCCCGAGGCGAGGCCTCTTGAGCTGGGGTCCTTGCGAGCCCGAGTCGAGGCCTCGTGCGCCGTGGTCCTCGTGAGCCCCAGTCGAGGCCTCGTGAGGCCAGGGTCCTCGTGAGCCCCAGTCGAGTCCTCGTGAGGCCGAGTCGAGGCCTCGTCAGCCGGGGTCCTCGTGAGCCCGAGTCGAGGCCTTGTGAGCGAAAATATGTCCCCTTCAGCAAAGGTCCTCGTGAGCCTGAGTTTACTCCTAGTGAGCTGGATTAAGTCCTCTTCAGCCAGGGTCCTTGCGAGCCCGAGTCGAGGCCTCTTGAGCTGGGGTCCTTGCGAGCCCGAGGCAAGGCCTCTTGAGCTGGGGTCCTTGCGAGCCCGAGGCAAGGCCTCTTGAGCTGGGGTCCTCGCGAGCCCGAGGCGAGGCCTCGTGCGCCGGGGTCCTCGCGAGCCCGAGGCAAGGCCTCGTGCGCCGGGGTCCTCGCGAGCCCGAGGCAAGGCCTCGTGAGGCCAGGGTCCTCGTGAGCCCCAGTCGAGTCCTCGTCAGCCGGGGTCCTCGTGAGCCCGAGTCGAGGCCTCGTCAGGCGGGGTCCACGTGAGCCCCAGTCGAGTCCTTGTGAGCCGGGGTCCTCGTGAGCCCCAGTCGAGTTCTCGTGAGCCCAAGTCGAGGCCTCCTCAGCCAGGGTCCTCGTGAGCCCGAGTGGAGGCCTCAGGAGACGGGGTCCTCGTGAGCCCGAGTCGAGGCCTCAGGAGACGGGGTCCTCGTGAGCCCGAGTCGAGGCCTCAGGAGACGGGGTCCTCGTGAGCCCGAGTCGACGCCTTGTGAGCGAAAATATGTCCCCTTCAGCCAAGGTCCTCGTGAGCCTGAGTTTACTCCTAGTGAGCTGGATTAAGTCCTCTTCAGCCAGGGTCCTTGCGAGCCCGAGTCGAGGCCTCGTGAGGCCAGGGTCCTCGTGAGCCCCAGTCGAGTCCTCGTGAGGCCGAGTCGAGGCCTCGTAAGGCCAGGGTCCTCGTGAGCCCCAGTCGAGTCCTCGTGAGGCCGAGTCGAGGCCTCGTCAGCCGGGGGCCTCTTGAGCCCAGGTCGAGCCCACGTTAGCCCGGGTCTGGTCCCTCTTAGCTGCTGTTGAGTCCTCGTCAGCCTTAGCCGTTATCAGCCCCAGTCGAGGCCTCGTCAGCCCAAAACATCCTTGCTAGCTGAGGTCCTCATGAGGCCTAGTCGAGGCCTCGTGAGCCACAGTAAATCATTGTCAGCAAAGGTCCTTGTGAGGCCTAGTCGAGGCCTCGTGAGCCCGGGTCCTCATGAGCCCGGGTCAAGCCCTCCTGAGCCCGAGACATCCTGCTTACCTGGGCTCCTCGTTAGCCAGAGTCAAGTCCTCCTCAGACAGGGTCCCTGCGAACCCCGAGTCGAGGGAGGCCTCATGAGCCGGGGTCCTCGTGAGCCCGAGTCAAGGCCTCGTGAGACGGGGTCCTCGTGAGCCAGGGTCTTTGTGAGCCCGAGTAGAGTCCTTTTCAGCCAGGGTCCTCGTGAGCCAGGGTCTTTGTGAGGCCGAGTCCAGTTCCCATCAGCCGGGGTCCTCATGAGTTCGAGTCGAGGCCTCGTCAGCCGGGGTCCTCGTGAGCCCCAGTCGAGTCCTCATGAGCCTGGGTCAAGCCCTCCTGAGCACAAGACATCCTGCTTACCTGGGTTCCTCGTTAGCCAGAGTCAAGTCCTCCTCAGACAGGGTCCCAGCGAATCCCGAGTCGAGGCCTCGTCAGCCGGGGTCCTCGTGAGCCCCAGTCGAGTCCTCATGAGCCTGGGTCAAGCCCTCCTGAGCACAAGACATCCTGCTTACCTGGGTTCCTCGTTAGCCAGAGTCAAGTCCTCCTCAGACAGGGTCCCTGCGAATCCCGAGTCGAGGGAGGCCTTGTGAGCCGGGGTCCTCGTGAGCCCAAGTCGAGGCCTCGTGAGCCGGGGTCCTACTGACCCGAGGCGAGTACTTGTCAGACGGGGTCCTCCTGAGCCCTAGGTCGAGTTCTCGTCAGCTGGGGTCCTCGTGAGCCCGAGTCGAGGCCTCGTCAGCCGGGGTCCTCGTAAGCCCGAGTCGAGGCCTCATGAGCTCAAGTCGAGGCCTCGTAAGCCGGGGTCCTCGTGAGCCCGAGTCGAGGCCTCGTGAGACGGGGTCCTCGTGATCCAGGGTCTTTGTGAGTCCGAGTCGAGTCCTTTTCAGCCAGGGTCCTCGTGAGCCAGGGTCCTCATGAGTTCGAGTCGAGGCCTCGTCAGCCGGGGTCCTCGTGAGCCCCAGTCGAGTCCTCCTGAGGCCAGGGTCCTCGTGAGCCCCAGTCGAGTCCTCCTGAGGCCATGGTCCTCGTGAGCCTCAGTCGAGTCCTCGTGAGGCCAGGGTCCTCGTGTGCCCCAGTCGAGTCCTCATGAGGCCAGGGTCCTCGTGAGCCCCAGTCAAGGCCTCAGGAGACGGGGTCCTCGTGAGCCCCAGTCGAGGCCTTGTGAGCGAAAATATGTCCCCTTCAACCAAGGTCCTCATGAGCCTGAGTTTACTCCTAGTGAGCTGGATTAAGTCCTCTTCAGCCAGGGTCCTTGCGAACCCGAGTCGAGGCCTCTTGAGCTGGGGTCCTTGCGAGCCCGAGGCGAGGCCTCTTGAGCTGGGGTCCTTGCGAGCCCGAGTCGAGGCCTCGTGCGCCGTGGTCCTCGTGAGCCCCAGTCGAGGCCTCGTGAGGCCAGGGTCCTCGTGAGCCCCAGTCGAGTCCTCGTGAGGCCGAGTCGAGGCCTCGTCAGCCGGGGTCCTCGTGAGCCCGAGTCGAGGCCTTGTGAGCGAAAATATGTCCCCTTCAGCAAAGGTCCTCGTGAGCCTGAGTTTACTCCTAGTGAGCTGGATTAAGTCCTCTTCAGCCAGGGTCCTTGCGAGCCCGAGTCGAGGCCTCTTGAGCTGGGGTCCTTGCGAGCCCGAGGCAAGGCCTCTTGAGCTGGGGTCCTTGCGAGCCCGAGGCAAGGCCTCTTGAGCTGGGGTCCTCGCGAGCCCGAGGCGAGGCCTCGTGCGCCGGGGTCCTCGCGAGCCCGAGGCAAGGCCTCGTGCGCCGGGGTCCTCGCGAGCCCGAGGCAAGGCCTCGTGAGGCCAGGGTCCTCGTGAGCCCCAGTCGAGTCCTCGTCAGCCGGGGTCCTCGTGAGCCCGAGTCGAGGCCTCGTCAGGCGGGGTCCACGTGAGCCCCAGTCGAGTCCTTGTGAGCCGGGGTCCTCGTGAGCCCCAGTCGAGTTCTCGTGAGCCCAAGTCGAGGCCTCCTCAGCCAGGGTCCTCGTGAGCCCGAGTGGAGGCCTCAGGAGACGGGGTCCTCGTGAGCCCGAGTCGAGGCCTCAGGAGACGGGGTCCTCGTGAGCCCGAGTCGAGGCCTCAGGAGACGGGGTCCTCGTGAGCCCGAGTCGATGCCTTGTGAGCGAAAATATGTCCCCTTCAGCCAAGGTCCTCGTGAGCCTGAGTTTACTCCTAGTGAGCTGGATTAAGTCCTCTTCAGCCAGGGTCCTTGCGAGCCCGAGTCGAGGCCTCGTGAGGCCAGGGTCCTCGTGAGCCCCAGTCGAGTCCTCGTGAGGCCGAGTCGAGGCCTCGTCAGCCAGGGTCCTCGTGAGCCCGAGTCGAGGCCTTGTGAGCGAAAATATGTCCCGTTCAGCAAAGGTCCTCGTGAGCCTGAGTTTACTCCTAGTGAGCTGGATTAAGTCCTCTTCAGCCAGGGTCCTTGCGAGCCCGAGTCGAGGCCTCTTGAGCTGGGGTCCTTGCGAGCCCGAGGCGAGGCCTCTTGAGCTGGGGTCCTTGCGAGCCCGAGGCGAGGCCTCTTGAGCTGGGGTCCTCGCGAGCCCGAGGCGAGGCCTCGTGCGCCGGGGTCCTCGCGAGCCCGAGTCGAGGCCTCGTGAGGCCAGGGTCCTCGTGAGCCCCAGTCGAGTCCTCGTGAGGCTCAGTCGAGGCCTCGTCAGCCGGGGTCCTCGTGAGCCCGAGTCGAGGCCTCGTCAGCCGGGGTCCTCGTGAGCCCCAGTCGAGTCCTCGTGAGGCCCAGTCGAGTCCTTGTGAGCCGGGGTCCTCGTGAGCCCCAGTCGAGTTCTCGTGAGCCCAAGTCGAGGCCTCCTCAGCCCGGGTCCTCGTGAGCCCGAGTCGAGGCCTCAGGAGACGGGGTCCTCGTGAGCCCGAGTCGAGGCCTCAGGAGACGGGGTCCTCGTGAGCCCGAGTCGAGGCCTTGTGAGCGAAAATATGTCCCCTTCAGCCAAGGTCCTCGTGAGCCTGAGTTTACTCCTAGTGAGCTGGATTAAGTCCTCTTCAGCCAGGGTCCTTGCGAGCCCGAGTCGAGGCCTCGTGCGCCGTGGTCCTCGTGAGCCCCAGTCGAGGCTTCGTGAGGCCAGGGTCCTCGTGAGCCCCAGTCGAGGCCTCGTGAGGCCAGGGTCCTCGTGAGCCCCAGTCGAGTCCTCGTGAGGCCAGGGTCCTCGTGAGCCCCAGTCGAGTCCTCGTGAGGCCAGGGTCCTCGTGAGCCCCAGTCGAGTCCTCGTGAGGCCAGGGTCCTCGTGAGCCCCAGTCGAGTCCTCGTGAGGCCAGGGTCCTCGTGAGCCCCAGTCGAGTCCTCGTGAGGCCAGGGTCCTCGTGAGCCCCAGTCGAGTCCTCGTGAGGCCAGGGTCCTCGTGAGCCCCAGTCGAGGCCTCGTGAGGCCAGGGTCCTCGTGAGCCCCAGTCGAGGCCTCGTGAGCCCCAGTCGAGTCCTCGTGAGGCCAGGGTCCTCGTGAGCCCCAGTCGAGTCCTCGTGAGGCCAGGGTCCTCGTGAGCCCCAGTCGAGTCCTCGTGAGGCCAGGGTCCTCGTGAGCCCCAGTCGAGTCCTCGTGAGCCCGAGTCGAGGCCTCGTCAGCCGGGGTCCTCGTGAGCCCCAGTCGAGTCCTCGTGAGGCCAGGGTCCTCGTGAGCCCCAGTCGAGTCCTCGTGAGGCCAGGGTCCTCGTGAGGCCGAGTCGAGTCCTCGTGAGGCCAGGGTCCTCGTGAGCCCCAGTCGAGTCCTCGTGAGGCCAGGGTCCTCGTGAGCCCCAGTCGAGTCCTCGTGAGGCCGAGTCGAGGCCTCGTCAGCCGGGGTCCTCGTGAGGCCGAGTCGAGGCCTCGTCAGCCGGGGTCCTCGTGAGGCCGAGTCGAGGCCTCGTCAGCCGGGGTCCTCGTGAGGCCGAGTCGAGGCCTCGTCAGCCGGGGTCCTCGTGAGCCCCAGTCGAGTCCTCGTGAGCCCGAGTCGAGTCCTCGTGAGGCCAGGGCCCTCGTGAGCCTGAGTCGAGGCCTCGTCAGCCGGGGCCCTCGTGAGCCCGAGGCGAGGCCTCGTCAGCCGGGGTCCTCGTGAGCCCGAGTCGAGGCCTCGTCAGCCGGGGCCCTCGTGAGCCCGAGTCGAGGCCTCGTGAGCCACAGTAAATCCTTGTCAGCAAAGGTCTTTGTGAGGCCTAGTCGAGGCCTCGTGAGCCCAGGTCCTCGTGAGCCCGGGTCAAGCCCTCCTGAGCCCGAGACATCCTGCTTACCTGGGCTCCTCGTTAGCCAGAGTCAAGTCTTCCTCAGACAGGGTCCCTGCGAACCCCGAGTCGAGGGAGGCCTCATGAGCCGGGGCCCTCGTGAGCCCGAGTCGAGGCCTCGTGAGACGGGGCCCTCATGATCCAGGGTCCTCGTGAGCCCGAGTCGAGGCCTCGTGAGATGGGGTCCTCGTGATCCAGGGTCCTTGTGAGCCAAAGTCGAGGCCTCATGAGCTCGAGTCGAGGCCTCGTCAGCCAGGGTCCTCGTGGGTCCGAGTCGAGGCCTCGTGCACCGGGGTCCTCGTGAGCCAGGGTCTTTGTGAGCCCGAGTAGAGTCCTTTTCAGCCAGGGTTCTCGTGAGCCAGGGTCATTGTGAGGCCGAGTCCAGTTCCCATCAAACGGGGTCCTCATGAGTTCGAGTCGAGGCCTCGTCAGCCAGGGTCCTCGTGGGTCCGAGTCGAGGCCTCGTGCACCCCGGTCCTCGTGAGCCAGGGTCTTTGTGAGTACGAGTCGAGTCCTTTTCAGCCAGGGTCCTCGTGGGCCAGGGTCTTTGTGAGGCCGAGTCCAGATCCCATCAGCCGGGGTCCTCATGAGTTCGAGTCGAGGCCTCGTCAGCCGGGGTCCTCGTGAGCCCCAGTCAAGTCCTCGTGAGGCCATGGTCCTCGTGAGCCCCAGTCGAGTCCTCATGAGCCCGGGTCAAGCCCTCCTGAGCACGAGACATCCTGCTTACCTGGGCTCCTCGTTAGCCAGAGTAAAGACCTCCTCAGCCAGGTTCCCCACGAACCCCGAGTCGAGGCCTCATGAACCGGGGGCCTCATGAGCCCAAGTTGAGGCCTCGTGAGCCGGGGTCCTACTGACCCGAGGCGAGTACTTGTCAGCCAGGGTCATCCTGAGCCCTAGTCAAGGCCTCATGAGCCAGGGTCATCGTGAGCTCGAGTGGAGGCCTTGTGAGCTCGAGGCGCGGCGTCGTGAGCTGGGGGCCTCGTGAGCTCGAGTCCAGTCCTGGAGACCCTGGGTCCTCGTGAGCCCCAGTCGAATCCTCATCAACCGGGGTGCTACTGACCCGAGGCGAGTACTTGTCAGCCGGGGTCCTCGTGAGCCCTAGTGGAGTCCTCATCAGCCGGGGTCCTCGTGAGCCCAAGTCGAGGCCTCGTCAGCCGGGGCCCTCGTGAGCCCGAGTCGAGGCCTCTTGAGGCCTAGTCGAGGCCTCGTGAGCCAGAGTAAATCCTTGTCAGCAAGGGTCCTGGTGAGCCCGAGTCGAGGCCTCGTGAGCCCGGGTCCTCATGAGCCCGGGTCAAGCCCTCCTGAGCCCGAGAAATCCTGCTTACCTGGGCTCCTCGTTAGCCAGAGTCAAGTCTTCCTCAGACAGGGTCCCCGCGAACCCCAAGTCGAGTCCGTGTGAGCCGGGGTCCTCGTGAGCCCCAGTCGAGTTCTCGTGAGCCCAAGTCGAGGCCTCCTCAGCCGGGGTCCTCGTGAGCCCAAGTCGAGGTCTTGTGAGCGAAAATATGTCCGCTTCAGCCAAGGTCCTCATGAGCCTGAGTTTACTCCTAGTGAGCTGGATTAAGTCCTCTTCAGCCAGGGTCCTTGCGAGCCCGAGGCGAGGCCTCTTGAGCTGGGGTCCTTGCGAGCCCGAGTCGAGGCCTCGTGCGCCGGGGTCCTCGTGAGCCCCAGTCGAGGCCTCGTGAGGCCAGGGTCCTCGTGAGCCCCAGTCGAGTCCTCGTGAGGCCGAGTCGAGGCCTCGTGAGCCGGGGTCCTCGTGAGCCCGAGTCGAGGCCTTGTGAGCGAAAATATGTCCCCTTCAGCCAAAGTCCTCATGAGCCTGAGTTTAGTCCTATTGAGCTGGATTAAGTCCTCTTCAGCCAGGGTCCTTGCGAGCCCGAGTCGAGGCCTCTTGAGCTGGGGTCCTTGCGAGCCCGAGGCGAGGCCTCGTGCGCCGTGGTCCTCGCGAGCCCGAGGCGAGGCCTCGTGCGCCGTGGTCCTCGCGAGCCCGAGGCGAGGCCTCGTGCGCCGTGGTCCTCGCGAGCCCGAGGCGAGGCCTCGTGCGCCGTGGTCCTCGCGAGCCCGAGTCGAGGCCTCGTGAGGCCAGGGTCCTCGTGAGCCCCAGTCGAGGCCTCGTGAGGCCGAGTCGAGGCCTCGTGAGCCAGAGTAAATCATTGTCAGCAAGGGTCCTCGTGAGCCCGAGTCGAGGCCTCGTGAGCCCGGGTCCTCATGAGCCCGGGTCAAGCCCTCCTGAGCCTGAGACATCCTGCTTACCTGGGCTCCTCGTTAGCCAGAGTCAAGTCCTCCTCAGACAGGGTCCCCGCGAACCCTGAGTCGAGGGAGGCCTTATGAGCCGCGGTCCTCGTGGGTCCGAGTCGAGGCCTCGTGAGGCCAGGGTCCTGGTCAGCCCCAGTCGAGGCCTCGTGAGGCCAGGGTCCTCGTGAGCCCCAGTCGAGTCCTCGTGAGGCCAGGGTCCTCGTGAGCCCCAGTCGAGTCCTCGTGAGGCCAGGGTCCTCGTGAGCCCCAGTCGAGTCCTCGTGAGGCCAGGGTCCTCGTGAGCCCCAGTCGAGTCCTCGTGAGGCCAGGGTCCTCGTGAGCCCCAGTCGAGGCCTCATGAGCTCGAGTCGAGGCCTCGTCAGCCGGGGGCCTTGTGAGCCCGAGTCGAGGCCTTGTGCGCCGGGGTCCTCGTGAGCCCGAGTCGAGGCCTCGTCAGACAGGGTCCTCGTGGGTCCGAGTCGAGGCCTCGTCAGACAGGGTCCTCGTGAACCCCAGTCGAGTCCTCGTGAGCCCCAGTCGAGTCCTTGTGAGGCCAGGGTCCTCGTGAGCCCCAGTCGAATCCTCGTGAGGCCAGGGTCCTCGTGAGCCCCAGTCGAGTCCTCATGAGGCCAGGGTCCTCGTGAGCCCCAGTCGAGTCCTCGTGAGGCCAGGGTCCTCGTGAGCCCCAGTCGAGGCCTCATGAGCTCGAGTCGAGGCCTCGTCAGCCAGGGGCCTCCTGAGCCCCAGTCGAGGCCTCATGAGCTCGAGTCGAGGGCTCGTCAGCCAGGGGCCTCGTGAGCCCGAGTCGAGGCCTCGTCAGCCGGGGGCCTCGCGAGCCCGAGTCGAGGCCTCGTGAGCCCGAGTCGAGGCCTCGTGCGCCGGGGTCCTCGTGAGCCCGAGTCGAGGCCTTGTGCGCCGGGGTCCTCGTGAGCCCGAGTCGAGGCCTCGTGAGACGGGGTCCTCGTGATCCAGGGTCCTTGTGAGCCAAAGTCGAGGCCTCATGAGACGGGGTCCTCGTGATCCAGGGTCCTTGTGAGCCAAAGTCGAGGCCTCATGAGCTTGAGTCGAGGCCTCGTCAGACAGGGTCCTCGTGGGTCCGAGTCGAGGCCTCGTGAGCCGGGGTCCTCGTGAGCCCGAGGCGAGGCCTCGTGAGCCCCAGTCGAGTCCTCGTGAGGCCAGGGTCCTCGTGAGCCCCAGTCGAGTTCTCGTGAGCCCAAGTCGAGGCCTCCTCAGCCAGGGTCCTCGTGAGCCCGAGTGGAGGCCTCAGGAGACGGGGTCCTCGTGAGCCCGAGTCGACGCCTTGTGAGCGAAAATATGTCCCCTTCAGCCAAGGTCCTCGTGAGCCTGAGTTTACTCCTAGTGAGCTGGATTAAGTCCTCTTCAGCCAGGGTCCTTGCGAGCCCGAGTCGAGGCCTCGTGTGCCGTGGTCCTCGTGAGCCTGAGTTTACTCCTAGTGAGCTGGATTAAGTCCTCTTCAGCCAGGGTCCTTGCGAGCCCGAGTCGAGGCCTCGTGAGGCCAGGGTCCTCGTGAGCCCCAGTCGAGTCCTCGTGAGGCCAGGGTCCTCGTGAGCCCCAGTCGAGTCCTCGTGAGGCCGAGTCGAGTCCTCGTCAGCCGGGGTCCTCGTGAGCCCAAGTCGAGGCCTCGTCAGCCGGGGCCCTCGTGAGCCCGAGTCGAGGCCTCTTGAGGCCTAGTCGAGGCCTCGTGAGCCAGAGTAAATCCTTGTCAGCAAGGGTCCTGGTGAGCCCGAGTCGAGGCCTCGTGAGCCCGGGTCCTCATGAGCCCGGGTCAAGCCCTCCTGAGCCCGAGAAATCCTGCTTACCTGGGCTCCTCGTTAGCCAGAGTCAAGTCTTCCTCAGACAGGGTCCCCGCGAACCCCAAGTCGAGTCCGTGTGAGCCGGGGTCCTCGTGAGCCCCAGTCGAGTTCTCGTGAGCCCAAGTCGAGGCCTCCTCAGCCGGGGTCCTCGTGAGCCCGAGTCGAGGTCTTGTGAGCGAAAATATGTCCGCTTCAGCCAAGGTCCTCATGAGCCTGAGTTTACTCCTAGTGAGCTGGATTAAGTCCTCTTCAGCCAGGGTCCTTGCGAGCCCGAGGCGAGGCCTCTTGAGCTGGGGTCCTTGCGAGCCCGAGTCGAGGCCTCGTGCGCCGGGGTCCTCGTGAGCCCCAGTCGAGGCCTTGTGAGCGAAAATATGTCCCCTTCAGCCAAAGTCCTCATGAGCCTGAGTTTAGTCCTATTGAGCTGGATTAAGTCCTCTTCAGCCAGGGTCCTTGCGAGCCCGAGTCGAGGCCTCTTGAGCTGGGGTCCTTGCGAGCCCGAGGCGAGGCCTCTTGAGCTGGGGTCCTTGCGAGCCCGAGGCGAGGCCTCTTGAGCTGGGGTCCTTGCGAGCCCGAGTCGAGGCCTCGTGCGCCGTGGTCCTCGCGAGCCCGAGTCGAGGCCTCGTGCGCCGTGGTCCTCGCGAGCCCGAGTCGAGGCCTCGTGAGGCCAGGGTCCTCGTGAGCCCCAGTCGAGGCCTCGTGAGGCCGAGTCGAGGCCTCGTGAGCCAGAGTAAATCATTGTCAGCAAGGGTCCTCGTGAGCCCGAGTCGAGGCCTCGTGAGCCCGGGTCCTCATGAGCCCGGGTCAAGCCCTCCTGAGCCTGAGACATCCTGCTTACCTGGGCTCCTCGTTAGCCAGAGTCAAGTCCTCCTCAGACAGGGTCCCCGCGAACCCTGAGTCGAGGGAGGCCTTATGAGCCGCGGTCCTCGTGGGTCCGAGTCGAGGCCTCGTGAGGCCAGGGTCCTCGTGAGCCCCAGTCGAGTCCTCGTGAGGCCAGGGTCCTCGTGAGCCCCAGTCGAGGCCTCATGAGCTCGAGTCGAGGCCTCGTCAGCCGGGGGCCTTGTGAGCCCGAGTCGAGGCCTTGTGCGCCGGGGTCCTCGTGAGCCCGAGTCGAGGCCTCGTCAGACAGGGTCCTCGTGGGTCCGAGTCGAGGCCTCGTCAGACAGGGTCCTCGTGAACCCCAGTCGAGTCCTCGTGAGCCCCAGTCGAGTCCTTGTGAGGCCAGGGTCCTCGTGAGCCCCAGTCGAATCCTCGTGAGGCCAGGGTCCTCGTGAGCCCCAGTCGAGTCCTCATGAGGCCAGGGTCCTCGTGAGCCCCAGTCGAGTCCTCGTGAGGCCAGGGTCCTCGTGAGCCCCAGTCGAGGCCTCATGAGCTCGAGTCGAGGCCTCGTCAGCCAGGGGCCTCCTGAGCCCCAGTCGAGGCCTCATGAGCTCGAGTCGAGGGCTCGTCAGCCAGGGGCCTCGTGAGCCCGAGTCGAGGCCTCGTCAGCCGGGGGCCTCGCGAGCCCGAGTCGAGGCCTCGTGAGCCCGAGTCGAGGCCTCGTGCGCCGGGGTCCTCGTGAGCCCGAGTCGAGGCCTCGTGCGCCGGGGTCCTCGTGAGCCCGAGTCGAGGCCTCGTGAGACGGGGTCCTCGTGATCCAGGGTCCTTGTGAGCCAAAGTCGAGGCCTCATGAGACGGGGTCCTCGTGATCCAGGGTCCTTGTGAGCCAAAGTCGAGGCCTCATGAGCTTGAGTCGAGGCCTCGTCAGACAGGGTCCTCGTGGGTCCGAGTCGAGGCCTCGTGAGCCGGGGTCCTCGTGAGCCCCAGTCGAATCCTCGTGAGGCCGAGTTGAGGCCTCGTCAGCGAAAATATATCCCCTTCAGCCAGGGTTCTCGTGAGCTTAAGTTTAGTCCAAGTGAGCTGGAGTAAGTCCTCTTCAGCCAGGGTCCTCCTGGGTCCAAGTCGAGGCCTCTTGAGCTGGGGTCCTCGTGAGCCCGAGTCGAGGCCTCGTCAGGCGGGGTCCACGTGAGCCCCAGTCGAGTCCTTGTGAGCCGGGGTCCTCGTGAGCCCCAGTCGAGTTCTCGTGAGCCCAAGTCGAGGCCTCCTCAGCCAGGGTCCTCGTGAGCCCGAGTGGAGGCCTCAGGAGACGGGGTCCTCGTGAGCCCGAGTCGACGCCTTGTGAGCGAAAATATGTCCCCTTCAGCCAAGGTCCTCGTGAGCCTGAGTTTACTCCTAGTGAGCTGGATTAAGTCCTCTTCAGCCAGGGTCCTTGCGAGCCCGAGTCGAGGCCTCGTGTGCCGTGGTCCTCGTGAGCCTGAGTTTACTCCTAGTGAGCTGGATTAAGTCCTCTTCAGCCAGGGTCCTTGCGAGCCCGAGTCGAGGCCTCGTGAGGCCAGGGTCCTCGTGAGCCCCAGTCGAGTCCTCGTGAGGCCGAGTCGAGTCCTCGTCAGCCGGGGTCCTCGTGAGCCCAAGTCGAGGCCTCGTCAGCCGGGGCCCTCGTGAGCCCGAGTCGAGGCCTCTTGAGGCCTAGTCGAGGCCTCGTGAGCCAGAGTAAATCCTTGTCAGCAAGGGTCCTGGTGAGCCCGAGTCGAGGCCTCGTGAGCCCGGGTCCTCATGAGCCCGGGTCAAGCCCTCCTGAGCCCGAGAAATCCTGCTTACCTGGGCTCCTCGTTAGCCAGAGTCAAGTCTTCCTCAGACAGGGTCCCCGCGAACCCCAAGTCGAGTCCGTGTGAGCCGGGGTCCTCGTGAGCCCCAGTCGAGTTCTCGTGAGCCCAAGTCGAGGCCTCCTCAGCCGGGGTCCTCGTGAGCCCGAGTCGAGGTCTTGTGAGCGAAAATATGTCCGCTTCAGCCAAGGTCCTCATGAGCCTGAGTTTACTCCTAGTGAGCTGGATTAAGTCCTCTTCAGCCAGGGTCCTTGCGAGCCCGAGGCGAGGCCTCTTGAGCTGGGGTCCTTGCGAGCCCGAGGCGAGGCCTCTTGAGCTGGGGTCCTTGCGAGCCCGAGTCGAGGCCTCGTGCGCCGTGGTCCTCGCGAGCCCGAGTCGAGGCCTCGTGCGCCGTGGTCCTCGCGAGCCCGAGTCGAGGCCTCGTGAGGCCAGGGTCCTCGTGAGCCCCAGTCGAGGCCTCGTGAGCCAGAGTAAATCATTGTCAGCAAGGGTCCTCGTGAGCCCGAGTCGAGGCCTCGTGAGCCCGGGTCCTCATGAGCCCGGGTCAAGCCCTCCTGAGCCTGAGACATCCTGCTTACCTGGGCTCCTCGTTAGCCAGAGTCAAGTCCTCCTCAGACAGGGTCCCCGCGAACCCTGAGTCGAGGGAGGCCTTATGAGCCGCGGTCCTCGTGGGTCCGAGTCGAGGCCTCGTGAGGCCAGGGTCCTCGTGAGCCCCAGTCGAGTCCTCGTGAGGCCAGGGTCCTCGTGAGCCCCAGTCGAGTCCTCGTGAGGCCAGGGTCCTCGTGAGCCCCAGTCGAGGCCTCATGAGCTCGAGTCGAGGCCTCGTCAGCCGGGGGCCTTGTGAGCCCGAGTCGAGGCCTTGTGCGCCGGGGTCCTCGTGAGCCCGAGTCGAGGCCTCGTCAGACAGGGTCCTCGTGGGTCCGAGTCGAGGCCTCGTCAGACAGGGTCCTCGTGAACCCCAGTCGAGTCCTCGTGAGCCCCAGTCGAGTCCTTGTGAGGCCAGGGTCCTCGTGAGCCCCAGTCGAATCCTCGTGAGGCCAGGGTCCTCGTGAGCCCCAGTCGAGTCCTCATGAGGCCAGGGTCCTCGTGAGCCCCAGTCGAGTCCTCGTGAGGCCAGGGTCCTCGTGAGCCCCAGTCGAGGCCTCATGAGCTCGAGTCGAGGCCTCGTCAGCCAGGGGCCTCCTGAGCCCCAGTCGAGGCCTCATGAGCTCGAGTCGAGGGCTCGTCAGCCAGGGGCCTCGTGAGCCCGAGTCGAGGCCTCGTCAGCCGGGGGCCTCGCGAGCCCGAGTCGAGGCCTCGTGAGCCCGAGTCGAGGCCTCGTGCGCCGGGGTCCTCGTGAGCCCGAGTCGAGGCCTCGTGCGCCGGGGTCCTTGTGAGCCCGAGTCGAGGCCTCGTGAGACGGGGTCCTCGTGATCCAGGGTCCTTGTGAGCCAAAGTCGAGGCCTCATGAGACGGGGTCCTCGTGATCCAGGGTCCTTGTGAGCCAAAGTCGAGGCCTCATGAGCTTGAGTCGAGGCCTCGTCAGACAGGGTCCTCGTGGGTCCGAGTCGAGGCCTCGTGAGCCGGGGTCCTCGTGAGCCCAAGGCGAGGCCTCGTGAGCCCCAGTCGAGTCCTCGTGAGGCCAGGGTCCTCGTGAGCCCCAGTCGAATCCTCGTGAGGCCGAGTTGAGGCCTCGTCAGCGAAAATATATCCCCTTCAGCCAGGGTTCTCGTGAGCTTAAGTTTAGTCCAAGTGAGCTGGAGTAAGTCCTCTTCAGCCAGGGTCCTCCTGGGTCCAAGTCGAGGCCTCTTGAGCTGGGGTCCTCGTGAGCCCGAGTCGAGGCCTCGTCAGGCGGGGTCCACGTGAGCCCCAGTCGAGTCCTTGTGAGCCGGGGTCCTCGTGAGCCCCAGTCGAGTTCTCGTGAGCCCAAGTCGAGGCCTCCTCAGCCAGGGTCCTCGTGAGCCCGAGTGGAGGCCTCAGGAGACGGGGTCCTCGTGAGCCCGAGTCGACGCCTTGTGAGCGAAAATATGTCCCCTTCAGCCAAGGTCCTCGTGAGCCTGAGTTTACTCCTAGTGAGCTGGATTAAGTCCTCTTCAGCCAGGGTCCTTGCGAGCCCGAGTCGAGGCCTCGTGTGCCGTGGTCCTCGTGAGCCTGAGTTTACTCCTAGTGAGCTGGATTAAGTCCTCTTCAGCCAGGGTCCTTGCGAGCCCGAGTCGAGGCCTCGTGAGGCCAGGGTCCTCGTGAGCCCCAGTCGAGTCCTCGTGAGGCCGAGTCGAGTCCTCGTCAGCCGGGGTCCTCGTGAGCCCGAGTCGAGGCCTTGTGAGCGAAAATATGTCCCGTTCAGCAAAGGTCCTCGTGAGCCTGAGTTTACTCCTAGTGAGCTGGATTAAGTCCTCTTCAGCCAGGGTCCTTGCGAGCCCGAGTCGAGGCCTCTTGAGCTCGGGTCCTTGCGAGCCCGAGGCGAGGCCCCTTGAGCTGGGGTCCTCGCGAGCCCGAGGCGAGGCCTCGTGCGCCGTGGTCCTCGCGAGCCCGAGGCGAGGCCTCGTGCGCCGGGGTCCTCGCGAGCCCGAGGCGAGGCCTCGTGCGCCGGGGTCCTCGCGATCCCGAGTCGAGGCCTCGTGAGGCCAGGGTCCTCGTGAGCCCCAGTCGAGTCCTCGTGAGGCTCAGTCGAGGCCTCGTCAGCCGGGGTCCTCGTGAGCCCGAGTCGAGGCCTCGTCAGCCGGGGTCCTCGTGAGCCCCAGTCGAGTCCTCGTGAGGCCCAGTCGAGTCCTTGTGAGCCGGGGACCTCGTGAGCCCCAGTCGAGTTCTCGTGAGCCCCAGTCGAGGCCTCCTCAGCCGGGGTCCTCGTGAGCCCGAGTCGAGGCCTCAGGAGACGGGGTCCTCGTGAGCCCGAGTCGAGGCCTTGTGAGCGAAAATATGTCCCCTTCAGCCAAGGTCCTCGTGAGCCTGAGTTTACTCCTAGTGAGCTGGATTAAGTCCTCTTCAGCCAGGGTCCTCGTGAGCCCCAGTCGAGTCCTCGTGAGGCCAGGGTCCTCGTGAGCCCCAGTCGAGTCCTCGTGAGGCCAGGGTCCTCGTGAGCCCCAGTCGAGTCCTCGTGAGGCCAGGGTCCTCGTGAGCCCCAGTCGAGTCCTCGTGAGGCCAGGGTCCTCGTGAGGCCCAGTCGAGTCCTCGTGAGCCCCAGTCGAGTCCTCGTGAGGCCAGGGTCCTCGTGAGCCCCAGTCGAGTCCTCGTGAGCCCCAGTCGAGTCCTCGTGAGGCCAGGGTCCTCGTGAGCCCCAGTCGAGTCCTCGTGAGCCCCAGTCGAGTCCTCGTGAGGCCAGGGTCCTCGTGAGCCCCAGTCGAGTCCTCGTGAGGCCGAGTCGAGGCCTCGTCAGCCGGGGTCCTCGTGAGCCCGAGTCGAGGCCTCGTCAGCCGGGGTCCTCGTGAGCCCCAGTCGAGTCCTCGTGAGGCCAGGGTCCTCGTGAGCCCCAGTCGAGTCCTTGTGAGGCCAGGGTCCTCGTGAGGCCAGGGTCCTCGTGAGGCCGAGTCGAGTCCTCGTGAGGCCAGGGTCCTCGTGAGGCCGAGTCGAGGCCTCGTCAGCCGGGGTCCTCGTGAGGCCGAGTCGAGGCCTCGTCAGCCGGGGTCCTCGTGAGGCCGAGTCGAGTCCTTGTCAGCCGGGGTCCTCGTGAGCCCCAGTCGAGTCCTCGTGAGCCCGAGTCGAGTCCTCGTGAGGCCAGGGCCCTCGTGAGCCCGAGTCGAGGCCTCGTCAGCCGGGGCCCTCGTGAGCCCGAGGCGAGGCCTCGTCAGCCGGGGTCCTCGTGAGCCCGAGGCGAGGCCTCGTCAGCCGGGGCCCTCGTGAGCCCGAGTCGAGGCCTCGTGAGCCACAGTAAATCCTTGTCAGCAAAGGTCTTTGTGAGGCCTAGTCGAGGCCTCGTGAGCCCGGGTCCTCGTGAGCCCGGGTCAAGCCCTCCTGAGCCCGAGACATCCTGCTTACCTGGGCTCCTCGTTAGCCAGAGTCAAGTCTTCCTCAGACAGGGTCCCTGCGAACCCCGAGTCGAGGGAGGCCTCATGAGCCGGGGCCCTCGTGAGCCCGAGTCGAGGCCTCGTGAGACGGGGCCCTCATGATCCAGGGTCCTCGTGAGCCCGAGACGAGGCCTCGTGAGATGGGGTCCTCGTGATCCAGGGTCCTTGTGAGCCAAAGTCGAGGCCTCATGAGCTCGAGTCGAGGCCTCGTCAGCCAGGGTCCTCGTGGGTCCGAGTCGAGGCCTCGTGCACCGGGGTCCTCGTGAGCCAGGGTCTTTGTGAGTACGAGTCGAGTCCTTTTCAGCCAGGGTCCTCGTGGGCCAGGGTCTTTGTGAGGCCGAGTCCAGATCCCATCAGCCGGGGTCCTCATGAGTTCGAGTCGAGTCCTCGTCAGCCGGGGTCCTCGTGAGCCCCAGTCAAGTCCTCGTGAGGCCATGGTCCTCGTGAGCCCCAGTCGAGTCCTCATGAGCCCGGGTCAAGCCCTCCTGAGCACGAGACATCCTGCTTACCTGGGCTCCTCGTTAGCCAGAGTAAAGACCTCCTCAGCCAGGTTCCCCACGAACCCCGAGTCGAGGCCTCATGAGCCCAAGTTGAGGCCTCGTGAGCCGGGGTCCTACTGACCCGAGGTGAGTACTTGTCAGCCAGGGTCATCCTGAGCCCTAGTCAAGGCCTCATGAGCCAGGGTCATCGTGAGCTCGAGTGGAGGCCTTGTGAGCTCGAGGCGCGGCGTCGTGAGCTGGGGGCCTCGTGAGCTCGAGTCCAGTCCTGGAGACCCTGGGTCCTCGTGAGCCCCAGTCGAATCCTCATCAACCGGGGTCCTACTGACCCGAGGCGAGTACTTGTCAGCCGGGGTCCTCCTGAGCCCTAGTGGAGTCCTCATCAGCCGGGGTCCTCGTGAGCCCAAGTCGGGTCCTCGTGAGTGAAAATATGTCCCTCTCAGCCAGGGTCCTCGTGGGTCCGAGTCGAGGCCTCGTCAGCCGGGGCCCTCGTGAGCCCGAGTCGAGGCCTCGTCAGCCGGGGCCCTCGTGAGCCCGAGTCGAGGCCTCGTCAGCCGGGGCCCTTGTGAGCCCGAGTCGAGGCCTCGTCAGCCGGGGCCCTCGTGAGCCCGAGTCGAGGCCTCTTGAGGCCTAGTCGAGGCCTCGTGAGCCAGAGTAAATCCTTGTCAGCAAGGGTCCTGGTGAGCCCGAGTCGAGGCCTCGTGAGCCCGGGTCCTCATGAGCCCGGGTCAAGCCCTCCTGAGCCCGAGACATCCTGCTTACCTGGGCTCCTCGTTAGCCAGAGTCAAGTCTTCCTCAGACAGGGTCCCCGCGAACCCCAAGTCGAGTCCGTGTGAGCCGGGGTCCTCGTGAGCCCCAGTCGAGTTCTCGTGAGCCCAAGTCGAGGCCTCCTCAGCCGGGGTCCTCGTGAGCCCGAGTCGAGGTCTTGTGAGCGAAAATATGTCCGCTTCAGCCAAGGTCCTCATGAGCCTGAGTTTAGTCCTATTGAGCTGGATTAAGTCCTCTTCAGCCAGGGTCCTTGCGAGCCCGAGTCGAGGCCTCTTGAGCTGGGGTCCTTGCGAGCCCGAGGCGAGGCCTCTTGAGCTGGGGTCCTTGCGAGCCCGAGGCGAGGCCTCTTGAGCTGGGGTCCTTGCGAGCCCGAGTCGAGGCCTCGTGCGCCGTGGTCCTCGCGAGCCCGAGTCGAGGCCTCGTGAGGCCAGGGTCCTCGTGAGCCCCAGTCGAGGCCTCGTGAGGCCGAGTCGAGGCCTCGTGAGCCAGAGTAAATCATTGTCAGCAAGGGTCCTCGTGAGCCCGAGTCGAGGCCTCGTGAGCCCGGGTCCTCATGAGCCCGGGTCAAGCCCTCCTGAGCCTGAGACATCCTGCTTACCTGGGCTCCTCGTTAGCCAGAGTCAAGTCCTCCTCAGACAGGGTCCCCGCGAACCCTGAGTCGAGGGAGGCCTTATGAGCCGCGGTCCTCGTGGGTCCGAGTCGAGGCCTCGTGAGGCCAGGGTCCTCGTGGGTCCGAGTCGAGGCCTCGTGAGGCCAGGGTCCTCGTGAGCCCCAGTCGAGTCCTCGTGAGGCCAGGGTCCTCGTGAGCCCCAGTCGAGTCCTCGTGAGGCCAGGGTCCTCGTGAGCCCCAGTCGAGTCCTCGTGAGGCCAGGGTCCTCGTGAGCCCCAGTCGAGTCCTCGTGAGGCCAGGGTCCTCGTGAGCCCCAGTCGAGTCCTCGTGAGGCCAGGGTCCTCGTGAGCCCCAGTCGAGTCCTCGTGAGCTCGAGTCGAGGCCTCGTCAGCCGGGGGCCTTGTGAGCCCGAGTCGAGGCCTTGTGCGCCGGGGTCCTCGTGAGCCCGAGTCGAGGCCTCGTCAGACAGGGTCCTCGTGGGTCCGAGTCGAGGCCTCGTCAGACAGGGTCCTCGTGAACCCCAGTCGAGTCCTCGTGAGCCCCAGTCGAGTCCTTGTGAGGCCAGGGTCCTCGTGAGCCCCAGTCGAATCCTCGTGAGGCCAGGGTCCTCGTGAGCCCCAGTCGAGTCCTCATGAGGCCAGGGTCCTCGTGAGCCCCAGTCGAGTCCTCGTGAGGCCAGGGTCCTCGTGAGCCCCAGTCGAGGCCTCATGAGCTCGAGTCGAGGCCTCGTCAGCCAGGGGCCTCCTGAGCCCCAGTCGAGGCCTCATGAGCTCGAGTCGAGGGCTCGTCAGCCAGGGGCCTCGTGAGCCCGAGTCGAGGCCTCGTCAGCCGGGGGCCTCGCGAGCCCGAGTCGAGGCCTCGTGAGCCCGAGTCGAGGCCTCGTGCGCCGGGGTCCTCGTGAGCGCAGGTCAAGCCCTCCTGAGCCTGAGACATCCTGCTTACCTGGGCTCCTCGTTAGCCAAAGTCCTCCTCAGACAGGGTCCCTGCGAACCCCGAGTCGAGGGAGGCCTCATGAGCCGGGGTGCTCGTGAGCCCGAGTCGAGGCCTCGTGAGACGGGGTCCTCGTGATCCAGGGTCCTTGTGAGCCAAAGTCTAGGCCTCATGAGCTCAAGTCGAGGCCTCGTGCACCAGGGTCCTCGTGAGCCAGGGTCTTTGTGAGGCCGAGTCCAGTTCCCATCAGCCGGGGTCCTCGTGAGCCCGAGTCGAGGCCTCGTGAGCTCGAGTGGAGGCCTTGTGAGCCCAAGTTGAGTCCTCGTCAGCCTCAGCCCTCATCAGCCCGAGTCGAGGCCTCGTCAGCCCAAAACATCCTTGTTAGCTGGGGTCCTCGTGAGCCCCAGTAATCTTTCTTAGCCGGGGTCCTGGTGAGGCCGAGTCAAGTCCTTGCGAGCCGGGGTCCTCGTGAGACTAAGAGACCTCGTGAGCCGGAGTAAGTCCTTGTTAGCCAGGGTCGAGTCCTCGTCACCAGGGTTCTCGTGAGCCCGAGTGGAGCCCTCGTAGGCCAGTGTCCTCGTGAGCCCCAGTCGAGTCCTCCTGAGGCCATGGTCCTCGTGAGCCCCAGTCGAGTCCTCGTGAGCCCGGGTCAAGCCCTCCTGAGCACGAGACATCCTGCTTACCTGGGATCCTCGTTAGCCAGAGTCAAGTCCTCCTCAGACAGGGTCCCCGCGAACCCCAAGTCGAGTCCTTGTGAGCCTGAGAAGAGACCTCGTGAGCCGGAATAAGTCCTCGTGAGGCCAGGGGCCTCGTCAGCCCGAGTCGAGGCCTCGTCAGCCGGGGGCCTCGCGAGCCCGAGTCGAGGCCTCATGACCTCGAGTCGAGGCCTCGTGAGCCGGGGTCCTCATGAGCCCGAGTCGAGGCCTCGTGAGCCGGGGTCCTCGTGAGCCCGAGTCGAGGCCTCGTGAGTTCGAGTCGAGGCCTCGTGAGCCGGGGTCCTCGTGAGCTCGAGTCGAGGCCTCGTGAGCCTGGGTCCTCGTGAGCCCGAGTCGAGGCCTCGTGAGCCGGGGTCCTCGTGAGCCCGAGTCGAGGCCTCGTGAGCCGGGGTCCTCGCGAGCCCAAGTCGAGGCCTCCTGAGCCCAAGACATCCTGCTTACTTGGGCTCCTCGTTAGCCAGAGTCGACTCCTCCTCAGCCAGGGTCCCCGCGGAGCCCGAGTCGAGGCCTCGTGAGCCAGGGCCCTCGCGGAGCCCGAGTCGAGGCCTCGTGAGCCGGGGTCCTCGTGAGCTCGAGTCGAGGCCTCGTGAGCCCGGGTCCTCGTGAGCCCGGGTCCTCGTGAGCCCGAGTCGAGGCCTCGTGAGCCGGGGTCCTCGTGAGCCCGAGTCGAGGCCGCGTGAGCCCAAGACATCCTGCTTACTTGGGCTCCTCGTTAGCCAGAGTCGACTCCTCCTCAGCCAGGGACCCCGCGGAGCCCGAGTCGAGGCCTCGTGAGCCGGGGTCCTCGTGAGCTCGAGTCGAGGCCTCGTGAGCCTGGGTCCTCGTGAGCCCGAGTCGAGGCCTCGTGAGCCGGGGTCCTCGTGAGCCCGAGTCGAGGCCTCGTGAGCCCAAGACATCCTGCTTACTTGGGCTCCTCGTTAGCCAGAGTCGACTCCTCCTCAGCCAGGGTCCCCGCGGAGCCCGAGTCGAGGCCTTGTGAGCCGGGGCCCTCGCGGAGCCCGAGTCGAGGCCTCGTGAGCCGGGGCCCTTGTGAGGCCGAGTCGAGGCCTCGTGGGTCCGAGTCGAGGCCTCGTGCGCCAGGGTCCTCGTCAGCCGGGGTCCTCCTGAGCCCGAGTCAAGGCCTCGTCAGTCGGGGCCCTCGTGAGCCCGAGTCGGGTCCTCGTGAGGCCTAGTCGAGGCCTCATGAGCCGGAGTAAATCCTTTTCAGCAAGGGTCCTCGTGAGCCCGAGTCGAGGCCTCCTGAGCCAGAGTAAATCCTTGTCAGCCAGGGTCCTCGTGAGCCCGAGTCGAGGCCTCGTGAGCCCGGGTCCTCATGAGCCCGGGTCAAGCCCTCCTGAGCCCGAGACATCCTGCTTACCTGGGCTCCTCGTTAGCCAGAGTCAAGTCCTCCTCAGACAGGGTCCCCGCGAACCCCAAGTCGAGTCCTTGTGAGCCTGAGAAGAGACCTCGTCAGCCGGAATAAGTCCTCGTGAGGCCAGGGGCCTCGTCAGCCCGGGTCAAGTCCTCGTGAGCCCGGGTCGAGTACTCGTGAGGCCAGGGGCCTCGTCAGCCCGAGTCGAGGCCTTGTCAGCCGGGGGCCTCGCGAGCCCGAGTCGAGGCCTCATGACCTCGAGTCGAGGCCTCGTCAGCCAGGGTCCTTGTGGGTCCGAGTCGAGGCCTCGTGAGCCGGGGTCCTCGTGGGTCCGAGTCGAGGCCTCGTGAGCCGGGGTCCTCGTGAGCCCGAGTCGAGGCCTCGTGAGCCGGGGTCCTCGTGAGCCCGAGTCGAGGCCTCGTGAGGCCTAGTCGAGGCCTCGTCAGCCAGGGTCCTCATGAGTTCGAGTCAAGGCCTCTAGCTGGGGTCCTTGCGAGCCCGAGTCAAGGCCTCTTGAGCTGGGGTCCTTCTGAGCCCGAGTCAAGGCCTCGTGCGCCGGGGTCCTCGTGAGCCAGGGTCTTTGTGAGCCTGAGTCGAGTCTTTGTCAGCCGGGGTCCCTGTGAGGCCGAGTCCAGTCACCGTCAGCCGGGGTCCTCGTGAGGCCGAGTGAGGCCTCGTGAGACGGGGTCCTCGCGAGCCCGAGTCGAGGCCTCTTGAGCTGGGGTCCTCGCGAGCCCGAGTCAAGGCCTCGTGCGCCGGGGTCCTCGTGAGCCAGGGTCTTTGTGAGCCTGAGTCGAGTCTTTGTCAGCCGAGGTCCCTGTGAGGCCGAGTCCAGTCCCCGTCAGCCGGGATCCTCGTGAGGCCGAGTCGAGGCCTCGCGAGACGGGGTCCTCGCGAGCCCGAGCCGGGGCCTCGCCAGCCGGGGGCCTCTCAAGCCCGAGCCGGGGCCTCGCGAGCTCGAGTCAAGGCCTCGTCAGCCGGGGGCCTCGCGAGCCCGCGTCGTGGCCTCGTCAGCCGGGGGCCTCGCGAGCCTGCATCGAGGCCTCATGAGCCCGAGTCGAGGCCTCGTCAGCCGGGGGCCTCGCGAGCCCGAGTCGAGGCCTCATGAGCCCGCACCGGGGGCCTCGCGCGCCCACGTCGAGGCCTCGTGAGCCCGGGTCCTCATGAGCGCAGGTCAAGCCCTCCTGAGCCTGAGACATCCTGCTTACCTGGGCTCCTCGTTAGCCAAAGTCCTCCTCAGACAGGGTCCCTGCGAACCCCGAGTCGAGGGAGGCCTCATGAGCCGGGGTGCTCGTGAGTCCGAGTCGAGGCCTCGTGAGACGGGGTCCTCGTGATCCAGGGTCCTTGTGAGCCAAAGTCTAGGCCTCATGAGCTCAAGTCGAGGCCTCGTGCACCAGGGTCCTCGTGAGCCAGGGTCTTTGTGAGTCCGAGTCGAGTCCTTTTCAGCCAGAGTCCTCGTGAGCCAGGGTCTTTGTGAGGCCGAGTCCAGTTCCCATCAGCCGGGGTCCTCATGAGTTGGAATCGAGGCCTCGTCAGCCGGGGTCCTCGTGAGCCCGAGTCGAGGCCTCGTGAGCTCGAGTGGAGGCCTTGTGAGCCCAAGTTGAGTCCTCGTCAGCCTCAGCCCTCATCAGCCCGAGTCGAGGCCTCGTCAGCCCAAAACATCCTTGTTAGCTGGGGTCCTCGTGAGCGCCAGTAATCTTTCTTAGCCGGGGTCCTGGTGAGGCCGAGTCAAGTCCTTGCGAGCCGGGGTCCTCGTGAGACTAAGAGACCTCGTGAGCCGGAGTAAGTCCTTGTTAGCCAGGGTCGAGTCCTCGTCACCAGGGTTCTCGTGAGCCCGAGTGGAGCCCTCGTAGGCCAGTGTCCTCGTGAGCCCCAGTCGAGTCCTCCTGAGGCCATGGTCCTCGTGAGCCCCAGTCGAGTCCTCGTGAGCCCGGGTCAAGCCCTCCTGAGCACGAGACATCCTGCTTACCTGGGATCCTCGTTAGCCAGAGTCAAGTCCTCCTCAGACAGGGTCCCCGCGAACCCCAAGTCGAGTCCTTGTGAGCCTGAGAAGAGACCTCGTGAGCCGGAATAAGTCCTCGTGAGGCCAGGGGCCTCGTCAGCCCGAGTCGAGGCCTCGTCAGCCGGGGGCCTCGCGAGCCCGAGTCGAGGCCTCATGACCTCGAGTCGAGGCCTCGTGAGCCGGGGTCCTCATGAGCCCAAGTCGAGGCCTCGTGAGCCGGGGTCCTCGTGAGCCCGAGTCGAGGCCTCGTGAGTTCGAGTCGAGGCCTCGTGAGCCGGGGTCCTCGTGAGCTCGAGTCGAGGCCTCGTGAGCCTGGGTCCTCGAGAGCCCGAGTCGAGGCCTCGTGAGCCGGGGTCCTCGCGAGCCCAAGTCGAGGCCTCCTGAGCCCAAGACATCCTGCTTACTTGGGCTCCTCATTAGCCAGAGTCGACTCCTCCTCAGCCAGGGTCCCCGCGGAGCCCGAGTCGAGGCCTCGTGAGCCAGGGCCCTCGCGGAGCCCGAGTCGAGGCCTCGTGAGCCGGGGTCCTCGTGAGCTCGAGTCGAGGCCTCGTGAGCCCGGGTCCTCGTGAGCCCGAGTCGAGGCCTCGTGAGCCGGGGTCCTCGTGAGCCCGAGTCGAGGCCTCGTGAGCCGGGGTCCTCGTGAGCCCGAGTCGAGGCCTCGTGAGCCCAAGACATCCTGCTTACTTGGGCTCCTCGTTAGCCAGAGTCGACTCCTCCTCAGCCAGGGTCCCCGCGGAGCCCGAGTCGAGGCCTCGTGAGCCGGGGTCCTCGTGAGCTCGAGTCGAGGCCTCGTGAGCCTGGGTCCTCGTGAGCCCGAGTCGAGGCCTCGTGAGCCGGGGTCCTCGTGAGCCCGAGTCAAGGCCTCGTGAGCCCAAGACATCCTGCTTACTTGGGCTCCTCGTTAGCCAGAGTCGACTCCTCCTCAGCCAGGGTCCCCGCGGAGCCCGAGTCGAGGCCTTGTGAGCCGGGGCCCTCGCGGAGCCCGAGTCGAGGCCTCGTGAGCCGGGGCCCTTGTGAGGCCGAGTCGAGGCCTCGTGGGTCCGAGTCGAGGCCTCGTGCGCCAGGGTCCTCGTCATCCGGGGTCCTCCTGAGCCCGAGTCAAGGCCTCGTCAGCCGGGGCCCTCGTGAGCCCGAGTCGGGTCCTCGTGAGGCCTAGTCGAGGCCTCATGAGCCGGAGTAAATCCTTGTCAGCAAGGGTCCTCGTGAGCCCGAGTCGAGGCCTCCTGAGCCAGAGTAAATCCTTGTCAGCCAGGGTCCTCGTGAGCCCGAGTCGAGGCCTCGTGAGCCCGGGTCCTCATGAGCCCGGGTCAAGCCCTCCTGAGCCCGAGACATCCTGCTTACCTGGGCTCCTCGTTAGCCAGAGTCAAGTCCTCCTCAGACAGGGTCCCCGCGAACCCCAAGTCGAGTCCTTGTGAGCCTGAGAAGAGACCTCGTCAGCCGGAATAAGTCCTCGTGAGGCCAGGGGCCTCGTCAGCCCGAGTCGAGGCCTCGTCAGCCGGGGGCCTCGCGAGCCCGAGTCGAGGCCTCATGACCTCGAGTCGAGGCCTCGTGAGCCGGGGTCCTCGTGAGCCCGAGTCAAGGCCTCGTGAGCCGGGGTCCTCGTGAGCCCGAGTCGAGGCCTCGTGAGCTCGAGTCGAGGCCTCGTGAGCCTGGGTCCTCGCGAGCCCGAGTCGAGGCCTCGTGAGCCGGGGTCCTCGCGAGCCAGGGTCTTTGTGAGCCTGAGTCGAGTCTTTGTCAGCCGAGGTCCCTGTGAGGCCGAGTCCAGTCCCCGTCAGCCGGGATCCTCGTAAGGCCGAGTCGCGGCCTCGCGAGACGGGGTCCTCGTGAGCCCGAGTCGGGGCCTCGCGAGACGGGGGCCTCGCGAGCCCAAGTCGGGGCCTCGTGAGACGGGGGCCTCGCGAGCCCAAGTCGGGGCCTCGTGAGCCTGAGACATCCTGCTTACCTGGGCTCCTCGTTAGCCAAAGTCCTCCTCAGACAGGGTCCCTGCGAACCCCGAGTCGAGGGAGGCCTCATGAGCCGGGGTCCTCGTGATGCAGGGTTCTTGTGAGCCAAGGTCGAGGACTCATGAGCTCGAGTCGAGGCCTCGTGCATCGGGGTCCTCGTGAGGCAGGGTCTTTGTGAGCCCGAGTCAAGTCCTTTTCAGCCAGGGTCCTCATGAGCCAGGGTCTTTGTAAGGCCGAGTCCAGTTCCCATCAGCCGGGGTCCTCATGAGTTCGAATCGAGGCCTCGTCAGCCAGGGTCCTCGTGAGCCCGAGTCGAGGCCTCGTGAGCTCGAGTCGTGCCCTCATGAGCCTGGGTCCTCGTGAGCCCGGGTCGAGCCCTCGTTAGCCCGGGTCTGGTCCCTCTTAGCAGTTGTTGAGTCCTCGTCAGCCTCAGCCCTCATCAGCCCAAAACATCCTTGTTAGATTACTGGGGCTCACGAGGACCCCAGCTTTCTTAGCCGGGGTCCTGGTGAGCCCGAGTCGAGTCCTTGTGAGCCGGGGTCCTCGTGAGACTGAGAAGAGACCTCATGAGCCGGAGTAAGTCCTTGTTAGCCAGGGTCGAGTCCTCGTCACCAGGGTTCTCGTGAGCCCGAGTGGAGCCCTCGTAGGCCAGTGTCCTCGTGAGCCCCAGTCGAGTCCTCCTGAGGCCATGGTCCTCGTGAGCCCCAGTCGAGTCCTCGTGAGCCCGGGTCAAGCCCTCCTGAGCATGAGACATCCTGCTTACCTGGGCTCCTCATTAGCCAGAGTCGACTCCTCCTCAGCCAGGGTCCCCACGAACCCCGAGTCGAGGCCTCGTGAGCCGGGGCCCTCGCGAGCCAGGGTCCTCGTCAGCCGGGTTCCTCGCGAGGCCGAGTCGAGGCCTCTTGAGACAGGGTCCTCGTGAGCTCGAGTCGAGACCTCGTGAGCCCGCGTCGAGGCCTCGTGAGCCGGGGTCCTCGTGAGGCTTAGTCAGGTCCTCGTGAGCCTGGGTCCTTATGAGCCCGGGTCAAGCCTTCCTGAGCCCAAGACATCCTGCTTACCTGGGCTCCTCATTAGCCAGAGTCAAGTCCTCCTCAGCCGGGGTCCTCGTGTGCCCGAAGCGAGGCCTCGTTAGCCGGGGTCCTCGTGAGCCCGAGGCGAGGCCTCGTCAGCCAGAGTAAATCCTTGTCAGCAAGGGTCCTCGTGAGCCCGAGGCGAGGCCTCGTGAGCCAGGGTCCTCGTGAGCCAGGGTCTTTGTGAGCCAGGGTCGAGTCCTTGTCAGCCGGGGTCCTTGTGAGGCCGAGTCCAGTCCCCGTCAGCCGGGGTCCTCATGAGTTCGAGTCGAGGCCTCGTCAGCCGGGGGCCTCATGAGTTCGAGTCGAGGCCTAGTGAGACGGGGTCCTCGTGAGCCCGAGTCGAGGCCTCTTGAGCTCGAGTCGAGGCCTAGTGAGACGGGGTCCTCGTGAGGCCGAGTCGAGGCCTCTTGAGCGAAAATATGTCCCCTTCAGCCAGGGTCCTCGTGAGCCTGAGTTTTCTCCTAGTGAGCTGGAGTAAGTCCTCTTCAGCCAGGGTCCTTGCGAGCCCGAGTCGAAGCCTCTTAAGCTGGGGTCCTTGCGAGCCCGAGTCAAGGCCTCGTGCGCCGGGGTCCTCGAGAGCCAGGGTCTTTGTGAGTCCGAGTCGAGTCCTTTTCAGCCAGGGTCCTCGTGAGCCAGGGTCTTTGTGAGTCCGAGTCGAGTCCTTTTCAGCCAGGGTCCTCGTGAGCCAGGGTCTTTGTGAGGCCGAGTCCAGTTCCCATCAGCCGGGGTCCTCATGAGTTGGAATCGAGGCCTCGTCAGCCGGGGTCCTCATGAGCCCGAGTCGAGGCCTCGTGAACTCGAGTGGAGGCCTTGTGAGCCCGAGTTGAGTCCTCGTCAGCCTCAGCCCTCATCAGCCCGAGTCGAGGCCTCGTCAGCCCAAAACATCCTTGTTAGCTGGGGTCCTCGTGAGCCCTAGTAATCTTTCTTAGCCGGGGTCCTGGTGAGCCCGAGTCGAGTCCTTGTGAGCCAGGGTCCTCGTGAGACTGAGAAGAGACCTCATGAGCCGGAGTAGGTCCTTGTTAGCCAGGGTCGAGTCCTCGTCACCAGGGTTCTCGTGAGCCCGAGTGGAGCCCTCGTAGGCCAGTGTCCTCGTGAGCCCCAGTCGAGTCCTCCTGAGGCCATGGTCCTCGTGAGCCCCAGTCGAGTCCTCGTGAGCCCGGGTCAAGCCCTCCTGAGCACGAGACATCCTGCTTACCTGGGCTCCTCATTAGCCCCAGTCGAGTCCTCGTGAGGCCAGGGTCCTCGTGAGCCCCAGTCGAGTCCTCGTGAGGCCTAGTCGAGGCCTCGTGAGGCAGAGTAGATCCTTGTCAGCAAGGGTCCTCGTGAGCCCGGGTCAAGGCCTCCTGAGCCCAAGACATCCTGCTTACTTGGGCTCCTCGTTAGCCAGAGTCGACTCCTCCTCAGCCAGGGTCCCCGCGGAGCCCGAGTCGAGGCCTCGTGAGCCGGGGCCCTCGCGGAGCCCGAGTCGAGGCCTCGTGGGTCCGAGTCGAGGCCTCGTGCGCCAGGGTCCTCGTCAGCCGGGGTCCTCCTGAGCCCGAGTCAAGGCCTCGTCAGTTGGGGCCCTCGTGAGCCCGAGTCGGGTCCTCGTGAGGCCTAGTCGAGGCCTCATGAGCCGGAGTAAATCCTTTTCAGCAAGGGTCCTCGTGAGACCGAGTCGAGGCCTCCTGAGCCAGAGTAAATCCTTGTCAGCCGGGGTCCTCGTGAGCCCGATTCGAGGCCTCGTGAGCCCGGGTCCTCATGAGCCCGGGTCAAGCCCTCCTGAGCCTGAGACATCCTGCTTACCTGGGCTCCTCGTTAGCCAGAGTCAAGTCCTCCTCAGACAGGGTCCCTGCGAACCCCGAGTCGAGGGAGGCCTCATGAGCCGGGGTCCTCGTGAGCCCGAGTCGAGGCCTCGTGAGACGGGGTCCTCGTGATCCGGGGTTCTTGTGAGCCAAAGTCGAGGCCTCGTCAGCCAGGGTCCTTGTGGGTCCGAGTCGAGGCCTCGCGAGCCCGAGTCGAGGCCTCGTGAGCCGGGGTCCTATTGACCCGGGGTCCTACTGACCCGAGGCGAGTACTTGTCAGCCGGGGTCCTCCTGAGCCCTAGGTCGAGTCCTCGTCAGCTGGGGTCCTCGTGAGCCCGAGTCGAGGCCTCCTCAGCGAAAATATGTCCTCTTCAGCCAGTGTCCTCGTGGGTCCAAGTCGAGGCCTCGTGCGCCGGGGTCCTCGTGAGCCAGGGTCTTTGTGAGCCCGAGTCGAGTCCTTTTCAGCCGGGGTCCTTGTGAGGCCGAGTCCAGTCCCAGTCAGCCGGGGGCCTCATGAGTTCGAGTCGAGGCCTCGTCAGCCGGGGGCCTCGTGAGCCCGGGTCGAGCCCACGTTAGCCCGGGTCTGGTCCCTCTTAGCTGCTGTTGAGTCCTCGTCAGCCTTAGCCCTTATCAGCCCTAGTCGAGGCCTCGTCAGCCCGAAACATCCTTGTTAGCTGGGGTCCTGGTGAGCCCAAGTCGAGTCTTTGTGAACCGGGGTCCTCGTGAGCCTGAGAAGAGACCTCATGAGCCGGGGTCCTCGTGAGCCTGAGAAGAGACCTCATGAGCCGGGGTCCTCGTGAGCCTGAGAAGAGACCTCATGAGCCGGAGTAAGTCCTTGTTAGCCAGGGTCGAGTCCTCGTGCGGCTGGGTTCCTCGCGAGCCCGAGTCGAGGCCTCTTGAGCCGGGGTCCTCGCGAGCCCGAGTCGAGGCCTCTTGAGCCGGGGTCCTCGAGAGCCAGGGTCTTTGTGAGCCTGAGTCGAGTCTTTGTCAGCCGAGGTCCCTGTGAGGCCGAATCCAGTCCCCGTCAGCCGGGATCCTCGTGAGGCCGAGTCGAGGCCTCGCGAGACGGGGTCCTCGTGAGCCCGAGTCGGGGCCTCGCGAGACGGGGTCCTCGCGAGCCTGAGAAGAGACCTCATGAGCCGGGGTCCTCGTGAGCCTGAGAAGAGACCTCATGAGCCGGAGTAAGTCCTTGTTAGACAGGGTCGAGTCCTCGTGCGGCCGGGTTCCTCGCGAGCCCGAGTCGAGGCCTCTTGAGCCGGGGTCCTCGCGAGCCCGAGTCGAGGCCTCTTGAGCCGGGGTCCTCGCGAGCCAGGGTCTTTGTGAGCCTGAGTCGAGTCTTTGTCAGCCGAGGTCCCTGTGAGGCCGAATCCAGTCCCCGTCAGCCGGGATCCTCGTGAGGCCGAGTCGAGGCCTCGCGAGACGGGGTCCTCGTGAGCCCGAGTCGGGGCCTCCTGAGCCCGAGACATCCTGCTTACCTGGGCTCCTCGTTAGCCAAAGTCCTCCTCAGACAGGGTCCCTGCGAACCCCGAGTCGAGGGAGGCCTCATGAGCCGGGGTCCTCGTGATGCAGGGTTCTTGTGAGCCAAGGTCGAGGCCTCATGAGCTCGAGTCGAGGCCTCGTGCATCGGGGTCCTCGTGAGCCAGGGTCTTTGTAAGGCCGAGCCCAGTTCCCATCAGCCGGGGTCCTCATGAGTTCGAATCGAGGCCTCGTTAGCCGGGGTCCTCGTGAGCCCGAGTCGAGGCCTCGTGAGCTCGAGTGGAGGCCTTGTGAGCCCGAGTCGTGCCCTCATGAGCCTGGGTCCTCGTGAGCCCGGGTCGAGCCCTCGTTAGCCTGGGTCTGGTCCCTCTTAGCAGTTGTTGAGTCCTCGTCAGCCTCAGCCCTCATCAGCCCGAGTCGAGGCCTCGTCAGCCCAAAACATCCTTGTTAGCTGGGGTCCTCGTGAGCCCCAGTCGAGTCCTCGTGAGGCAGAGTAGATCCTTGTCAGCAAGGGGCCTCCTGAGCCCAAGACATCCTGCTTACTTGGGCTCCTCGTTAGCCAGAGTCGACTCCTCCTCAGCCAGGGTCCTCGCGGAGCCCGAGTCGAACCCTCGTGAGCCAGGGTCCTCGCGGAGCCCGAGTCGAGGCCTCGTGAGCCGGGGCCCTCGCGGAGCCCGAGTCGAGGCCCCGTGAGCCGGGGCCCTCGCGAGCCAGGGTCCTCGTCAGCCGGGTTCCTCGTGAGCTCGAGTCGAGGCCTCGTGAGACGGGGTCCTCGTGAGCCCGAGTCGAGGCCTCGTCAGCCGGGGTCCTCGTGAGCTCGAGTCGAGGCCTCGTCAGCCGGGGTCCTCGTGAGCTCGAGTCGAGGCCTCGTCAGCCGGGGTCCTCGTGCGCCAGGGTCTTTGTGAGCCCGAGTCGAGTCCTTGTCAGCCGGGATCCTTGTGAGGCCGAGTCCAGTCCCCGTCAGCCGGGGTCCTCATGAGTTCGAGACGAGGCCTCGTCAGCCGGGGGCCTCATGAGTTCGAGTCGAGGCCTCGTCAGCCGGGGGCCTCATGAGTTCGAGTCGAGGCCTCGTCAGCCGGGGGCCTCGTGAGCCCGGGTCGAGCCCACGTTAGCCCGGGTCTGGTCCCTCTTAGCTGCTGTTGAGTCCTCGTCAGCCTTAGCCCTTATCAGCCCCAGTCGAGGCCTCGTCAGCCCGAAACATCCTTGTTAGCTGGGGTCCTCGTGAGCCCCAGCCGAGTACTCGTCAGCCGGGGTCCTCGTGAGCCCCAGCCGAGTACTCGTGAGCCCGAGTAATCTTTCTTAGCCGGGGTCCTGGTGAGCCCAAGTCGAGTCCTTATGAGCTGGGGCCCTCGTGAGCCTGAGAAGAGACCTCATGAGCCGGAGTAAGTCCTTGTTAGCCAGGGTCGAGTCCTCGTGAGGCCGGGGTCCTCGCGAGCCCGAGTCGAGGCCTCTTGAGCCGCGGTCCTCGCGAGCCAGGGTCTTTGTGAGCCCAAGTCGAGTCTTTGTCAGCCAAGGTCCCTGTGAGGCCGAGTCGAGGCCTCGCGAGACGGGGTCCTCGTGAGCCCGAGTCGAGGCCTCGTGAGGCCAGGGTCCTCGTGAGCCCCAGTCGAGGCCTCGTGAAGCCAGGGTCCTCGTGAGCCCCAGTCGAGGCCTCGTGAGCCCCAGTCGAGGCCTCGTGAGGCCAGGGTCCTCGTGAGCCCCAGCCGAGGCCTCGTGAGCCCCAGTCGAGGCCTCGTGAGGCCAGGGTCCTCGTGAGCCCCAGTCGAGGCCTCGTGAGCCGGGGTCCTCGTGAGCCCCAGTCGAGGCCTCGTGAGCCGGGGTCCTCGTGAGCCCGAGTCGAGGCCTCGTGAGCCGGGGTCCTCGCGAGCCCGAGTCGAGGCCTCGTGAGCCGGGGTCCTCGCGAGCCCGAGTCGAGGCCTCGTGAGCCGGGGTCCTCGCGAGCCCGAGTCGAGGCCTCCTGAGCCCAAGACATCCTGCTTACTTGGGCTCCTCGTTAGCCAGAGTCGACTCCTCCTCAGCCAGGGTCCCCGCGGAGCCCGAGTCGAGGCCTCGTGAGCCGGGGTCCTCGCGGAGCCCGAGTCGAGGCCTCGTGAGCCTGGGTCCTCGTGAGCCCGAGTCGAGGCCTCGTGAGCCTGGGTCCTCGTGAGCCCGAGTCGAGGCCTCGTGAGCCGGGGTCCTCGTGAGCCCGAGTCGAGGCCTCGTGAGCCGGGGTCCTCGTGAGCCCGAGTCGAGGCCTCGTGAGCCCAAGACATCCTGCTTACTTGGGCTCCTCGTTAGCCAGAGTCGACTCCTCCTCAGCCAGGGTCCCCGCGGAGCCCGAGTCGAGGCCTCGTGAGCCGGGGTCCTCGTGAGCTCGAGTCGAGGCCTCGTGAGCCTGGGTCCTCGTGAGCCCCAGTCGAGGCCTCGTGAGGCCAGGGTCCTCGTGAGCCCCAGTCGAGGCCTCGTGAGGCCAGGGTCCTCGTGAGCCCCAGTCGAGGCCTCGTGAGGCCAGGGTCCTCGTGAGCCCCAGTCGAGGCCTCGTGAGGCCAGGGTCCTCGTGAGCCCCAGTCGAGGCCTCGTGAGCCCCAGTCGAGGCCTCGTGAGCCGGGGTCCTCGTGAGCCCCAGTCGAGGCCTCGTGAGCCGGGGTCCTCGTGAGCCCCAGTCGAGGCCTCGTGAGCCGGGGTCCTCGTGAGCCCCAGTCGAGGCCTCGTGAGTTCGAGTCGAGGCCTCGTGAGCCGGGGTCCTCGTGAGCTCGAGTCGAGGCCTCGTGAGCCTGGGTCCTCGTGAGCCCGAGTCGAGGCCTCGTGAGCCCAAGACATCCTGCTTACTTGGGCTCCTCGTTAGCCAGAGTCGACTCCTCCTCAGCCAGGGTCCCCGCGGAGCCCGAGTCGAGGCCTCGTGAGCCGGGGTCCTCGTGAGCTCGAGTCGAGGCCTCGTGAGCCTGGGTCCTCGTGAGCCCGAGTCGAGGCCTCGTGAGCCGGGGCCCTTGTGAGGCCGAGTCGAGGCCTCGTGGGTCCGAGTCGAGGCCTCGTGCGCCAGGGTTCTCGTCAGCCGGGGTCCTCCTGAGCCCGAGTCAAGGCCTCGTCAGCCGGGGCCCTCGTGAGCCCGAGTCGGGTCCTCGTGAGGCCTAGTCGAGGCCTCATGAGCCGGAGTAAATCCTTTTCAGCAAGGGTCCTCGTGAGCCCGAGTCGAGGCCTCCTGAGCCAGAGTAAATCCTTGTCAGCCGGGGTCCTCGTGAGCCCGAGTCGAGGCCTCGTGAGCCCGGGTCCTCATGAGCCCGGGTCAAGCCCTCCTGAGCCCGAGACATCCTGCTTACCTGGGCTCCTCGTTAGCCAGAGTCAAGTCCTCCTCAGACAGGGTCCCCGCGAACCCCAATTCGAGTCCTTGTGAGCCTGAGAAGAGACCTCGTGAGCCGGAATAAGTCCTCGTGAGGCCAGGGGCCTCGTCAGCCCGAGTCGAGGCCTCGTCAGCCGGGGGCCTCGCGAGCCCGAGTCGAGGCCTCATGACCTCGAGTCGAGGCCTCGTGAGCCGGGGTCCTCGTGAGCCCGAGTCGAGGCCTCGTGAGCTCGAGTCGAGGCCTCGTGAGCCTGGGTCCTCGCGAGCCCGAGTCGAGGCCTCGTGAGCCTGGGTCCTCGCGAGCCCGAGTTGAGGCCTCGTGAGCCGGGGTCCTCGCGAGCCAGGGTCTTTGTGAGCCTGAGTCGAGTCTTTGTCAGCCGAGGTCCCTGTGAGGCCGAGTCCAGTCCCCGTCAGCCGGGATCCTCGTGAGCCCGAGTCGAGGCCTCGCGAGACGGGGGCCTCGTGAGCCCGAGTCGGGGCCTCCTGAGCCCGAGACATCCTGCTTACCTGGGCTCCTCGTTAGCCAAAGTCCTCCTCAGACAGGGTCCCTGCGAACCCCGAGTCGAGGGAGGCCTCATGAGCCGGGGTCCTCGTGATGCAGGGTTCTTGTGAGCCAAGGTCGAGGACTCATGAGCTCGAGTCGAGGCCTCGTGCATCGGGGTCCTCGTGAGGCAGGGTCTTTGTGAGCCCGAGTCAAGTCCTTTTCAGCCAGGGTCCTCATGAGCCAGGGTCTTTGTAAGGCCGAGTCCAGTTCCCATCAGCCGGGGTCCTCATGAGTTCGAATCGAGGCCTCGTCAGCCAGGGTCCTCGTGAGCCCGAGTCGAGGCCTCGTGAGCTCGAGTCGTGCCCTCATGAGCCTGGGTCCTCGTGAGCCCGGGTCGAGCCCTCGTTAGCCCGGGTCTGGTCCCTCTTAGCAGTTGTTGAGTCCTCGTCAGCCTCAGCCCTCATCAGCCCAAAACATCCTTGTTAGATTACTGGGGCTCACGAGGACCCCAGCTTTCTTAGCCGGGGTCCTGGTGAGCCCGAGTCGAGTCCTTGTGAGCCGGGGTCCTCGTGAGACTGAGAAGAGACCTCATGAGCCGGAGTAAGTCCTTGTTAGCCAGGGTCGAGTCCTCGTCACCAGGGTTCTCGTGAGCCCGAGTGGAGCCCTCGTAGGCCAGTGTCCTCGTGAGCCCCAGTCGAGTCCTCCTGAGGCCATGGTCCTCGTGAGCCCCAGTCGAGTCCTCGTGAGCCCGGGTCAAGCCCTCCTGAGCACGAGACATCCTGCTTACCTGGGCTCCTCATTAGCCAGAGTCGACTCCTCCTCAGCCAGGGTCCCCACGAACCCCGAGTCGAGGCCTCGTGAGCCGGGGCCCTCGCGAGCCAGGGTCCTCGTCAGCCGGGTTCCTCGCGAGGCCGAGTCGAGGCCTCTTGAGACAGGGTCCTCGTGAGCTCGAGTCGAGACCTCGTGAGCCCGCGTCGAGGCCTCGTGAGCCGGGGTCCTCGTGAGGCCTAGTCAGGTCCTCGTGAGCCCGGGTCCTCATGAGCCCGGGTCAAGCCTTCCTGAGCCCAAGACATCCTGCTTACCTGGGCTCCTCATTAGCCAGAGTCAAGTCCTCCTCAGCCGGGGTCCTCGTGTGCCCGAGGCGAGGCCTCGTTAGCCGGGGTCCTCGTGAGCCCGAGGCGAGGCCTCGTCAGCCAGAGTAAATCCTTGTCAGCAAGGGTCCTCGTGAGCCCGAGGCGAGGCCTCGTGAGCCAGGGTCCTCGTGAGCCAGGGTCTTTGTGAGCCAGGGTCGAGTCCTTGTCAGCCGGGGTCCTTGTGAGGCCGAGTCCAGTCCCCGTCAGCGGGGGTCCTCATGAGTTCGAGTCGAGGCCTCGTCAGCCGGGGGCCTCATGAGTTCGAGTCGAGGCCTAGTGAGACGGGGTCCTCGTGAGCCCGAGTCGAGGCCTCGTGAGCCGGGGTCCTCGCGAGCCCGAGTTGAGGCCTCGTGAGCCGGGGTCCTCGCGAGCCAGGGTCTTTGTGAGCCTGAGTCGAGTCTTTGTCAGCCGAGGTCCCTGTGAGGCCGAGTCCAGTCCCCGTCAGCCGGGATCCTCGTGAGCCCGAGTCGAGGCCTCGCGAGACGGGGGCCTCGTGAGCCCGAGTCGGGGCCTCCTGAGCCCGAGACATCCTGCTTACCTGGGCTCCTCGTTAGCCAAAGTCCTCCTCAGACAGGGTCCCTGCGAACCCCGAGTCGAGGGAGGCCTCATGAGCCGGGGTCCTCGTGATGCAGGGTTCTTGTGAGCCAAGGTCGAGGACTCATGAGCTCGAGTCGAGGCCTCGTGCATCGGGGTCCTCGTGAGGCAGGGTCTTTGTGAGCCCGAGTCAAGTCCTTTTCAGCCAGGGTCCTCATGAGCCAGGGTCTTTGTAAGGCCGAGTCCAGTTCCCATCAGCCGGGGTCCTCATGAGTTCGAATCGAGGCCTCGTCAGCCAGGGTCCTCGTGAGCCCGAGTCGAGGCCTCGTTAGCCGGGGTCCTCGTGAGCCCGGGTCGAGCCCTCGTTAGCCCGGGTCTGGTCCCTCTTAGCAGTTGTTGAGTCCTCGTCAGCCTCAGCCCTCATCAGCCCAAAACATCCTTGTTAGATTACTGGGGCTCACGAGGACCCCAGCTTTCTTAGCCGGGGTCCTGGTGAGCCCGAGTCGAGTCCTTGTGAGCCGGGGTCCTCGTGAGACTGAGAAGAGACCTCATGAGCCGGAGTAAGTCCTTGTTAGCCAGGGTCGAGTCCTCGTCACCAGGGTTCTCGTGAGCCCGAGTGGAGCCCTCGTAGGCCAGTGTCCTCGTGAGCCCCAGTCGAGTCCTCCTGAGGCCATGGTCCTCGTGAGCCCCAGTCGAGTCCTCGTGAGCCCGGGTCAAGCCCTCCTGAGCACGAGACATCCTGCTTACCTGGGCTCCTCATTAGCCAGAGTCGACTCCTCCTCAGCCAGGGTCCCCACGAACCCCGAGTCGAGGCCTCGTGAGCCGGGGCCCTCGCGAGCCAGGGTCCTCGTCAGCCGGGTTCCTCGCGAGGCCGAGTCGAGGCCTCTTGAGACAGGGTCCTCGTGAGCTCGAGTCGAGACCTCGTGAGCCCGCGTCGAGGCCTCGTGAGCCGGGGTCCTCGTGAGGCCTAGTCAGGTCCTCGTGAGCCCGGGTCCTCATGAGCCCGGGTCAAGCCTTCCTGAGCCCAAGACATCCTGCTTACCTGGGCTCCTCATTAGCCAGAGTCAAGTCCTCCTCAGCCGGGGTCCTCGTGTGCCCGAGGCGAGGCCTCGTTAGCCGGGGTCCTCGTGAGCCCGAGGCGAGGCCTCGTCAGCCAGAGTAAATCCTTGTCAGCAAGGGTCCTCGTGAGCCCGAGGCGAGGCCTCGTGAGCCAGGGTCCTCGTGAGCCAGGGTCTTTGTGAGCCAGGGTCGAGTCCTTGTCAGCCGGGGTCCTTGTGAGGCCGAGTCCAGTCCCCGTCAGCGGGGGTCCTCATGAGTTCGAGTCGAGGCCTCGTCAGCCGGGGGCCTCATGAGTTCGAGTCGAGGCCTAGTGAGACGGGGTCCTCGTGAGCCCGAGTCGAGGCCTCGTGAGCCGGGGTCCTCGCGAGCCCGAGTTGAGGCCTCGTGAGCCGGGGTCCTCGCGAGCCAGGGTCTTTGTGAGCCTGAGTCGAGTCTTTGTCAGCCGAGGTCCCTGTGAGGCCGAGTCCAGTCCCCGTCAGCCGGGGTCCTCATGAGCCCGAGTCGAGGCCTCGTGAACTCGAGTGGAGGCCTTGTGAGCCCGAGTTGAGTCCTCGTCAGCCTCAGCCCTCATCAGCCCGAGTCGAGGCCTCGTCAGCCCAAAACATCCTTGTTAGCTGGGGTCCTCGTGAGCCCTAGTAATCTTTCTTAGCCGGGGTCCTGGTGAGCCCGAGTCGAGTCCTTGTGAGCCAGGGTCCTCGTGAGACTGAGAAGAGACCTCATGAGCCGGAGTAGGTCCTTGTTAGCCAGGGTCGAGTCCTCGTCACCAGGGTTCTCGTGAGCCCGAGTGGAGCCCTCGTAGGCCAGTGTCCTCGTGAGCCCCAGTCGAGTCCTCCTGAGGCCATGGTCCTCGTGAGCCCCAGTCGAGTCCTCGTGAGCCCGGGTCAAGCCCTCCTGAGCACGAGACATCCTGCTTACCTGGGCTCCTCATTAGCCCCAGTCGAGTCCTCGTGAGGCCAGGGTCCTCGGGAGCCCCAGTCGAATCCTCGTGAGGCCTAGTCGAGGCCTCGTGAGGCAGAGTAGATCCTTGTCAGCAAGGGTCCTCGTGAGCCCGGGTCAAGGCCTCCTGAGCCCAAGACATCCTGCTTACTTGGGCTCCTCGTTAGCCAGAGTCGACTCCTCCTCAGCCAGGGTCCCCGCGGAGCCCGAGTCGAGGCCTCGTGAGCCGGGGCCCTCGCGGAGCCCGAGTCGAGGCCTCGTGAGCCGGGGCCCTTGTGAGGCCGAGTTGGGGCCTCGTGGGTCCGAGTCGAGACCTCATGAGCCCGCGTCGAGGCCTCGTGAGCCGGGGTCCTCGTGAGGCCTAGTCAGGTCCTCGTGAGCCCCAGTCGGGTCCTCGTGAGCCAGAGTAAATCCTTGTCAGCAAGGGTCCTCGTGAGCCCGAGTCGAGGCCTCGTGAGCCTGGGTCCTCATGAGCCCGGGTCAAGCCTTCCTGAGCCCAAGACATCCTGCTTACCTGGGCTCCTCGTTAGCCAGAGTCAAGTCCTCCTCAGCCGGGGTCCTCGTGTGCCCGAGGCGAGGCCTCGTCAGCCGGGGTCCTCGTGAGCCCGAGGCGAGGCCTCGTCAGCCGGGGTCCTCGTGAGCCCGAGGCGAGGCCTCGTCAGCCAGAGTAAATCCTTGTCAGCAAGGGTCCTCGTGAGCCCGAGGCGAGGCCTCGTGAGCCAGGGTCCTCGTGAGCCAGGGTCTTTGTGAGCCAGGGTCGAGTCCTTGTCAGCCGGGGTCCTTGTGAGGCCGAGTCCAGTCCCCGTCAGCGGGGGTCCTCATGAGTTCGAGTCGAGGCCTCGTCAGCCGGGGGCCTCATGAGTTCGAGTCGAGGCCTAGTGAGATGGGGTCCTCGTGAGCCCGAGTCGAGGCCTCTTGAGCTCGAGTCGAGGCCTAGTGAGACGGGGTCCTCGTGAGCCCGAGTCGAGGCCTCTTGAGCGAAAATATGTCCCCTTCAGCCAGGGTCCTCGTGAGCCTGAGTTTTCTCCTAGTGAGCTGGAGTAAGTCCTCTTCAGCCAGGGTCCTTGCGAGCCCGAGTCGAAGCCTCTTAAGCTGGGGTCCTTGCGAGCCCGAGTCAAGGCCTCTTGAGCTGGGGTCCTCGCGAGTCCGAGTCAAGGCCTCGTGCGCCGGGGTCCTCGAGAGCCAGGGTCTTTGTGAGTCCGAGTCGAGTCCTTTTCAGCCAGGGTCCTCGTGAGCCAGGGTCTTTGTGAGTCCGAGTCGAGTCCTTTTCAGCCAGGGTCCTCGTGAGCCAGGGTCTTTGTGAGGCCGAGTCCAGTTCCCATCAGCCGGGGTCCTCATGAGTTGGAATCGAGGCCTCGTCAGCCGGGGTCCTCATGAGCCCGAGTCGAGGCCTCGTGAACTCGAGTGGAGGCCTTGTGAGCCCGAGTTGAGTCCTCGTCAGCCTCAGCCCTCATCAGCCCGAGTCGAGGCCTCGTCAGCCCAAAACATCCTTGTTAGCTGGGGTCCTCGTGAGCCCTAGTAATCTTTCTTAGCCGGGGTCCTGGTGAGCCCGAGTCGAGTCCTTGTGAGCCAGGGTCCTCGTGAGACTGAGAAGAGACCTCATGAGCCGGAGTAGGTCCTTGTTAGCCAGGGTCGAGTCCTCGTCACCAGGGTTCTCGTGAGCCCGAGTGGAGCCCTCGTAGGCCAGTGTCCTCGTGAGCCCCAGTCGAGTCCTCCTGAGGCCATGGTCCTCGTGAGCCCCAGTCGAGTCCTCGTGAGCCCGGGTCAAGCCCTCCTGAGCACGAGACATCCTGCTTACCTGGGCTCCTCATTAGCCCCAGTCGAGTCCTCGTGAGGCCAGGGTCCTCGTGAGCTCCAGTCGAGGCCTCGTGAGGCCTAGTCGAGGCCTCGTGAGGCAGAGTAGATCCTTTTCAGCAAGGGTCCTCGTGAGCCCGGGTCAAGGCCTCCTGAGCCCAAGACATCCTGCTTACTTGGGCTCCTCGTTAGCCAGAGTCGACTCCTCCTCAGCCAGGGTCCCCGCGGAGCCCGAGTCGAGGCCTCGTGAGCCGGGGCCCTCGCGGAGCCCGAGTCGAGGCCTCGTGGGTCCGAGTCGAGGCCTCGTGCGCCAGGGTCCTCGTCAGCCGGGGTCCTCCTGAGCCCGAGTCAAGGCCTCGTCAGTTGGGGCCCTCGTGAGCCCGAGTCGGGTCCTCGTGAGGCCTAGTCGAGGCCTCATGAGCCGGAGTAAATCCTTTTCAGCAAGGGTCCTCGTGAGACCGAGTCGAGGCCTCCTGAGCCAGAGTAAATCCTTGTCAGCCGGGGTCCTCGTGAGCCCGATTCGAGGCCTCGTGAGCCCGGGTCCTCATGAGCCCGGGTCAAGCCCTCCTGAGCCTGAGACATCCTGCTTACCTGGGCTCCTCGTTAGCCAGAGTCAAGTCCTCCTCAGACAGGGTCCCTGCGAACCCCGAGTCGAGGGAGGCCTCATGAGCCGGGGTCCTCGTGAGCCCGAGTCGAGGCCTCGTGAGACGGGGTCCTCGTGATCCGGGGTTCTTGTGAGCCAAAGTCGAGGCCTCGTCAGCCAGGGTCCTTGTGGGTCCGAGTCGAGGCCTCGCGAGCCCGAGTCGAGGCCTCGTGAGCCGGGGTCCTATTGACCCGGGGTCCTACTGACCCGAGGCGAGTACTTGTCAGCCGGGGTCCTCCTGAGCCCTAGGTCGAGTCCTCGTCAGCTGGGGTCCTCGTGAGCCCGAGTCGAGGCCTCCTCAGCGAAAATATGTCCTCTTCAGCCAGTGTCCTCGTGGGTCCAAGTCGAGGCCTCGTGCGCCGGGGTCCTCGTGAGCCAGGGTCTTTGTGAGCCCGAGTCGAGTCCTTTTCAGCCGGGGTCCTTGTGAGGCCGAGTCCAGTCCCAGTCAGCCGGGGGCCTCATGAGTTCGAGTCGAGGCCTCGTCAGCCGGGGGCCTCGTGAGCCCGGGTCGAGCCCACGTTAGCCCGGGTCTGGTCCCTCTTAGCTGCTGTTGAGTCCTCGTCAGCCTTAGCCCTTATCAGCCCTAGTCGAGGCCTCGTCAGCCCGAAACATCCTTGTTAGCTGGGGTCCTGGTGAGCCCAAGTCGAGTCTTTGTGAACCGGGGTCCTCGTGAGCCTGAGAAGAGACCTCATGAGCCGGGGTCCTCGTGAGCCTGAGAAGAGACCTCATGAGCCGGGGTCCTCGCGAGCCTGAGAAGAGACCTCATGAGCCGGAGTAAGTCCTTGTTAGCCAGGGTCGAGTCCTCGTGCGGCCGGGTTCCTCGCGAGCCCGAGTCGAGGCCTCTTGAGCCGGGGTCCTCGCGAGCCCGAGTCGAGGCCTCTTGAGCCGGGGTCCTCGCGAGCCAGGGTCTTTGTGAGCCTGAGTCGAGTCTTTGTCAGCCGAGGTCCCTGTGAGGCCGAATCCAGTCCCCGTCAGCCGGGATCCTCGTGAGGCCGAGTCGAGGCCTTGCGAGACGGGGTCCTCGTGAGCCGACGTCGGGGCCTCGCGAGCCGGAGTCGAGACCTCGCCAGCCGGGGGCCTCGCGAGCCCGAGTCGAGGCCTCGCGAGACGGTGTCCTCGCGAGCCCGAGTCGAGGCCTCTTGAGCCGGGGTCCTCGAGAGCCAGGGTCTTTGTGAGCCTGAGTCGAGTCTTTGTCAGCCGAGGTCCCTGTGAGGCCGAATCCAGTCCCCGTCAGCCGGGATCCTCGTGAGGCCGAGTCGAGGCCTCGCGAGACGGGGTCCTCGTGAGCCCGAGTCGGGGCCTCGCGAGACGGGGGCCTCGCGAGCCCGAGTCGGGGCCTCGTGAGCCCGAGACATCCTGCTTACCTGGGCTCCTCGTTAGCCAAAGTCCTCCTCAGACAGGGTCCCTGCGAACCCTGAGTCGAGGGAGGCCTCATGAGCCGGGGTCCTCGTGATGCAGGGTTCTTGTGAGCCAAGGTCGAGGCCTCATGAGCTCGAGTCGAGGCCTCGTGCATCGGGGTCCTCGTGAGCCAGGGTCTTTGTGAGCCCGAGTCGAGTCCTTTTCAGCCGGGGGCCTCGTGAGCCCGGGTCGAGCCCACGTTAGCCCGGGTCTGGTCCCTCTTAGCTGCTGTTGAGTCCTCGTCAGCCTTAGCCCTTATCAGCCCCAGCCGAGGCCTCGTCAGCCGGGGTCCTCGTGAGCCCCAGCCGAGTACTCGTCAGCCGGGGTCCTCGTGAGCCCCAGCCGAGTACTCGTCAGCCGGGGTCCTCGTGAGCCCCAGCCGAGTACTCATGAGCCCGAGTAATCTTTCTTAGCCGGGGCCCTGGTGAGCCCAAGTCGAGTCTTTGTGAGCTGGGGTCCTTGTGAGCCTGAGAAGAGACCTCATGAGCCGGAGTAAGTCCTTGTTAGCCAGGGTCGAGTCCTCGTGAGGCCGGGGTCCTCACGAGCCCGAGTCGAGGCCTCGTGAGCCACAGTAAATCCTTGTCAGCAAGGGTCCTCGTGAGCCCGGGTCGTCATGAGCCCAGGTCAAGCCCTCCTGAGCCCGAGACATCCTGCTTACCTGGGCTCCTCATTAGCCAGAGTCAAGTCCTCCTCAGACAGGGTCCCTGCGAACCCCGAGTCGAGGGAGGCCTCATGAGCCGGGGTCCTCGTGAGCCCGAGACAAGGCCTCGTGAGCCGGGGTCCTCGTGGGTCCGAGTCGAGGCCTCGTGAGCCGGGGTCCTCGTGGGTCCGAGTCGAGGCCTCGTGAGCGAAAATATGTCCCCTTCAGCCAGGGTTCTCGTGAGCTTAAGTTTAGTCCTAGTGAGCTGGAGTAAGTCCTCTTCAGCCAGGGTCCTCCTGGGTCCATGTCGAAGCCTCTTGAGCTGGGGTCCTCGTGAGCCAGGGTCTTTGTGAGCCCGCGTCGAGTCCTTGTCAGCCGGGGTCTTTGTGAGCCTGCGTCGAGTCCTTGTCAGCCGGGGTCCTTGTGAGCCCGAGTCCAGTCCCCGTCAGCCGGGGTCCTTGTGAGTTCGAGTCGAGGCCTCATGCGCCGGGGTCCTCGTCAGCCGGGGGCCTCGTGAGTTCGAGTCGAGGCCTCGTCAGCCGGGGGCCTCGTGAGTTCGAGTCGAGGCCTCGTCAGCCGGGGGCCTCGTGAGCCCGAGTCGAGGCCTCGTCAGCCGGGGGCCTCGTGAGCCCGAGTCGAGGCCTCGTCAGCCCGGGTCTGGTCCCTCTTAGCTGCTGTTGAGTCCTCGTCAGCCTTAGCCCTTATCAGCCCCAGTCGAGGCCTCGTCAGCCCGAAACATCCTTGTTAGCTGGGGTCCTCGTGAGCCCCAGCCGAGTACTCGTCAGCCGGGGTCCTCGTGAGCCCCAGCCGAGTACTTGTCAGCCGGGGTCCTCGTGAGCCCCAGCCGAGTACTCGTGAGCCCGAGTAATCTTTCTTAGCCGGGGTCCTGGTGAGCCCAAGTCGAGTCCTTGTGAGCCGGGGCCCTCGTGAGCCTGAGAAGAGACCTCATGAGCCGGAGTAAGTCCTTGTTAGCCAGGGTCGAGTCCTCGTGAGGCCGGGGTCCTCGCGAGCCCGAGTCGAGGCCTCTTGAGCCGGGGTCCTCGCGAGCCAGGGTCTTTGTGAGCCTGAGTCGAGTGTTTGTCAGCCGAGGTCCCTGTGAGGCCGAGTCCTGTCCCCGTCAGCCGGGATCCTCGTGAGGCCGAGTCGAGGCCTCGCGAGACGGGGTCCTCGTGAGCCCGAGTCGGGGCCTCGCGAGACGGGGTCCTCGCCAGCAGGCGGCCTCGCGAGCTCGAGTCGGGGCCTCGCCAGCTGGGGGCCTCGCGAGCCCGAGTCGGGGCCTCGCGAGCTCGAGTCGGGGCCTCGCGAGCCGGGGGCATCGCGAGCCCTAGTCGAGGCCTCCTGAGCCCGAGACATCCTGCTTACCTGGGCTCCTCGTTAGCCAAAGTCCTCCTCAGACAGGGTCCCTGCGAACCCCGAGTCGAGGGAGGGCTCGTGAGACGGGGTCCTCGTCATCCAGGGTCCTTGTGAGCCAAAGTCGAGGCCTCGTGAGCTCGAGTCGAGGCCTCGTGAGACGGGGTCCTCGTGAGCTCGAGTCGAGGCCTCGTGAGCCCGCGTCGAGGCCTCATCAGCCGGGGTCCTCGTGAGCCCGCGTCGAGGCCTCGTGAGCTCGAGTCGAGGCCTCGTGAGACGGGGTCCTCGTGAGCTCGAGTCGAGGCCTCGTGAGCCCGCGTCGAGGCCTCGTCAGCCGGGGTCCTCGTGAGCCCGCGTCGAGGCCTCGTCAGCCCCAGTCGGGTCCTCGTGAGCCAGAGCAAATCCTTGTCAGCAAGGGTCCTCGTGAGCCTGGGTCCTCATGAGCCCGGGTCAAGCCTTCCTGAGCCTGAGACATCCTGCTTACCTGGGCTCCTCGTTAGCCAGAGTCAAGTCCTCCTCAGCCGGGGTCCTCGTGAGCCCGAGGCGAGGCCTCGTCAGCCAGAGTAAATCCTTGTCAGCAAGGGTCCTCATGAGCCCGAGGCAAGGCCTCGTGAGCTCGAGGCGAGGCCTCATAAGCAAGAGTAAGTCCTTTTCAGCTAGTGTCCTCGTGAGCCCGGCTAGAGGCCTCGTGATTCAGGGTCCTCGTGAGCGCTAGTCCAGTCCTTGTGACCCTGAGTCCTCGTGAGCCCCAGTCAAATCCTCGTCAACCGGGGTCCTACTGACCCGAGGCGAGTCCTCGTCAGCTGGGGTCCTCGTGAGGCCGAGTCGAGGCCTCGGGAGCCCCAGTCGAGGCCTCGGGAGTGAAAATATGACCCCTTCAGCCAGGGTCCTCGTGGGTCCGAGTCGAGGCCTCGTGCACCAGGGTCGTCGTGAGCCAGGGTCCTCGTGAGCCCCAGTCGAGGCCTCGTGAGCCGGGGTCCTCTTGAGCCCCAGTCGAGGCCTCGTGAGTGAAAATATGACCCCTTCAGCCAGGGTCCTCGTGGCTCCGTGTCGAGGCCTCGTGCACCGGGGTTGTCGTTAGCCAGGGTCTTTTTGAGCCCGAGTCCAGTCCCCATCAGCCGGGGTCCTCATGAGTTCGAGTCGCGGCCTCGTCAGCTGGGGTCCTCGTGAGGCCAAGTCGAGGCCTTGTGAGCCCAAGTCGAGCCCTCATGAGCCTGGGTCCTCGTGAGCCCAGGTTGAGCCCTCTTTAGCCTGGGTCTGGTCCCTCTTAGCTGTTGTTGAGTCCTCGTCAGCCTCAGCCCTCATCAGCCCCAGTCGAGGCCTCTTCAGCCCAAAACATCCTTGTTAGCTGGGGTCCTCGTGAGCCCCAGCCGAGTACTCGTCAGCTGGGGTCCTCGTGAGCCCGAGTAATCTTTCTTAGCCAGGGTCCTGGTGAGCCCGAGTCGAGACCTCGTGAGCCTGAGAAGAGACCTCGTGAGCCAGGGTCCTCGTGAGCCAGGGTCGAGGCCTCGTGAGGCCAGGGTCCTCGATAGCCAGGGTCGAGGCCTCGTGAGGCCAGGGTAAATCCTTGTCAGCAATGGTCCTGGTGAGCCCGAGTCAAGGCCTCGTGAGCCCGGGTCCAGCCCTCCTGAGCCCAAGACATCCTGCTTACCTGGGCTCCTCGTTAGCCAGAGTCGACTCCTCCTCAGCCAGGGTCCCCACGAACCCCGAGTCGACTCCTCCTCAGCCAGGGTCCCCACGAACCCCGAGTCGACTCCTCCTCAGCCAGGGTCCCCACGAACCCCGAATCGAGGCCTCGTGAACCGGGGTCCTCGGGAGCCAGAGTCGAGGCCTCGTGAGCGAAAATATGTCGCCTTCAGCCAGGGTCCTCGGGAGCCTGAGTTTAGTCCTAGTGAGCTGGAGTAAGTCCTCTTCATCCGGGGTCCTCGTGGGTCCGAGTCGAGGCCCCGTGCGCTGGGGTCCTCGTGGGTCCGAGTCGAGGCCCCGTGAGCTCGAGTCGAGGCCTCGTGAGCCGGGGTCCTCAGGAGCCGCAGCTGAGTCCTCATGAGGCCAGGGTCCGCGTGAGCCCCAGACAGGTCCTCGTGAAGCCTAGTCGAGGCCTCGTGAGCCAGAGTAAATCCTTGTCAGCAAGGGTCCTCGTGAGCCCGAGTCGAGGCCTCCTGAGCCAGAGTAAATCCTTGTCAGCAAGGGTCCTCGTGAGCCCAAGCAAAGACCTCGTGAGCAAGGGTCCTCGTGAGCCCAAGCAAAGACCTCGTGAGCAAGGGTCCTCGTGAGCCCAAGCAAAGACCTCGTGAGCAAGGGTCCTCGTGACCCGAGTTGAGTCCTCTTTAGCCAGGATCCCGGTGAGCCTGATTCGAGTCCTCGTGAGCCAGAGTAAGTCCACGTTAGCCAGGGTCCTCGTGAGCCCGAGTGGAGCTCTCGTGAGCCGGGTTCCTCATGAGCCCGAGCGGAGCCCTCGTCAGCCGGGGTCCTAGTGACGCACGGAAACAAACCCTACAACTCGCAGAGAGTTATAAAGCAGGTATGCTTATTGCGGCGCCCGGTGCAAGGGGGCTTTCTCCTCCTAACTTGCACACCGGCTTGTAAAACAAGCATCTATTTATGATAAAAAGCATACATATTCATTAATGTGGGCTGGGTTACTATAATTAATTCTAAGAAAAGGCATTACTATTCTAATTATTTCTAGGAACTCATTATCATAAGTCTCCTCCCCTTGCCGCATGCGTACTGTCGCCCAGTGGTCGTGGGCCAGGGTCTTCTGGAGGAAGGCTCAAACCGCGAAACTGGTCCCGACCAAATGGACACTTCACCCAGACAATTGGGTTCCTCCTTAGCATGCAGGCTGTTCCTGCTATCTTATACACAAGGCCAGCTCCTTATCTTGGAATGCTGGGCTCCTGGGCTCTGAGCTCTGTTCTTTGCCAAGCTGTACTAAATCTACACTAACGACCTTTAACCATTCATTCTCTGAATCAAGTCCCCCCTTTTCTTTCACCTTTGTAAGTTCTTTTACAATTGCCTATAACACACTTTCCTTCTCCATCTGATTTCTAAAATACTTCCCTGACTCCACTCGTTCACAGAGCTGATGCTTCTTCCATTGAATGTATTCGTCTTTGGCCCCCCCGGTACAACACACAAGACATCTAGCTAATGCACACACTAAGATTCCTAACACAAGTATTGCTACTTGAAGGATAAACAGTTGTTTAAGCCAAGCCAGGTTAGGTAACCACGAGGTTAACTTTTCCCAAAGGTCTGAAAACCCCAATGTGGTGTCATCTTGCGCAGTCTGATGCAAAATCTGAGTTTTAGCTATGAACTTGCTCCATCCCCAGGCTATTGTCCTATTCACCGGCCCCCTGCGTCTATATTCCCCGTGTTCCCAGGTACAATTGTTACTGCTAATTAACACAACAAGCTCTTCTTTCAACACTTGTAAATCAAATCTGGGTCCTAAGGGGTAGATATTATCATCGTACTCACAATACCCGTTCAACTCATTTCCCCCTCTTGCCCAAAATTTGGGCCAGGTTCCGTTGGCACAGTTCCAATTGCTTGCTGCCACCCCATATAGAGGCAATTTCATTTCTCCTTTGGGTAGGGTAGTACATACCCAACAATCTGACAGATTAGTAGCCCTTACTAATGTTTCCAGATTTCGTGAATATGTATTCATATCCCATGTCCCTCCCCCTGAAATACAAAGTCCTGGCATGTTGACGACTATTAATGTCATTAGTGTCCATCTTTTCGTTGGAGGCGAAGTTTCAGGGGTCCGGCCTGCGTTGATGTCCATTGGGGTTCTGGAGCTCTCTTGACTCGAGTCCAATGGATCCAAGCGGCTTGTTCCTTAATCTTTATGGCTGTGTGAGTGGTCAGCAGTACCTGGAAGGGACCTTCCCACTTTGGCTTCAGTGGTGAATCTGTAAAAGACTTGACATATACATAATCCCCAGGCTCAATCTCGTGTACTGGTCCATCCAGCCCACGGGCTCTTCTTCCCAGAACCAGTTTTTCTACCCCTCGGAGCTGTTTTTGTAAATTTATCATGTAATCTGTCAATATTTCATTCCCCAACTCTGTGGATGTCCCGTCTTGTACACTATATGGTCTCCCATATAGTATTTCAAAGGGGCTCAAACCTTCTTTGGTTCTGGGTTTTGTTCTTATCCTGAGAAGGGCTAATGGTAATGACTGAGGCCAGGCCAAGTTAGCTTCCTGGCCTAGCTTCACAATCTGCATTTTGATTAAGTGACTCATCTTTTCTACCTGACCACTCGATCGTGGGTTGTATGGGGTGTGAAGTTGTCAATCTATACCAAATAATCTGCTTACTTTTGAAACAACCTTTGCAGTGAAATGAGATCCTCGGTCCGAGGAAATCACTGCGGGAACCCCAAATCTTGGTATAATTTCTTGCAACAGTGCTTTAGCTACTTCTCTTGTTTTATTGGTTTGGCAGGGAAACACCTCTGGCCATCCTGAAAAGGTATCAGTTAATAGTAATAGGTATCGAAACCCCCCCTTTTCTTGGAAGTTCTGAAAAATCAATTTGCCATTGTTGTCCCGGATAGTTTCCCTTCCCTATTTGGCCAAACTGGACTCTGGGACCTGTCCTAGGGTTGTTCTGTAAACATACCTCACACTGCTGAGTGACTTGTTTGACAGTGGCGTACAGATTCCGAGCACATATTAGCCTACTCAGGTATCTGTAAAGTGCCTCTGTTCCCCAATGGGATTTCTTATGTTCTGCCATGACTACAGCCCATAGTAACGAGAAAGGCACTATTATTTTTCCCTGTGGGGTTCTGGCCCATTTCCCTTCAATTTTCCCATTTAAGTCTTTGATCAATTTGTGATCATCCCTAGAATATCTAGGTTCGTTGTCAATTTGTATCTTACCATCTGGGACCAAGGATTGTACCTCTGCATTACCCATCTCTGCTGCTCTTTTGGCTTCTCGGTCCGCCAGTGCATTGCCCAATTCCGGAGTGGTATTCCCTTTTTGGTGAGCTTTGCAGTGCATGATAGCCACTTTGGTAGGCAGTAATACTGCATCTAAGAGCCTGAGAATTTCTTCAGCATGTTTTATGTGTTTCCCTTCTGTAGATAAGAGTCCTCTTTCTCTCTAGACCGCCCCGTGAGCATGCACCACCGCAAAAGCATATTTAGAGTCTGTCCAGATATTTATTTGTTTTCCTTTGGCTAATTCCAGCGCTCGGGTTAGTGCTATTATCTCAGCCTTTTGGGCTGATGTATTTGGGGCCAGGGCTTTGGACTCTATTACCTTCTCTGTGGTGGTTACCGCATAGCCAGCTTTGCGTATCCCCTGTTGAATGAAGCTGCTCCCGTCGGTGAACCAGGAATCCTCTGCATCTTCCAATGGTTCTTCTTTCAGGTCTGGTCGACTGGAGTACACAGCCTCTATTGTTTCCAAGCAGTCATGGGTCACTGATTCTCCTTCGGTTCCGCTGAGGAAAGAGGCTGGATTGACAATATTAGTTACTGTTATTTCTACATCATCTTGCTCTATCAGGATAGCCTAAACCTAAACATACCTGGTCCGCAGTAGATGGTCCTTGTCTGTCCCTGCGGTGATCTGGAGGAGTGGGGGAGTCCTCCCGAGAAATCTCGGGGGCGCCCAGAGGAGTCCCATCCTCAGCAGGTCCCACAGCTGGACAGATTCATTCTCCGAATCACTAGTGACCCGAGACGAGTCCTTGTCAGCCGGGGTCCTCGTGACCCCGGGTCGAGTCCTCGTGAGCCGGAGTAAGCCCTCGTGAGCCGGAGCCAAGTCCTTGGCAGCCCGAAAAATCCTTGTTAGCCGGGGTCCTCATGAGCCCCAGTCGAGTCCTCGTGTGCCTGAGTAATCTTCGTGAGCTGGGGTTGGGTCCCGGTGAAAAATAGTAGGTCCTCGAGAGCCCAAGTCGAGGCCCTGTGAGCCCGGGGTCCTCGAGAGCCCAAGTCGAGGCCCTGTGAGCCCGGGTCTGGTCCCTCTTAGCTGTTGTTGAGTCCTCGTCAGCCACAGCCCTCATCAGCCCGAGTCGATGCCTCGTCGGCCCGAAACATCCTTGTTAGCTGGGGTCCTCGTGAGCCCCAGCCGAGTACTCGTGAGCCCGAGTAATCTTTCTTAGCCGGGGTCCTCGTGAGCCTGAGAGGAGACCTCGTGAGCCGGGGTCCTCGTGAGCCTGAGAGGAGACCTCGTGAGCCGGGGTAAGTCCTTGTTAGCCAGGGTCGAGTCCTCGTGAGGCCAGGTTCTCGTGAGCCCCAGTCGAGTCCTCGTGAGGCCAGGTTCTCGTGAGCCCCAGTCGAGTCCTCGTGAGGCCAGAGTAAATCCTTGTCAGCAAGGGTCCTCGTAGCCCGAGGCGAGGCCTCATGAGCCTGGGTCCTCCTGAGCCCGGGTCCAGCCCTCCTGAGCCCAAGACATCCTGCTTACCTGGGCTCCTCGTTAGCCAGAGTCAAGTCCTCCTCAGCCAGGGTCCTTGTGAGCCCGAGTCCAGTCCTAGTGAGCCGGAGTATGTCCTCGTGGGCCGGGCTCCTTGTGAGCCCGAGTTGAGTCCTCGTGAGCCGGGCTCCTTGTGAGCCCGAGTTGAGTCCTCGTGAGCCGGACTAAGTCCTCGTTAGTCCTAGCCGAGTCCTTGTGAGCCGCAATAAGTCCACTTCAGCCAGGGTCGCAGTGAGCCCGAGTCGAGTCCCCGTGAGCCCCATTCGAGTCCTCATGTTCCCGAGTAATACTCGTGAGTTAGGGTCGGAACCCCATCAACCGGAAAAAGTCCTTGTTAGCTGGGGTCGAGGCCTCGTGAGCCCGGGTCAAGAGCTTGAGAGCCGGGGTCCTCGAGAGCCCAGGTCAAGGCCTCGAGGGCCGGGGTCCTCGTGAGCCTGAGAAGAAACCTCATGAGCCGGAGTAAGTCCTTGTTAGCCACAGTCGAGTCCTTGTCAGCCAGGGTCCTCGTGAGGTGGCATCCTCATGAGCTCCAGTCGAGTCCTCGTGAGGCAGGGTCCTCATGAGCCCGGGTCAAGGCCTCGAGGGCTGGGGTCCTCGTGAGCCCGGGTCAAGGCCTCGAGGGCTGGACTAAGTCCTCATGAACCAGGGTCAAGGCCTCGAGAGCCAGGGTCCTGGTAAGCCCGGGTCGAGCTCTCATTAGCCTGGGTCCTCATGAGCCTGAGTCGAGCCTTCGTTAGCCCGGGTCTGGTCCCTCTTAGCTGCTGTTGAGTTCTCATCAGCCCCAGTTCTCATCAGCCGGGGTCCTCGCGAGCCCGAGCAGAGACCTCGTGAGCCAGGGTAAGTCCATGTCAGCCAGGGTCGCAGTGAGCCCGAGTCGAGTCCTAGTGATCTGGACTAAGTCCTCTTTAGCCATGGTCCTCATGAGCCCGAGTCGAGGCCTCGTGAGCTGGGGGCCTCGTGAGCTGGGGGCCTCGTGAGCCCGAGTCGAGGCCTCGTGAGCTGGGGTAAGTCCTCATCAGCCAGGGTCCTCGTTAGCTGAAGTAAGTACTCATGAGCAAGGGTCGAGCTCTCACTAGCCCGGGTCTGGTCCCTCTTAGCTGTTGTTGAGTGCTCGTCAGCCTCAGCCCTCATCAGCCCGAGTCGAGGCCTCGTGAGCCCCAGCCGAGCCCTCGTTAGGCCATAGTAATTCCTCATCAACCAGGGTCTTAAGTAGCCTGAGTCGAATCCTTGTGAGCTAGAGTAAGTCCTCATCAGCCAGGGTCCTCCTGAGCCCTATTCGAGTCCTCGTCAGCTGGGGTCCTCGTTAGCCCGAGTCGAGTCCTCTTGTGCCCAAGTAATTCTTGTGAGCCGGGGTCGGGTCCCCATCAACCAGAGTAAGTCCTCATCAGCCGGGGTCTTAAGTAGCCTGATTCGAATCCTCGTGAGCCGGAGTAAGTCCTCATCAGCCGGGGTCTTCTTGAGCCCGAGTTGAGTCCTCATTAGTCAGAATAAGTCCTCATCAGTCAGGGTCCTCGTGAGCCCAAGTCAGGCCCTCGTCAGGCCGGTGTCCTCATCAGCTGGGGTTGATCCCTCGTCAGGCCGGGGTCCTCAATAGTATGATTTGTGTCCTCGTGAGCCAGGGTCCTTTTGAGTCCGAGTCGAGTCCTCGTGAGCCAGAGTAAGTCCACGTTAGCCAGGGTCCTCGTGAGCCCGAGTGGAGCTCTCGTGAGCCGGGTTCCTCATGAGCCCGAGCGGAGCCCTCGTCAGCCGGGGTCCTAGTGACGCACGGAAACAAACCCTACAACTCGCAGAGAGTTATAAAGCAGGTATGCTTATTGCGGCGCCCGGTGCAAGGGGGCTTTCTCCTCCTAACTTGCACACCGGCTTGTAAAACAAGCATCTATTTATGATAAAAAGCATACATATTCATTAATGTGGGCTGGGTTACTATAATTAATTCTAAGAAAAGGCATTACTATTCTAATTATTTCTAGGAACTCATTATCATAAGTCTCCTCCCCTTGCCGCATGCGTACTGTCGCCCAGTGGTCGTGGGCCAGGGTCTTCTGGAGGAAGGCTCAAACCGCGAAACTGGTCCCGACCAAATGGACACTTCACCCAGACAATTGGGTTCCTCCTTAGCATGCAGGCTGTTCCTGCTATCTTGTTATCTTTGTTACCCGGGGTCCTGGTAAGCACAAGTAATTATCGTGAGCCTGAGAAATCCTCGTTAGCCAGGTTCAGGTCCCTGTTAGCCAGGGTTCGGTCTTCATGAGCCCGAGTCGGGTCCTTGTCAGCCCAGGTCCCCGTGAGCCCGAGTCGAGTCCTGGTGAGCCCGAGTAATCTACGTTAGCCGGGGTCCTTGTGAGCACGAGTAATCCTCGTGAGCCGAAGTCAGGTCCTCGTGAGCTGGAGCCCTTGTCAGCCCGGGTTGAGCCCTTGTCAGCCGGGGTCCTCATCAGCCTGAAACGAGTCCTTGTGAGCCACGGGCCCTGTCAGCCACAGTTGACTCCTGGTCAGTCGCAGCCGAGCCCTTGTGGGCATGAGTTCTCATGAGCCCGAGTCGGGTCCTCGTCAGCTCGAGTAATCTTTGTCATTCAGCATCCTCGTGAGCTCGAGTCGAGTCCTCTTGAGCCTGGGTCCTTGTCAGCCGGGGTCCTCGTGCGCCCGAGTCGGGTCCTCGTCAGCTCGAGTAATCCTCGTCATTCAGTATCCTTGTGAGCTCGAGTCGAGTCCTCTTGAGCCTGGGTCCCTGTCAGCCGCAGTCAACTCCTCGTCAGTCGCAGCCAAGCCCTTCTGAGCCTGAGTCCTTGTGAGCTCGAGTCGAGTTCATGTCAGCCGTGGTCCTCGTGACCCAACTCGAGTCCTTGTCAGCCCGAGAAATCCTTGTTAGCCCAGGTCCTCATCAGCCGGGGTCCTCATCAGCTCCAGTCAAATCCTCATCAGCCAGGGTCCTTGTTAGCCCCAGTCGAGTCCTCATGAGCACAAGATGAGTCCTTGTGGGCCGGGGTCGGGTCCTTGTCAGCCCGAGTCGGGGTCCTCATGAGCCCGGGTCCCGGTGAGACCGATTCGACTCTTTGTGAACCCGAGTAATCCTTGTTAGCCGGGGTCCTCGATAGCATGAGTTGAGTCCTTGTGAGCTGGGCTCCTCGTGAGCTCGATTCGAGTCCTCGTCAGCCAGAGTCCTCGTGTGCCCGAGTAATCCTCATTAGCCGGGGTCAGGTCCTCATCAGCCGCAATAAGTCCTCGTGAGCCTGGTTTCCTGTGAGCCCGAGTCGAGTCCTCGTGAACTCACATTGAGTCCTCGTGAGCCTTGTCTGGTCCTTGTGAGCCAGGGTCAGGTCCTTATCAGCTGGGGTCGGGTCCTTGTCAGCCAGAGTCTTTGTCAGCCCAAGTAATCCTTGTAAGCGGGGCTCCTCGTGAGCCCGAGTCGAGTCCTAGTCAGCCCGAAGAAATCCTCGTGAGCCTGGGTTGAGTCCTCGTGAGCCAGAGAAATCATCATGAGCCGGGGTCCTCGTGAGCCGGGGTCAGTTCCCTATCAGCCTGAGCCAGGGTCCTCATCAGGCGGAGTAAGTCCTTGTCAGCCAGGGTCCTCGTCAGCCCGAGTAATCCTTGTGAGCCGGGGTCGGGTCCTCGTGAGCCGGGGTCCCATTCAGGCACAGTCAACTCCTCGTCAGCCACAACCAAGCCCTTCTGAGCCTTAGTTGTTGTGAGCTCGAGTCAAGTCCTCGTCAGTCGGGGTCCTCGTGACCTGAGTTGAGTCCTTGTGAGCCTGAGTAATCCTTGTTAGCCGGGGTCCTTGTGAGCACGAGTAATCCTCGTGAGCCGAAGTCAGGTCCTCGTGAGCAAGAGCCCTCATCAGCCCAGGTCGAGCCCTTGTCAGCCGGGGTCCTCGTCAGCCCTAAGCGAGTCCTCGTGAGCCACGGTCCCTGTCAGCCACAGTTGACTCCTGGTCAGTCGCAGCCGAGCCCTTCTGAGCATGAGTTCTTGTGAAGTCCTCGTGTGCCCGAGTAATTCTCGTTTGCCGGGGTCAGGTCCTCATCAGCCGCAGTAAGTCCTCGTCAGCCGGGGTCCCCGTGAGCCCGAGTTGAGTCCCCGTGAGCTGGGGTCCTCGATAGCATGAGTTGAGTCCTCGTGAGCCAGGGTCATGTCCTTATCAGCTGGGGTCGGGTCCTTGTCAGCTAGAGTCTTCATCAGCCCAAGTAATCCTTGTTAGCAGGGCTCCTCTTGAGCCCGAGTCGAGTCCTCGTCAGCCCGAAGAAATCCTCGTGAGCCGGGGTCATCATGAGCCTGAGTCAAGTCCTCGTGAGCCCGGGTTGGGTCCTCATGAGCCGGGGTTCTCATGAGCCCGAGCAATCCTTATGAGCCCGGGTCCTCGTGAGCCAGGGTCAGGTCCTTATCAGCCTGAGTCGGTGTCCTCGTCAGGCGGAGTATGTCCTCGTCAGCTGGGGTCCCCATCAGCCCGAGTAATCCTCATGAGCCGGGGTCCCCGTGAGCCTGAGTCGAGTCCTCGTGAGCCCGGGTCCCCGTGAGCCCAGGTCGAGTCCTCGTGAGCCATGTTCTGGTCCCTGTTAGCTGTTGTCAGGTCCTCGTGAGCTGGGGTCGGGTCCTCGTCAGCCAGGCTCCTCGTGGCCCGAGTCAAGTCCTTGTGAGCCTGAGTAATCCTCATTAGCCAGGGTCCTCTTGAGCCCGAGTCGAGTCCTTGTGAGCCCGGGTCCCCGTGAGCCCAAGTCGAGTCCTCGTGAGCCCTAGTAATCCTTGTTACCCGGGGTCCTGGTAAGCACGAGTAATTATTGTGAACCCAAGTAATCCTTGATAGCCAGGTTCACAGAATCACAGAATCTTCATGGTTGGAAGGGACCTTTGAGATCATAGAGTCCAACCACAAAAAAAACCCCAAAAAACAAACAAACAAAAAACCCAAAAAAACACACCCACAACACCCACCCACAAACAGAAACAAACCAACAATCTAGAGCATGCCCTGAAGTGCCATGTCTACACGTTTCTTAAATACCTCCAGGGATGGCGACTCCACCACCTCCCTGAGCAGGCTGTTCCAGTGCCTGACCACCCTCTCAGTAAAGTAATTCTTCCTAATATCCAATCTAATCCTCCCCTGCTGCAACTTCAGACCATTTCCTCTGGTCCTGTCATTATTCCCTTGGGAGAAGAGGCCAACACCCACCTCTCTACAACCTCCTTTCAGGTAGTTGTAGAGGGCAATGAGGTCCCCCCTCAGCCTCCTCTTCTCCAAACTAAACATGCCCAGTTCCCTCAGCCTCTCCTCATAGGACTTGTTCTCTAGACCCCTCACCAGCTTGGTGGCTCTCCTCTGGACACACTCCAGCAGCTCAGTGTCCTTCCTGTAGTGAGGGGCCCAGAACTGAACACAGTACTCGAGGTGAGGCCTCACCAGGGCTGAGTACAGAGGCACAATCACTTCCCTACTCCTGCTGGCCACGCTATTCCTGATACAGGCCAGGATGCTGTTGGCCTTCTTGGCCACCTGGGCACACTGCTGGCTCATGTTAAGCCGGCTGTCCACCAACACCCCCAGGTCCTTTTCTGCTGGGCAGCTTTCCAGCCACTCTTCCCCAAGCCTGTGGGCTTGCCTGGGGTTGTTGTGACCGAAATGCAGGACCCGGCACTTGGCCTTATTAAACCTCATCCCATTGGCCTTGGCCCATTGATCCAACCTGTCCAGGTCCCTCTGTAGAGCCTTCCGACCCTCAAGCAGATCAACACTCCCACCTAGCTTGGTGTCATCTGCAAACTTACTGAGGGTGCACTCAATCCCCTTATCTAGATCATCAATAAAGATATTAAGTAAGACTGGCCCCAAAACTGAGCCCTGAGGGACACCACTGGTGACTGGCTGCCAACTGGTTCGGGTCCCTGTTAGCCAGGGATTGGTCCTCGTGAGCCCGTGTCAGGTCCTCATCAGCTGGGGTCCTCGTGAGCCTGCGTCGGGTCCTCATCAGCCTGAGTTTAGTCCTCGTCAGCTGGGCTCCTCGTGACCTAACTCAAGTCCTCGTGAGCCGGGGTTCTCGTGAGCCCAAGCAATCCCTATGAGCCAGGGTCCTTGTGAGCTGGGGTCAGGTCCTTATCAGTCTGAGTTGGGGTCCTCGTCAGGCCGGGTAAGTCCTTGTTAGCCAGTGTCCTCATCAGCTGGGGTCCCCATCAGCCTGAGTAATCCTCGTGAGCCAGGGTCCTCGTGAGCCCCAGTCGAGTCCTTGTCAGCTGGGGTCCTTGTGAGCCCAAGTCGAATCCGTCAGCTCGAGTAATCCTCGTCAGCTGGGGTCCTCGTGAGCTCGAGTCGAGTCCTCCTGAGCCTGGGTCCCTGTCAGCCGCAGTCGACTCCTTGTCAGTAGAAGCTGAGCCCTTGTGAGCCCAAGTCCTTGTGAGCTCGAGTTGAGTTCATGTCAGGTGTCATCCTCATGACCCAAGTCGAGTCCTCGTCAGCTGGGGTCCTCGGGAGCCCAAGTCGAGTCCTCAGGAGCCCAAGAAATCCTTGTTATCTGGGGTCCTCGTCAGCCAGGGTCCTCGTCAGCTCCAGTTGAATCCTCATCAGCTGGGGTTCTTGTAAGCCCCAGTCAAGTCCTCGTCAGCCCCAGTCGAGTCCTTGTGGGCCGGGGTCGGGTCCTTGTCATCCTGAGTCGTGGTCCTTGTAAGCTGGAGTAAGTCCTCATCAGCCGGGGTCCTCATGAGCCTGCATTGAGTCCCCGTGAGCCTGAGTAATCCTTGTTAGCCAGGTTACTTGTTAGCTGGAGTCAGGTCCTTGTTAGCTGGCGTCGAGCCCTTGTTAGCCGCAGTCCTTGTTTGCTGGAGTCCCTTTTAACCGGAGTACGTCCTTGTCAGTCGGAGTCCTTGTCACCCGAGTCCTTTTCACCTCGAGTCCTTGTTAGCCAGAGTCAGGTCCTTGTCACCCCGAGTCCTTGTTAGCTGGAGTCCTCGTTAGCCCGAGTCAGGTCCTACTTAGCTGGAGTCCTCGTTAGCCAAAGGCGAGTCCTTCTTAGCTGGAGTCCTTGTTTTCCGGAGTTGGGTCCTTGTTAGCCAGAGTTGAGTCCTTGTTAACCAAAGATCTTGTTAGCCGGTGTCGGGTCCTTGTTGGCTGGAGTCCTTGTTCACCAGAGTTGAGTCCTTTTAGCAGGAGTCTTTGTTAGCCAGAGTTAAGTCTTTGTTAGACGGAGTCGCGTCCTTTTTAGCTGGAGTCCTTGTTATCTGGAGGCTTTGTTAGCCGGAGTTGAGGCCTTGTTAACTGGAGAACTTCTTAACCGGAGTGTTTGTTAGCCGGAGTGGAATCCTTGTTAGCCAGAGTCGGGTCCTTGTTAGCCTGAGTCATTGTTAGCCAGAGTCGTCATTAGCCGGGGTCGGGTCCTTTTTAGCCGGAGTCCCTGTTAGCCGGAGTGGAGTCCTTGTTAGCCAGAGGCCTTGTTCGCCAGAGTCACTGTTAGCTGGAGTCCTTGTTAGCTGGAGTCGGGTCCTAGTTAGCCTGAGACCTTGTTTGCCAGTCGGGCCCTTGTTTGCCAGAGTCCTTGTTAGTTGGAGCCCTTGCTAGCTGGAGTCGAGTCCTTGTTATCCTGAATCCTTCTTCGCCGGAGAGAGGTCCTTTTTAGCTGGAGTCCTTGCTAGCCGGAGTTGGGTCCTTGCTAGCCAGAGTCGGGTCCTTGCTAGCCGGAGCCCTTGTTAGCCCGAGCCGAGCCCTTGTTAGCCAGGATCCTTGTTAACCAGGGTCCTTGTAAACCGGAGTCCTTGTTTGCCGGAGTTGGGTCCTTGTTAGCCGGAGTCTGTGTTAGACCGAATCCGGTCCTTTTTAGCCGGAGTCCCTGTTAGCCGGAGTGGAGTCCTTGTTAGCCAGAGGCCTTGTTCGCCAGAGTCACTGTTAGCTGGAGTCCTTGTTAGCTGGAGTCGGGTCCTAGTTAGCCTGAGACCTTGTTTGCCAGTCGGGCCCTTGTTTGCCAGAGTCCTTGTTAGTTGGAGCCCTTGCTAGCTGGAGTCGAGTCCTTGTTATCCTGAATCCTTCTTCGCCGGAGAGAGGTCCTTTTTAGCTTGAGTCCTTGCTAGCCGGAGTTGGGTCCTTGCTAGCCAGAGTCGGGTCCTTGCTAGCCGGAGCCCTTGTTAGCCCGAGCCGAGCCCTTGTTAGCCAGGATCCTTGTTAACCAGGGTCCTTGTAAACCGGAGTCCTTGTTTGCCGGAGTTGGGTCCTTGTTAGCCGGAGTCTGTGTTAGACCGAATCCGGTCCTTGTTAGCCGGAGTCCTTGTTAGGCAAAATTGAGTCCTTTTTACCCAGAGTCCTTGCTAGCCCGAGTCGGGCCGTCGTTAGCCAGAGTCCTTGTTAACCTGAGTCGGGTCCTTGTTAGCTCAAGTCCTTGTTAGCCAGAGAAGACTTCTTTTTTGCCAGAGTCCTTATTAGCCCGTGTTGGGTCCTTCTTAGCTGGAGTTGGGTCCTTGTTAGCCAGAGACAAGTCCCTGTTAGCTGGAGATGTCATCAGCCAGAGTCAAGTCCTTGTTAGCCGGAGTCGGGTCCTTGTTAGCCGGAGGTCTTGTTATCCGAAGTCGCTGTTAGCTGGAGTATTTGTTTTCCGAAGTCGCTGTTAGCCAGAGGCCTTGCTAGCTGGAGTCGAGTCCTTGTTATCCCGAGTCCTTCTTTGCTGGAGGGAGGTCCTTTTTAGCTGGAGACCTTGCTAGCCAGAGTCGGGTCCTTGCTAGCCCGAGCCCTTGTTAGCCCGAGCCCTTTTTTGTGGGGGACTGCGGCGGGTCCGTGGAACCCTTGATTGTGAGAATGGAGTCAGGAGTTGACCTTGCAGAGATTAAAGTATATCCTTGAGAAAGAAGGGAGTAGAAAACATCCTGAGAAGTAAAACAACTTTTTAGGTACCAGCTGGGGACTGACAAGATAAGGAGTAGTTTTGATGTTTTGCAAGAGACAACCAATGATATATTGTTATAACAATATGTAACCAATAGTAAAAGAACACGTGTTAAGAAAGAATATATAAGAATATACGTGTGCTAATAAAGGTAGACTGTTACTGCTTGAACTGCTGAAGACTGCTGTCCGTGTCGTTTGTCCGTCTCAACAACAATGACATCTGGTGACCCCGACGTGATTCTGCATAGGAAAAAAGACGGCTGGAGATAGCCGTGGAGACGGAGCCAAGTATAGCTGAGAGCGGCGGGGAGAGCTGCTGATTGATCCGGATCGTGAATAAGACACCTGGAGAGGTGAGCTACTGGGAACATGGGAGGGAACCTGTCCAAAGAAGAGGGTATCATACTCTCTATGTGGCAGTTGCTTTTGAAATGGCGAGGCGTGGACCTCCCCGAGTTGACTTTATGGAAAATGTTGCTCTGGGGCAAAAGACAAGGCATTGAAGTTACCACTGTCACAGCATTTAGTGTATCACAATGGAAAGACTTGGGTGATAAATTGTTTGATGGTGCTACAAGAGGCTCCAAAGAAGCGACTGAACTACTAACAACGTGGCATTTGCTACTAGAGACTTTGAAAGGGTTTAAAGAGCAGAGGGAGCAGGCGGAGACAGCGGGAAAAAATGAGTCGCCTGATCCTTTCGGGCCGGACTTAAAAGGAGGGGCGGAGCCATCTGCGGTCCTAAAACCCCCGGTCCTAAAACCCCCTGTTACCAAGAAAGAAGATGGGGGGGTTGCTGATTGGGGGGGGGGGGAGCTGCGGCTTTCCGAAGGAAAAAAGTATAAGTATGTGCTGCCCCGAGAACAGATAGAAGCGGCAAGACACTCGCATAAACAAGCGGCAGATTTGGGATATGTGTGGCCGCAGGAGGGACTCCCTGTATCTAAGTCAGGAGAGTGTGTGCAGCCCTCTGCTCCACCAGTGCTGATTGCGGAAGAGCAAAAGGCCCAGCCGTCGCTTAACCCCTTTTTGTATCCACCTCTGCCAGAGGATTCGGACGTTAATGTTGATCAGGATGATCCTATGACAGGGCAAAATGAGCTTGAGGAGGTAGTCCCTGAGAATCCGGGTCCCCCTTTGCACACCCCTGCGCCAGTAAAACGTTCTGAGCAAGGGGGGGCAGAGTGTAGACCAAAATACCCTCGTACTTGGGATTTACCTCCAGCCTCGATTACGGTTAGACCGCGAAATCCTGTGCGATTCTGGAAAAAGGTCAAAGCTAAAGCTATGGAGTTGGGCGACTGGGATTTATCAGAGAATATATCCGTTCCCCTCACCACTGATGGATCTTTGAATGTTGAGACTGCTGGGCCTGCAGCATTTCCCGTGGTGTATCATGACCCAGCTGCAGGGGAGCCTCATGAGCATGCTACTTATTCCTGGAAGGTGATTCAGGATTTACAAAAGGCCACCGCCCAGTATGGCCCCAACTCCCCGGCAGTAATGCAACTGATACGATTATTGACAATGGAAGCTATGACCCCTTATGATATTACTCATATTGCTCAGATCATTTTTCAACCTGTGCAGCTTGCAGTGTTTCGAAATATTTGGCAGCAAAGGGCTGAGGCGCAGGCCGTAGCGAATCTGCAGTTTCTACAGGGTGATCCTCGCTATGGCAATGGTGCTGATGTTTTAATGGGTGCTGGGCAATTCAACAACCCACAGCATCAAGCGCAGTGGCCCCCCTTGGTGCTTGAACAAGTAAAAAATATAGGCATCAAGGCAATAATTCGCACTGCAGAATTGGCAGAACCAAAACAAAAATATACCACCATTAAACAAGGCACTCGAGAACCATTTCTCTCCTTTGTTGAAAAGTTACAAGCTGCTGTTGAACGTCAAGTGTTTGATGCGTGCCTCCGTGAAATGTTAGTGAAACAATTGGCTCGCAACAATGCTAATGCATAGAGGGGGGCTTCTGCCCACCGAGCAGCAACCAGTTGCTGGGTGGGTGTCCTGGTCGGTGCCTAACGCCGCTGCAACTTGTACAGCTGGGTCCTGAGCCTCTGCCGTTGTGCAAGGTAAGTTCAATTCTTCGCTCCAACTGACCTTTCCACTGCCTCTTGCTTGCACACATCCAGCCATGGCTAGAACTAGGTCAAAGGCTATTGCTAAGAAAGCTGTGGGCACCCAGACAGAGGCCCCACACAAACACGTGGGTGTCCAGGCCTCTGGCTGCAGGGAGTGCCGGGGCCTGGCCCTTGCCATGGAGGGTAGTGGTGACGACACCTGTGTCAGATGTGAACAGGTGAATGACCTCCTCAGCCTGGTGATTGAGCTGAAGGAGGAAGTGGAAAGGTTGAGGAGTATCAGGGAATGTGAGAGGGAGATTGACTGGTGGGCCCACTCCCTGAAAATAAAGGAACATGTTGAGGCCCCACATAAGCCAGAGGACCCTCTCCCCATCTCTCGCCCGGCAGTAGAAGGGGATCTCAGAGAAGAGGGGGAATGGAAACAGGTCCCTAGTCGGCGAAGCAGGCGAATCCCCTCCCTGCCTCTCCCACCTCCCCAGTTACCCCTGCAGAACCGGTACGGAATCCTGCAGGAGGAATTGACTGTTGGAGAGGAGGATGGTACATCTAGGCAGGATGTGCCAGAAAGACCAAGTCGCCGCAAACCTGGCATCACAACTAGTTCAAGAAGGAAAAGCAGAAGGGTCATCGTTGTGGGTGACTCTCTATTGAAGGGGGCAGAGGGACCAATATGCCGTCCTGACCCGCTTCACAGGGAAGTCTGCTGCCTCCCTGGGGCACGGGTCAGGGACGTGTTGGACAAAGTTCCTGCTCTAGTCAACCCTTCTGACTATTACCCCCTTGCAGTTTTTCAGGTAGGCAGTGATGATGTATATAATACATCCAGGAAATTAAAAACAATCATAAAGGACTTTAAGACACTGGGAAAACTGGATGAGGGATCAGGGGCACAGGTAATTTTTTCAGCAATACCCTTAGTTGCAGGAGGAAATCCTGAAAGAAATAAAAAGGCATCTGCGATAAACAAGTGGCTCAGAAACTGGTGCCATCACCGAAATTTTGGGTATTCTGAACTCAGGGAACTTTATATGGCACCGAGTCGGATAGCAACAGATGGAGTACACCTGTCTCAGAAGGGGAGAAAGATACTGACAAGTGAGTTGGCAGGGCTTGTTGAAAGGGCTTTAAACTAGGATCGAAGGGGGAGGGGGTTAAGCATAGGTTGAGCAGAAAAAAACTCAAAGAGAGCCTTCAACCTGCCATCTCAGCTAATAAGTCGGCCCCTTTAGGCACCCAGCTGAAGTGCCTTTACACAAATGCACGCAGCATGGGGAACAAACAAGAGGAGTTAGAGATGTGCGCACGCCTCCAGGGCTACGACATTATTGGCATCACCGAGACGTGGTGGGATGGCTCTTACGACTGGAGTGTTTGAATGGAGGGTTACAAGCTCTTCAGGAAGGACAGGCTGGGCAGAAGGGGAGGGGGTGTTGCCCTCTATGTCAAGGACCAGCTGGAATGTATGGAGCTTCACCTGGGGATGGATGGAGACAAGACAGAGAGCTTATGGGTCAGGATTAAAGGGAGCACGGGGGCAGGTGATGTTACAGTAGGAGTCTGCTACAGGCCACCAGATCAAAGTGACAGCGAGGATGTGGCCCTCTACAAACAGATAGGGGCAGCATCGCGCTCACACGCTCTGGTCCTCATGGGGGACTTCAACCACCCCGACATCTGTTGGAAGGACAACACAGCAGAGCACAGGAAATCCAGGAAGTTCTTGGAATGTGTCGACGACAACTTTCTTCTACAAATAATAGAGGAACCAACGAGGAAAGGAGCAGTGCTGGACCTTGTCCTCACCAACAAGGAGGGGCTGGTCGGGAATGTCAAATTCAAGGGTAGCCTCGGCTGCAGTGACCATGAGATGATAGAATTCAAGATTCATAAGGCAGCAAGGAGGGTGCGCAGCAAGCTGGCTACCCTGGACTTCAAAAGAGCAGACTTTGATCTCCTGAGAGATCTGATTGGTAAGGTAGCGTGGGAAAAAGAACTGGAAGGGAGAGGGGCCCAAAAAAGCTGGGTGGTATTTAAGGATTGCCTCCTCCAAGCTCAGGAGAGGTGCATCCCAAAAAAGAAGAAATCGGGCAAAATAGCCAGTAGGCCGGCATGGATGAACAAGGAACTGCTGGACAAACTCAGGACCAAAAAGGAGGCCTATAGAGGGTGGAAGCAGGGAAAGGTAGACTGGGAAGAATACAGAGAAGCTGTCCGAGTCACCAGAAACCTGATCAGGCAAGCGAAAGCCCAGGCAGAACTAAATCTAGCCAGGGATGTGAAAAATAACAAGAAGAACTTCTATAGATATATCAGGGATAAAAATAAGACGAGGGAAGCTGTGGGTCCCCTCCGGAAGGAAACGGGAGACCTGGTCACCCAGGATATGGATAAGGCTGAGCTACTGAATGACTTCTTTGCCTCAGTCTTCACTGGCAAGGGCCCTAACCACACTGCCCAAGTCACGGAGGGCAAGAACAGGGGCTCTGCGAATGAAGAACCACCCACAGTACAAGAAGACGAGGTTCGAGACCTCTTAAAGAACCTGAAGGTGCATAAGTCCATGGGACCTGATGAAATCCATCCACGGGTCCTGAGAGAACTGGCGGACGAAGTTGCTAAGCCCCTCTCCATCATATTTGAGAAATCGTGGCAGTCTGGTGAAGTTCCCACTGACTGGAAAAAAGGGAACATAACTCCAATATTCAAAAAAGGAAACAAAGAAGACCCGGGAAACTACAGGCCGGTCAGTCTCACCTCTGTGCCTGGCAAGATCATGGAGCAGATCCTCCTGAAATCCTTGCTAAGGCACATGGAGAATAAAGAAGTGATTGGAAACAGCCAACATGGCTTCACCAAGGGCAAATCGTGCCTGACAAATTTGGTGGCCTTTTACAATACTGCCACAGACTTGGTAGACAAGGGCAGAGCGACTGACGTCATTTACCTGGACTTATGCAAAGCATTTGACACTGTCCCGCACGACATCCTGGTCTCAAAATTGGAAACTCATGGATTCGATGGATGGACCACTCGGTGGATAGGGAACTGGCTGGATGGCCGCATCCAAAGGGTTACAATCAATGGCTCAATGTCCAGGTGGCGGCCAGTAACGAGTGGTGTTCCGCAGGGGTCGGTACTGGGACCAGTACTATTTAACATCTTTGTCGGAGACATGGACAGTGGGATAGAGTGCACCCTCAGCAAGTTTGCTGATGACACCAAGCTCGGTGGCGCAGTTGACACGCTGGAGGGAAGGGATGCCATCCAGAGGGACCTAGACAGGCTGGAGAGGTGGGCTCATGCAAATTGCATGAAGTTCAACCAGGCCAAGTGCAGGGTCCTGCACCTGGGACGTGGCAACCCCAGGCACAAATACAAGTTGGGTGGAGAATGGCTGGAGAGCAGCCCCGAGGAGAAGGACTTGGGAGTGCTTATGGATGAGAAGCTCAACATGAGCAGGCAGTGTGCACTGGCAGCCCAGAGAGCCAACCATGTCCTGGGCTGCATCAGGAGAAGTGTGGCCAGCAGGTCTCGCGAGGTGATTCTGCCCCTCTACTCTGCGCTCGTGAGACCCCTCCTGGAGTACTGTGTCCAGCTTTGGAGTCCTCAACACAGAAAGGACATGGACCTGTTGGAACGGGTCCAGCGGAGGGCCACGAGGATGATCAGAGGGATGGATCACCTCTCCTATGAAGACAGACTGAGAGAGCTGGGGTTGTTCAGCCTGGAGAAGAGAAGGCTCCGGGGAGACCTTATAACAGCCTATCAATACCTGAAGGGAGCCTACAGAAGAGCTGAAGAGGGACTCTTTGTCAGGAAGAGTGGTGACAGGACAAGGGGCAATGGTTTTAAATTGGAAGAGAAGAGATTTAGATTAGATATAAGGAAGAAATTCTTTACAGTGAGGGTGGTGAGGCACTGGAACAGGTTGCCCAGGGAAGTTGTGGATGCCCCATCCCTGGAAGTGTTCAAGGCCAGGCTGGATGGGGCTTTGAGAAACCTGCTCTAGTGAGAGGTGTCCCTGCCCATGGCAGGGGGGTTGGAACTAGATGATCTTTAAGGTCCTTTCCAACTCTAGCCATTCTATGATTCTATGATTCTATGATTCTCACATCCATTGGTCAAACTAGGAAGTCAGGTGAGATTTGGTCAGAAACAATTGAGTCAATTGGATCCAGTAGAGGGACCCACGGTGTTTACGGATGGATCAGGGAAAACCGGAAAAGCAGCCATCGTTTGGAAAGACGGACCACAATGGCAGCATAAAATCGAACATCAAGAAGGCTCACCACAAGTGGTTGAACTTAGGGCGATGGCCATGGTGTTTCAAAACTTCCCTGGCCCAGTAAACATCATAATGGATTCTGCTTATGTGGTTGGACTGGTACAACGATTGGATAAAGCTGTGTTAGGGCATGTGTCTAATGAAACACTATTTGGGGTTCTGAAGCTATTATGGTTAGAAATTCAGAAACATCACTATGAATATTATGTCATGCATATTAAAAGTCACACTACGTTACCGGGTTTTATAGTGGAAGGAAATGCAAAAGCAGATGCTTTGGCGTCCGCAGTGGCATTAGGACCTGTTCCCGATATTAAACAACAGGCAATAGCTTCACATCGCTTTTACCATGAGGGCTATCGGGCCCTGAAACGCCAATTTCATATTTCAAATTCTGAGGCGCGTGCCATTGTTGCTCCATGCCCTGATTGTCAGGGCCATCATGTCCCTATTTACTATGGCACCAACCCTCGCGGCCTCCATGCCTTGCAGATCTGGCAGACCGATGTTACGCACGTACCCGAATTTGGGCGTTTGAAATACGTGCATGTCTCTATAGATACTTTTTCATCAGCTCTTGTTGCCACTGCTCATACTGGGGAATCTGCACGTGATGTCATCCGCCATTGGCAACGTGCATTTTCCATTTTAGGTGTTCCCCAAGAAGTTAAGACAGACAATGGCCCGGCTTACGTGTCTCAGAAAGTCGCATTATTTTTGCAGCTTTGGGGGATATCCCATGTTACTGGAATTCCCCATTCTCCCACAGGACAAAGCATTGTAGAACGAGCCCACGGTACACTCAAGCGCTTCCTCCAAAAACAAAAAGGGGGAATGCTGGGTGAACCACCTGATGCACGATTGGCTAAAGCTACGTATGTTTTAAATTTTTTACAGGTTTCTGATGATTCTCCGACCCCAACACCACCCATCCTTCGCCATTTCAATTCCCTGGTAACTCAGGAGGGGGTGGGTCCAGGGGCAAAGGTGTTAGTGCGGGATCTATGTACGGGTCAATGGATGGGTCCGTATGATCTATTAACCTGGGGAAGAGGTTATGCTTGTGTTTCCACAGATCACGGGCCGCAATGGATGCCTGCACGGAATGTGAAGCCTGTGTTATCTTCCTCATGATGTGTGCCGTAGTCAACGCATTTTGAATGCCAACGCAGACAAGGACCAACGTATGGATCACTCTAGCCAACATGACTGGCCAAGATTCCATATGTCTGGCCACTGCATCACCAGAGAATCGATTTACTACATGCCTCGTTGGTGTTCCAGTGGACAAGTGGCCGGTACCACATGAAGCACGGGCAACTTTTCAGAACGAGTCGTTGGTTAATACATGGGACGCATGGGTGCCTTATTTGCCTAAAGTGCCTTTGGAACCTCAAGATCTCGAACTTTTGGGATCTATAAAAATGGACTATTGTCTGTATCTGTATTTCAATTATACAGGAAAGAATCAATCCTTGGCATGGGTGGCAAATTCAAGTATGTCCATTTACAGAAATTCAAGTGTATGGTGTAACTTTACCTCCCCAAATATTTCTCGATCCTCAAACATCCCTTTGGCTCTACCCCCGGGGATATTCCTGATATGTGGAGATCGAGCCTGGGGAGCCATACCTTCTCACATGAAAGGAGGACCATGCAGTTTGGGACACTTAACATTGTTAACTCCTAATACGTCCATGATTTACCAACATCGCTATTATAAAAAAGCTAAGAGGAGCCTCCATGCTTACAACGAAGACTGTGATGACCAAGTTACTTTTTGGAATAAGGGTGAAATATGGGCAGCCTCCATGTTTGTACCAGGAGCAGCTGCTGCCAAAGCGTTAAGTACCTTGAACAAGTTAGGATGCTGGCTAGCAAAGCAAACGAATGCAACCTCTGCGGCATTAAGCAATTTACTATTAGATGTAGACTCAGTTAGGCATGCCACGCTACAAAATAGAGCGGCGATAGATTTTTTTGTTATTAGCTCAAGGACATGGATGTGAGGATATTGATGGAATGTGTTGCATGAACTTGTCAGATCACTCTGAATCAATTCATAAAAGCATACAGTTGTTAAAGGAAGGAGTACAAAAGCTGCAAGTCGACAATGGATGGGATTGGTTGAACAGATTGTTTAGTGGATGGGGACTGTCGGGATGGTTGTTGTCAGTAGTAAGAACGGGATTAGTTATTTTACTGATTGTTGTAGTTGTGCTATTAATGTTGCCATGTGTCATCTCCTTGCTGCAAAGGGCCCTGCAGCGGACGATGAGGGCGATATTTTTGGCACAAATACAAAAAGGGGGAATTGTGGGGGACTGCGGCGGGTCCGTGGAACCCTTGATTGTGGGAATGGAGTCAGGAGTTGACCTTGCAGAGATTAAAGTATATCCTTGAGAAAGAAGGGAGTAGAAAACATCCTGAGAAGTAAACAACTTTTTAGGTACCAGCTGGGGACTGACAAGATAAGGAGTAGTTTTGATGTTTTGCAAGAGACAACCAACGATATATTGTTATAACAATATGTAACCAATAGTAAAAGAACACGTGTTAAGAAAGAATATATAAGAATATACGTGTGCTAATAAAGGTGGACTGTTACTGCTTGAACTGCTGAAGATTGCTGTCCGTGTCGTTTGTCCGTCTCAACAACAACGACACTTTTTAACCAGAGTCAAGTCCTTGTTTACCAGGGTCCTTGTAAACCGGAGTCCTCATTAGCCCGAGTCGGATCCTCATTAGCCAGAGTCCTTGTTATGCCGAATCCTTCTTAGCCAGAGTCGGGTCCTTGTTAGCCGGAGTCAGGTCATTTCTAGCCAGAGTCCTTGTTAGCCGGAGTCGTGTCCTTTTTAGCCAGAGTCCTGTTTAGGCGGGGTCGACTCTTTCTTAGTCGGAGTCCTTGTTAGACGGAGTCGGGTCCTTGTTAACCGGAGTCTTTGTAAGCCGGAATCAAGTCCTTGTTAGCTGGAGTCCTTGTTAGCTCGAGTCGAGCCCTTGTTAGCCCGAGTCCTTGTTTCCCAGGGTCCTTTCTAACTGGAGTCAAGTCCTTGTTAGCAAGGATCCTTGTTAACCAGGGTCCTTGTAAAACGGAGTCCTTGTTTGTCGGAGTCGAGTCCTTGTTAGCCGGAGTCCATGTTAGACCGAGTCCGGTCCTTTTTAGCCAGAGTCCTTATTAGCCTGAGTCGGGTCCTTCTTAGCTGGAGTCCTTGTTTGCCAGAGTCGAGTCCTTGTTAGCAGGAGTCCTTGTTAGCCAGAGTCCTTGCTATCCAGAGGCCTTGTTAGCCGGAGTCGGGTCATTGCTAGCAGGAGTCCTGTTTAGCTGGAGTCCGTGTTAGACCGAGTCCGGTCCTTGTTAGCCGGAGTCCTTGTTAGCCAGAATTGAGTCCTTTTTACCCAGAGTCCTTGCTAACCCAAGTTGGGTCCTTGCTAGCCAGAAGTCTTGTTAGCTGGAGTTGTGTCCTTGATAGCCAGAGTCCAGTCCTTGTTAGCCAGAGATCTTGTTAGCCGGAGTCGGATCCTTCTTAGCTGGACTCCTTGTTAGCCTGAGTCAAGCCCTTGGTAGCCAGAGTTGGATCCTTGTTAGCCGGAGTCCTTGTTAACCAGAGGCCTTGTTAACCGGACTCCTTGTTCGCCGGAGATCTTGTTAGCCAGAGTCGGGTCCTTCTTAGCCTGAGTCATTGTTAGCCAGAGCCGTTGTTTGCCGGGGTCGGGTCATTGTTAGCCGAAGTCCTTGTTAGCCAGAGTGGAGTCCTTGTAGCCAGAGGCCTTGTTTGCCAGAGTCGCTTTTAGCCAGTCCTTGTTAGCCGGAGTCAGGTCCTAGTTAGCCGGAGACCTTGGTAGCCCGAGTCTGGTCCTTGTTAGCCCGAGTCGGGCCCTCGTTAGCTGGAGTCCTTTTTAACCTGAGTCGAGTCCCTGTAAGCCGGAGATGTTGTTAGCCGGAGTCAAGTCTTTCATAGCTGGAGTCCTTGTTAGCCGGAGTTGGGTCCTTGTAATCCAGAGTCGAGTCCTTGTTAGCAGGAGATCTTGGTAGCGTGAGTCGAGTCCTTGTTAGCCGGAGTGTTTCCTTGTTTGATGGAGTTGCGCCCTTGCTAGCCGGAGGCCTTGTTAGCCGGAGTCAAGGCCTTGTTAGCCAGAGTCGGATCCTCCTTAGCTGAGGTCGGGTCCTTCTTAGTTGGGGTACTTGTTAGCCAGAGTCCTTGTTAGCCATAGTGGAGTCCTTGTTTGCCAGAGGCCTTGTTAGCCAGAGTCCAGTCCTTTTTACCCAGAGTCCTTGCTAGCCGGAGTCAGGTCCTTGCTAGCCGGAGTCCTTTTTAGCCAGAGTCAAGTCTTTCTTAGCCAAAGTCCTTGTTAGCCCAAGTCGGGTCCTTGTTAGCTGTAGTTGGGTCCTTGTAAGCTGGAGTCGTGTCCTTGTTAGCTGGAAGTCTTGTTAGCCTGAGTCGAGCCCTTGTTAGCCAGAGTTGGATCCTTGTTAGACGGAGTCGCATCCTTGTTAGATGGAGTCCTTGTTAACTGGAGGCCTTGTTAACTGGAGTCAAGGCCTTGTTAACGGGACTGCTTGTTAGCCGGAGTCGGGTCCTTCTTAGCCTGAGTCATTGTTAGCCAGAGTCGTTGTTTGCCGGGGTCAGGTCGTTGTTTGCCAGGGTTGGGCCAGAGTGCTTGTTAGCTGGAGTCCTTGTGAGCCAGAGTGGAGTCCTTGTAGCCAGAGGCCTTGTTAGCCAGAGTCGCTATTAGCCAGAGTCCTTGTTAGCTGGAGTCGGGCCCTCGTTAGCTGGAGTACTTGTTAACCCGAGTCGGGTCCTCCTTAATGGAGTCCTCGTTAGCCAGAGTAGACTTCTTTTTAGCCAGAGTCCTCATTAGCCCGAGTCAGGTCCTTCTTAGCTAGAGTCCTCGTTAGCCAGAGGCGAGTCCTTCTTAGCCGACGTTGAGTCCATGATAGCCAGAGTTGAGTCCCTGTAAGCCGGAGATGTTAGCCGGAGTCGCGTTCTTCTTAGCCGGAGTCGAGTCTTTCATAGCTGGAGTCCTTGTTAGCCCGAGTCGGGTCCTTGTTAGCCCAAGTCCTTTTCAAACTGAGTCAAGTCCTTGTTAGCCAGGATCCTTGTTTACCAGGGTCCTTGGAAACCAAAGTCCTTGTTTGTCTGAGTCAAATATTTCTTAGCCGGAGTCCGTGTTAGACTGAGTCCGGTCCTTGTTAGCCGGAGTCCTTGTTAGCCAGAATTGAGTCCTTGCTAGCCAGAGTCCTTGTTAGCCAGAGTCAAGTCCTTTTTACCCAGAGTCCTTGCTAGCTGGAGTTGGGTCATTGTTGGACGGAGTCCTTGTTAGCCAGAGTTGAATCCTTGTTATCTGGAGTGGAGTCCTTGTTAACTGGAGTCATTCTTAGCCAGAGTCGGGTCCTTGTTAGCCGGAGTCGAATCCTTGCTAGCCGGAGTCGGACCCTTGCTAGCCGGAGACCTTCTTAGCTGCATTCAGGTCATTGATAGCAAGAGTCATTGTTAGCCGGAGTCGAGTCCTTGTTAACCGCAGTACTTGTTAGCCAGAGGGGAGTCCTTGATAGCCGGAGTCGGGTCCTTATCAGCTGGAGTCCTTGTTAGCCGGAGTCGAGTCATTGTTAGACAGAGTCCTTGTTAGCCAGAGTGGAATCCTTGTTAGCCGGATGTCATGGTTTTGACCGGATTGACCAATCAGAATGACAGATGGCCCCTCCCTCCCCCCTCTAAGAAAAAGAGAGGAGAGGAAGAGATAAAAGAGATTTATGAGTTTAGAAAAAACTAAACTAATGAAAATATTAATAAATAATGTAATAATAAATAATAATTAGAAAAGAAAATGAAAAAAAGTATACAGTATATACAAAACCGTATCAAGCTCACAGGATGATGATTGCATCACCAGCAGGCACAGGGGAAAGTCCCAGGCTGGACTCGGTGATGGACAGGAGCTGGATTCCCGATCTGGAGTCAGGAATGCTCGGATCGGGATCAAAGGCAGACGAACAGACAGGGTCCTCCTCGGACGTCGGCCATTGAAGGAAGAGAGTTGACCCTTTGATCCCTCAGCTTTTATACTGAGCATGATGCAGATGGGATGGAATACCCTGTTGGTCAGTTTTGGGTCACCTGTCCTGTTCACTCCTTCCTACAGGTGTGACCCCTCTACGCTTTTCCGCTTCCGACCCTCCAATGGGGCAAATAACAAATTTACCTGACCTTGGTTGTTATAGCAATAAGTATAAGCAAGGGCCTCTCTGCATGCCATTCCTTGGTATAATCAGGTCTTATCACTGTGAGAGTGAACAGTTTCTGAACAAAATGCTGTTAATTTCAGAGTTTAGTTAGTTAGAAGAGGCCCAGCTAAAAAGGAAAAATTGCTGAATGGAAAATTAGTTCTGTTTTACCTCAAACCAGGACACCGGAGTTGGATCCTTGTTAGCCGGAGTCCTTGCTAGCTGGAGTCTAGGCCTTGTTACCCCGAGGCCTTGTTATCCGGAGTGGGGTCATTGCTAGCTGGAGTCGAGTCCTTGTTAGCCCAAGTGGGATTCTTGTAAACCGAAGTCAGGCCTTTGTTAGACGGAGACTTTGTTAACCTGAGTCGGGTCCTTGTTAGCTGGAGTCCTTGTTATCTGGAGCGGAGTCCTTGTTAGCCGGAGTCATTCTTAGCCGCAGTCGGGTCCTTGCTAGCCGGAGTCAAGTCCTTGTTAACCGCAGTACTTGTTAGCCGGAGTCCTTGATAGCCGGAGTCGGGTCCTCGTCAGCTGGAGTACTTCTTAGCCAGAGGGGAGTCCTTCTTAGCCGGAGGTTGGCCCTTGATAGACAGAGTTGGGTCTTTCTTAGCCGGAGATCTTGTTAACTGGAGTCGAGTCCTTGTTAGGCAGAGTCGAGTCCTTGTTAGGCGGAGGCCTTGTTAACCGGAGTACTTATTAGCTGGAGTCGGGCCCTTGTTAGCTGGAGTCCTTGTTAGCCAGAGGGGAGTACTTGTTAGCCGGAGTCGGGTCCTTGTCAGCTGGAGTACTTCTTAGCCAGAGGGGAGTCCTTCTTAGCCGGAGGTTGGCCCTTGCTAGCCAGAGGCGGGTCCTTGCTAGCTGGAGTCGAGTCCTTGCTAGCCGGAGTCCTTGTTAGCCAGAGTTGGGTCCTTGTTAGACAGAGTCCTTGCTAGCTGGAGTCGAGTCCTTGTTACCCCGAGTCCTTATTATCCGGAGTGGGGTCATTGCTAGCCGGAGTCGAGTCCTTGTTAGCCCGAGTGGGATCCTTGTTAAGCGGAGCCGGGCCGTTGTTCGACGGAGTCTTTGTTAACCTGAGTTGGGTCCTTGTTAGCTGGAGTCCTTGTTAGATGGAGCATACCTCTTTTTATCTTGAGTCCTTGTTAGCAGACCTCTTTTTACCTTGAGTCCTTGTTAGCCCAAGTCAGGTCCTTGTTAGCTGGAATCCTTGTTAGCCAGAGGCGACTCCTTCTTATCCGGAGTTGGGTCCTTGATAGCCAGAGTCTAGTCCTTGTTAGCCAGAGATGCTGTTAGCCGGAGTCGGGCACTTGTTAGCCGGACTCCTTGTTAACCTGAGTCGGGTCCTTATTAACCAGAGTCCTTGTTCACCAGAGTAGACTTCTTTTTAGCTGGAGTCCTTGATTGCCAGAGTTGAGTCATTGTTAGACGGAGATTAGCTTAGCCGGAGTCTGGTCCTTGTTAGCCAGAGTCGAGTCCTTGTTAACCAGAGTACTTGTTAGCTGGAATGTTTGTTAGCCAGAGTCGGGTCTTTGTTAGACGGAGTCCTTGCTAGTGAGAATGGAATCCTTGTTAGCCGGAATGAAGTCCTTGTTAGCCGGAGTCATTCTTAGCTGGAGTGGGGTCCTTCTTAGCCAGAGTTGGGTTCTTGTTAGCCTGAGTAGTTGTTATCCTGAGTCCTTGTTAGCCGGAGTCGGGTCCTTGTTAGACGGAGTCCTTGCTAGCTGGAGTCGAGTCCTTGTTATCCCGAGTCCTTGTTAACCGAAGTTGGATCCTTGTTAGCCGGAGTTGGATCATTGCTAGCTGGAGTCCTTGTTAGCCGGAGTCAGGCCCTCATTAGCCGGAGTCCTTGTTAACCTCAGTCGGGTCCTTGTTAGCCAGAGATGTTTTTAGCCAGAGTCTGGTCCTTCTTAGATGGAGTCGAGTCCTTCTTAGCTGGAGTACTTGTTAACCAGAGTCGGGTCCTTGTTAGCCGGAGTCCTTCTTAGCCGGAGTCAGGTAACTGCTAGCCCGAGTCAGGTCATTACTAGCCGGATTCCTTGTTTGCCGGAGTCGAGTTGTTTTTAACCAGAGACCTTGATAGCTGGAGTCGAGTCCCTGTTATCTGGAGTCCTTGCTAGCTGGAGTTGAGTCCTTGTTACCCCAAGTCGGGTCCTTGTTAGCTGGAGTCCTTTTTAACCGCAGTACTTGTTTGCCAGAGTCCTTGTTAGCCCAAGTCGAGTCCTTCTTAGCTGGAGTTCTTGCTAGCTGGAGTTGAGTCCTTGTTAGCTGGAGTCACGGAATATCGGAATCATGGAATCAGGGAATTGTTGGATTTGGAAGGGACCTTCTAGAGATCATCTAGTCCAACTCCCCTGCCAAAGCAGGATTGCCTAGAACATATTACTCAGGACTGCATCCAGGTGGGTCTTGAAAATCTCCAGAGAAGGGGACTCCACAACCCCCCTGGGCAGCCTTTTCCAGTGCTCTGTCACCCTCTCCATAAAGAAGTTCTTCCTCATATTTGAATGGAACTTCCTATGTTCCAGCTTGTGCCCATTTGCCCCTTGTCCTGTCACTGGGAACCACTGAACAAGTCTGGCTCCATCCTCCCTCAAACCACCCTTGAGATACTTATAAGCATTAATAAGGTCTCCCCTCAGCCTTCTCTTCTCCAGGCTAAAGAGTCCCAGCTCCCTCAGCCTTGCCTCATAAGGGAGATGCTCTAATCCCTTAACCATCTTTGTTGCTCTACGCTGGACTCTTTCCAGTAGTTCCCTGTCTCTCTTGAACTGGGGAGCCCAGAACTGGATGCAGTATTCCAGTTGTGGCCTCACCAGTGCAGAGTAGAGGGGGAGAATGACCTCCCTCGACCTACTGGCCACACTCTTCCCTATGCAGCCCAGGATTCCATTGGCCCTCTTGGTGACAAGGGCACATTGCTGGCTCATGGATAGTTTACTATCCACCAGGACCCCCAGATCCTTCTCCTCAGAAGTGCTTTCCAGCAGGTCCACCCCTAACCTATATTGGTGCCTGGGGTTCTTCCTCCCCAGGTGCAGGACCCTACACTTGCCCTTGTTGAACCTCATTAGGTTCTTCTCTGCCCAGCTCTCCAGCCTGTCCAGGTCACGCTGGATGGCAGCACAGTCCTCTGGAGTGTCAGCCAGTCCTCCCAGTTTGGTATCATCAGCGAACTTGCTGAGGATACACTCTGTCCCCTCGTCCAGGTCATTGATGAATATGTTGAACAAGACTGGACCAAGTATTGACCCCTGGGGGACACCACTGGTTACAGGCCTCCAACTCGACCCTGCTCCATTAATTACAACCCTCTGAGTCCTGTGACACAACCAGCTCTCAATCCACCTGTCCTGGGTTGAGAGACACAGGACTAACTTTTCTTCTAATGCTGGGAAAATTACACTTTTAGAAGACTCTAGTGTCTGAATTTGTGAAAATATTTACTTTATAGCCAGCCAGGCTCCGTGGGATTCAAGGTTAGTGTTTTCGAGCCTTGCCAGGTGCAGGGACAAGGAGGAGCAAGGCCTGGGCATTTGACCCAGGCTGGCCAACAGGAGTATTTCATACCATGAACGTCACATTCAATATAAATTAGAAAAGTTTGCTGCGTAGCGGGCTCTCTCCCTGATGGCGGCGGTCCAGACAACTCCTTGCCCCGGTGCCGGAGCCCTGAGGCCTTCCCTTCCTCCTGAAGCCATTGCACTCGCAGTGTCTGATATTTGCTGTCCACTGCTGGGAGTGCACAGCTTCCTAGTGATATAATTGGCTGAGTATAATTCTTGTATATCTTATATCAGTATTGGGATTAATACTGGTTCTTTAGTATTATTGTTAATTATTTAGTCTTAGTCTATTAAATCTATTTATACTTCAACCCTTGTGTTTCTTTGTGTTCCCCGATTCCCCTTTCCAGGTGGGGAGGGGTCATCGGGTGATAGAATAATTGTCTAACGACAATAGATTGTTATGGGCTCTCTCAAACCATAACAAATTTGGCGCCCAACATGATATTTTAACAAAATTTGGCATGCGGTGTGGTATTTAAATGACCTTGATACTTAATGTGATAGTTTGCATGTAATTTAAATAGTGCTGGGAGAATCAGAGGCTTTAATTTGAGAGTTCTGAAGGGTTGAAGTTGTAAACAGATTTGATCGGATTTGTAAAACAGTCATTATGGATCTATTGGAGTGGTTTCAATGTACTGTAAGCGGAGTTCTCTGGTATCTCTGTGCAGCTGTATGTGGGCAGCTATGGGAGTGGTGCAAGAGGTTGTTGCCATTTTTCACTGGTTTAGGGAAGCTTATCATTTCTAAATGTGGAGTTAAAAGCATTGCCTTGTTATTTTGTGCGGTGGTGTTTTGCTATGTTATTGGGTCTTCCGTAATTGTTCCGTTTTTTGTCACTTATGTAATTGCATCTCGCAAATCGCCGCGATTAGAATCACCTCAGAACGGGGAAGGATCCTTTTTGGGCACCGTGCATAATTACACCTTGGGTTATATTACGGGACGCTTAGTGAGGGGGTGGATATCTTTTAAGGATTTGTATGTTCCGGTAGCATCAATAGTAACAGTTTTTGAGAGTTTGAAATACCCTTGGAATGTTTTGGTCATTGTGCTTATATTGTTAATTTTTGCGGGCTTGTTCTTTTTTATGGGCTGGATTTACGGTAGCAGGAAGTGTCCGATAGAGATCCCACTGGCCCCCCCGACAGACATTGCTCCTTTAGAGAATCTGGCGGCCTCCCCCACAGTCAGTGCTCCTGTACAGCCCCCGCAGACTCCTGCAGCAGATGTTCCTCCCGCGCAGACACTGCCAGTCCCCGTGACAACTACTGTGCCTGTTCAGACCCCATTGGCCCCCCCGACAGACATCGCACCCGTGCAGACCTCGCCAGCCCTCCCAACAGACCCTGATCTTATCCAGACCATGCTGGCTCTCATGACGAGACCTGCAGCTGCACCAAGTACTGAATCTACTTCGACCTTGGTAATGGATGATGCAGCTGACCTACAGACTCAATCAGTGCCAGTGTCAGTCAACCCTGTACATAAGAGGAAGCGTGCCGTAGCATCAGATGACAATGGTCAACCAGGGACATCAGGCAATACAGTAACACAGGAAACTATTCGATCATTAACCCTAACTGAGCTGCGAGACATTCGTAAGGATTACAGCCGCCAGGAAGGCGAGCAAGTGATTCCTTGGCTGCTCCGATGCTGGGACACTGAGGCTGATAGTTTGGACTTAGATGGTAGAGAAGCCAAGCGGCTAGCACCATTAGCTAGAGAATCAGGTATTGATAGAGCTTTTGGAAGACCACCACAATCCCTCACCCTCTGGAGGCGACTCCTGTTAAGTGTGAGAAGCAGGTATCCCTATAGGGATGATATCATGTACCAGCCATCCAAGTGGACAACTATTGAGAGAGGTGTTTAGAATCTGAGGGAAATAGCTGTGTGAGAGATGATTTTCAGTGACTTGGACGACCTGCAGACATCATTAGATCCAGATGCACTCAAAATTACTGGACCTGTTTGGCGCAAGTGGGTACTGAGTGCACCAGCAGCATATGCTAATGTATTGGCATTATTTTGCTGGACAGATGATGAGGCACCGACGGTGGGTGATATGGATGCTCGAATGCAGCATTATGCAAATAATCTTCTTTCTGCCCCACAGGCCAGTGTCTCAGTGCTGAAGAAATCATTTGGCAAGGCCAATATCTTAGGTGGGGACAAACACTTCCCTACTAAACCTGGTCGAGAGAAGCAAAGCACACCACGACACATCCTGTGGTCTACCCTGCATAATCAGGGAGAAAACATGAGGAACTGGGATGGAAAACCTACTTCAGCTTTACAGACACGTGTACGTGAGTTGCGGAGTAAGACACCTCCCAGGAGGGGTTCTTCCAGGAGAAGTGTTGCTCCAGTTCCCAGAGAAAAGTCCCCTAGAAGGCAGAGATGGACCTCGGAGCCTGATTTACGACACGCAACTGTCACAGATGGAAGTGGTGCGCCCTCTCATCAAAACTAGGGTTGCCCTGCCTCCAGCCAGGGGGAGGACAGGGACAATCGAGTGTGGAGGAATGGCTGAGTGAAAAAGGGCATGACTTGATTACAATGAGCAACCCAGTCTTTGATAGGGATGAGAGCCCGGAGGAGGCTGTGAACTGTCCTTGAGAAACAGAAGTAAGAAGAAGTAGCTACATGATAAGTAAGTGATAAGCGGTACTGCCTCCGGGAGATAGAGAAACATCTGCTGCGCGTGGACAAGAGGTCTGCACTAATTGTGTGAGCGCTCTAGGCGCGTGAACAGAGGCTGTAAGCCAATCGTATAATTGTTGCTAGTGCGTGCTCTGCTTGTCTGTCTTTATATACTCTGTGTGAACTTGAATAAAGGGAGAACGACCATACTCATATTGAGACTCATCGTTACTCCGGGTCCGTCTCCCACTCCGACATCTGGTAGCAGAGGATGCCCAGAGATCCATAGCTCAGCGGGACTGAGTTCTCCGAGTCTGCGGTAAGCAGCTAGCGGAGGGGAGTGGGAAACCACGGCTGGGAGAAGTGCTGCTCGGGCGCCAAGGCGGGAGCAGACAATGGTGCGAGGTGGCCTCTCACCTCCCAGGCGCAGTGATGCAAGTAGAAGCTGCGGCCACGCTACTCGCTGGAATCCTCTCTAAGAGAGGGAATGAAGTACCGGCGAAACTGTTGATAAAGTTAATTAAATTAGGACAGCGATGGGGTCATTTTTCTGACACACCTATGCTGTTTTCTGTCTCGGAATGGCGAGATTTTGGAGGGACGATGTGGCAAAAAACAATCGAGGGGGATGAAAAAGAGGAGAAGGAGATAAAAGCCGTCCGTGGGTTGTGGCATACTGTGCTAGAGACTTTAGAAGCGATGAAAGTGGAGCGGGAAGTAGCCTGTGCAGCTGCTCAAATGTTAGGTCCAGGAGCGGCCGCCTTAAAACCTGAAAGTAAGCCTGGACCTATTGCGCGGTTCTTCGGGCTGCCCACGGTAAAGGGAATGACCGGGACTGTGTGTAAAACTGTTGCTGAAATTCGAGCTAATGAGGACTCTGACCCTCCTGAGAAAAGTAAAGACTTGCCGCTGAACCCCTTGCAAAACTCGGGAAAAGCGGAAGTGACCGATGCGAAACCAAAACAGAAAAGTAATGCAAATGCGGAAGCGCCTCCTCAGAAAACTCCAGCAGGGGAGGGGCCTGAAACGTCTACTGATCTCATTGATTTGGGAGGAGCAGCGTGTCGGCCTCCGCCCACAGCACCGCCTCCAGCAACTCCGCCTCTCTTGTATCCACCGTTACCCTCCTCCAGTGACTCGTCTGGTCCGCCAACTCCACCTGCCGACAAGAGTCGTAAACTGTCCACAGACAAACTGCTACAGACAGTTTTAAGGCGGCTCGACGAGTTAGATTTACATGTGGGGAGGAAGGATGATAACATGCCTCCATGGCTAGTGAATCCCTCAGCACCTCCGAGAACTGCACGCTGGAATGGCATTATTAGAGACGCTATATTAGAAGGACAGTGGGGAGCAGCCGCTAGTTTGGGCGGAACTCCACCTCTCGCGTGTCCCCTCGTACATGTAAACAATACTGGCAAATGGGAACCACATGATTGGAAAATTTTACAACAAGCTCGCACCACCATCTCAACTTATGGAGTAAAATCTGAGGCTACCCGACAAATTGTCAGCTGGATTTTTTCTGCTGATCTGATGTGTCCATATGATTGTCGTAACCTAATGAGACTGTTGCTTACTCCAACACAATATTTGTTGTGGGAATCCTCCTGGCAACAACGAGCTATGAATGAAGCATCTCAAAGACAAGGGGAGGGAGACCCCCTCCGTGGAGTCACGGCAGAGATGTTCACAGGGCACGGAAAATTTAGTGACTTGCAAGTACAATTGACATTTCCAGCAAACCTATTACAGCGATCAGCGCAACTTGCCCTAGAGGCATTTCTCGGCCTCCCAGGATCTACTATTCCGTCATTTGGTACCATGATGCAAGGAACTACAGAAAAATATAGTAACTTTGTTGACCGACTGTGGGAAGCAATCATGAATCACCCTGATTTAGATGACAGCGGCAAACAACAGATGTTCAAAGTACTAGCTTTTGATAATGCCAATAAGACCACCAAGTAAATTCTAGCCAGTCTACCAAAAGGAGCAGGCGTTGAAGAAATGTTATTGAGAGTAGAAAGGACTGAAGCTCAAAAACAAAGCACCATGGTCCATCATAGACTCCAAAATTCGACCACAAAAAACCGAGCTCGCAACTCAATTGCGCACACTGACTGATGTCCAAACCCTGCTTGGAGACATTCAATGGGTGCGGAACTGTGTTGGCATCTCCAATACCGACATTGCACCCTTAACAGAATTATTGAGAAGCAATCATCCAGCCAACGGCGTTACTCTGACGGCGATGCAGCAAGCAGCACTACAACAAATTGCACAAAAACTGCAATCGACGTGGTCATCTTGACGCATTTTAATGTTGCCAGTGTCTCTGATAATATGTAATGGGAAAGATTCACCATATGCAGTCATTTGTCAATGGCAAAACAAAAAGGGGGAACTTGCCTCTCTCTTCTCCTTCTTTGGTGATGCCACTGACAAATGCGAAGGGAAGGTAACAAAAGAGAATGTGTTCAATGTCTTAGAATGGGTGTTCTTAAGTGTACAGCCAAAAACGAGCATTCAAACGCGAACTGAAGCAGTAGGTGAATTGATACGAAAAGGAAGATCACGAATCATAGAAATCAGTGGTAAAGAACCAGAGGATATTAGCATACCTGTTAACGCCTTAGATTTATAATGGTGGCTGCGTAATGACGCTGCCATGCAAGAAGCCTTGTTAGGCTACAGTGGGAGAGTGCATTCACAACAGCCACAAGGGAAATTGTGGCAAGTTCTAAAAAGAAATCAGTGGCTCGAAAGACCCAAGGTACAGAAAGACCCATTGTCAGATGGTGTCACTGTGTATACAGATGCAGGCAAACGCTTGCGGCGTGCAGCCTGTGTTTGGCAGGAAAAAGGTCAATGGTGTCAGCATATCATGGACAACCTCGAGATTCCCTTCAAACATTGGAACTAACTGCAGTAGTATGGGCCTTGAACAATTGGCTAAGCACTCCCTTGAATGTAGTAACAGACTCATTATATGTGGCTGGAATAGTGCCACGCCTGGAAGACGCTCTACTTAGAGAGACAGCTAATCCTAGGCTGGGGAGTTTATTTATTCGGTTGCGATCTATACTTGACCAAAGAACAGCCGCCTGTTGTGTTATCCATATTCGTAGTCATCAGCTAGACCTTGGATTAGGCCAGGGCAATCAACTTGCTGACAGCCTGGTTAGTCCAGTGTGTCATGTGCCCCCTATGGATAAATTTCAACAAGCTAGGCAGAGTCATGAGAATTTTCACCAAAATGCAAAAGGGCTAAAAAGACAATTTAATTTAACAGAAAATGAGGCTCGAGGCATTATCCAAGCCTGCCCGAAATGTGGGAGCCATGGCCCAGGAATAGGGTTAGGAGTGAACCCAAAAGGATTAAAGGCGTTAGAGTTATGGCAGATGGATGTCACACATATCCCAGAGTTTGGTCGCTTGAAGTATGTACATGTGACCATTGATACATTTTCAAAAATGATCTGGGCAACCGCATTGCCCGGAGAAAAGGCACATCATGTATGTAAACGCTTGCTTGCTTTGCTGTATTAGGAGTGCCTGAATGCATTAAAACTGATAACGGGCCTGCTTATGTTAGTCAAAAGGTTAGAAAGTTCTTGCTAAGATGGGGGGTCGATCACACGACAGGGATCCCACATTCGCCTATGGGACAAGGATTAGTGGAACGCACTCATCAAGTATTGAAGGACTATCTAGGTAAACAAAAGGGAGTAGAGACAGATGCTCAGCAAAGGCTACATCGTGTGCTCTTTACGTTGAACTTTCTCTGTCTCATGGGTGATCGAGAGGAACCGCCAGTGATGATTCACCATCAAAACCTTAAGTTCAATAGTACAACAATACTCCCGCAACTCAAAGTGATGTATCAAGATCCAGTCTCTGGAATTTGGATGGGGCCTGTTCCTGTTATATTTAATGGTCGAGGTTATATGTGTGTCTCCACAGATTGCGGTCCAGTGTGGGTGCCCAGTCGAGCTGTAAAACCTGCTCTGACTCGACATGATCCGCCTGACAACCAAGATGTTCAAGATCCTGACCCTGGGGATATTGATCCCGGCGGTAATGACCCTCCACAAGATTGAACCTAGGGAAAACATGTGGGTCACCTGGGCGAATAAGACAGGACAACAAACCTTTTGTCTATCGCTTGCCTCTGCTACAGAGCCTTTTCGGACATGCTTGATAGGAGTGCCTGGTTTTAAGGTAGAAGACTTTAGCAAGTATAGTAAGCAGAACTGCACTAATTCTCAGAGTGTTAGTAATTGTAGTGCCACGCTCCTTAATAGCCTGAATGTTACACTGCCTTGGGACCCTCAAGAATTAGAACTGTTAGGATCAATGAGAATTGGAAATGTCTCCCAGAACTGGACTCAAACCTGCATATTTTTTGGAGGACCTGCCTTTACTGGCGTAAATTATTATCGATCATTTAATTGGACGGGGTGGACAAACGTCACTCCGAAAGCAAACTACTATGACTATAGATATAAAGGTGCATTTTGTGGCACAAATGACACATCAAAACAAGGATTGGGAGCCCTTGGGGTTGGAACAAAAGGGGAACAGCAAATTTGGAACAATGGCACCCCAAAAGCCTTGCCGCCAGACGTGGTTTTGATATGTGGTGACAGGGCATGGCAGGGAATTCCGAAAAATGCGATAGGTGGTCCATGTTATCTTGGCAAATTAACGCTGTTGGCCCCAAATCAAAACTGGTGGAAAAATGTGACCAAGGGAGAAAACGCCGCACGTACAAAACGGGCGGTCACGGGTCTCCCACCAAATTGCAATGATGAAGTTACCTTACTCAGTCCCACTGAGAGAGTGTTTTTATCCTTGTTTGTACCTGGGGCAGCAGCAGGCAGAGCTTTGAAGGAGATAGGACGGTTAGCTTGTTGGGCTGAAAAACAAGCTAAAGTCACCACTGAGGTAATAGAAACTCTGTTAGGAGATCAAAATAGCTTACGCCACGCAATTTTGCAGAATAGAGCGGCAATTGACTTTTTGCTATTAGCTCAAGGTCATGGTTGCGAGGATTTTGAAGGCATGTGCTGTATGAATTTGTCCGATCACAGCGAATCAATTCATAAACAGTTGCAGTGGTTAAAAGAGCATGCAAACAAAATTCATCAAAACCATGGGTTTTTAGATGGGTGGCTGACTAACTTGTTTGGGAATATGCCACAATGGTTAGTAGGCTTGCTTGTTGAAGGCTTGCGCATTATAATAACTCTTGTGATTATAGGTCTGTGCTTATGTTTAGTGCTTAGTTGTATTAAGAGAGCTATGTTAAAAGTAGTAAACCAAGCCTGGATTGCTCAAAAACAAAAAGGGGGAATTGTGGAGGAATGGCTGAGTGAAAAAGGGCACGACTTGATTACAATGAGCAACCCAGTCTTTGATAGGGATGAGAGCCTGGAGGAGGCTGTGAACTGTCCTTGAGAAACAGAAGTATGAAGAAGTAGCTACATGATAAGTAAGTGATAAGCGGTACTGCCTCCGGGAGATAGAGAAACATCTGCTGCGCGTGGACAAGAGGTCTGCACTAATTGTGTGAGCGCTCTAGGCGCGTGAACAGAGACTGTAAGCCAATCGTATAATTGTTGCTAGCGCGTGCTCTGCTTGTCTGTCTTTATATACTCTGTGTGAACTTGAATAAAGGGAGAACGACCATACTCATATTGAGACTCATCGTTACTCCGGGTCCGTCTCCCACTCCGACAATCGAGTTTATTGGACTGTGTGGATTCGATGGCCTGGCACATCAGAACCACAAAAGTATAGGGCCCTGATGGACACTGGTGCACAGTGCACCCTAATGCCATCAAATCACATAGGGGAAGAACCTGTCACTATTGCTGGAGTGACAGGAGGATCTCAAGACCTGACTGTACTGGAGGCTGAAGTGAGCCTAACTGGGAATAAATGGGAAAAGTTCCCCATTGTGACTGGCCCGGATGCACCATGCATTCTTGGCATAGATTACCTCAGGAAAGGGTATTTTAAGGACCCGAGAGGCTACCGGTGGGCGTTTGGTGTAGCGGCGGTGGAGACGGAGAAAGTTGTGCAACTGTCTACATTGCCTGGCCTGTCAGAGGACCCTTCTATTGTAGGGTTGCTGAGAGTCAAGGAACAAAATGTGCCCATTGCTACTACAACGGTGCATAGGCGACAATATCGCACTAACCGAAATTCTTTGCTCCCTATTCAGCAATTGATTCGTCAGTTGGAAAGCCAAAGGGTTATCAGTAAGACTCACTCACCCTTTAATAGTCCCATATGGCCAGTGCGAAAGCCTAATGGGGAATGGAGACTGACAATAGACTATCGTGGCTTGAATGAAGTCACACCACCATTGAGTGCTGCTGTCCCAGATATGTTAGAACTTCACTATGAACTGGAGTCAAAAGAGGCTAAATGGTATGCTACAATTGACGTTGCTAATGCTTTTTTCTCTATTCCTTTAGCAGCAGAGTGCAGGCCACAGTTTACTTTCACCTGGAGGGGCGTCCAGTATACCTGGAATCGATTGCCCCAGGGGTGGAAACACAGTCCTACTATTTGCCATGGACTGATCCAGACTGCACTGGAGAAGGGTGGAGCTCCAGAACACCTGCAATACATTGATGACATCATTGTATGGGGTGATACAGCAGAAGAAGTTTTTGAGAAGGGAGAGAAGGTAATTCAAATCCTCCTGGAAGCCGGTTTTGCCATCAAATGAGGTAAGGTTAAGGGACCTGCACAGGAAATTCAGTTTTTAGGAATTAAGTGGCAAGATGGGCGTCGCCAGATCCCAATGGATGTGATTAACAAAATAACAGCTATGTCACCACCTACTAACAAAAAGGAAACACAAACCTTCTTAGGAGTTGTGGGTTTCTGGAGAATGCATATTCCTGGTTACAGTCAGATTGTGAGCCCTCTCTATGAAGTGACTAGAAAGAAAAATGATTTTAAATGGGGCCCTGAGCAGCAGTCAGCCTTTGAGCAGATTAAACGGGAGATTGTTCATGCAGTAGCCCTTGGGCCAGTCTGAACCAGACAAGATGTAAAAAATGTGCTGTACACCGCAGCAAGGGAGAATGGCCCTACCTGGAGTCTCTGGCAAAGAGCACCTGGAGAAACTCGAGGCCGACCCCTAGGGTTTTGGAGTCGAGCGTATAGAGGATCAGAGGATCGCTATACTACCACTGAGAAAGAGATATTAGCGGCATATGAAGGGGTTCGAGCTGCCTCGGAGGTAATTGGTACTGAAGCACAGCTTCTCCTGGCACCTCGGTTGCCAGTGTTGAACTGGATGTTTAAAGGGAAAACTCCTTCCACACATCATGCAACTGATGCAACGTGGAGTAAGTGGGTAGCACTAATTACTCAGCGAGCTCGAATAGGGAACCCCAATCGTCCAGGAATTCTGGAGGTAATCATGGATTGGCCACAAGGCACAGATTTTGGAGGATCCCCAGAGGAGAGAGTGGTGCGGGCTGAGGAGGCACCACCATATAATCAGTTATTGGAAAACGAGAGGCGATATGCGCTGTTCACTGATGGATCTTGTCGTATTGTAGGAAACCAGCGAAGGTGGAAAGCTGCTGTGTGGAGTCCTATTCGACGAGTCGCAGAAGCGACTGAGGGAGTGGGTGAGTCGAGTCAGTTTGCAGAAGTAAAAGCCATCCAGTTGGCTTTAGATATTGCTGAGAGAGAAAAGTGGCCGGTACTTTATCTTTATACTGACTCATGGATGGTGGCGCATGCATTATGGGGGTGGTTAAAGCAGTGGAAGAAGAGCAACTGGCAGCGCAGAGATAAACCCATCTGGGCTGCTGACTTGTGGCAAGATATTGCTGTCCGATTAGAAAAGCTGTCTGTGAAGGTACGACATGTAGATGCCCATGTACCCAAGAGTCAGGCCACTGAGGAACAACAAAACAATCATCAGGTGGATCAGGCTGCTAAGATTAAAGTTTCCCAAGTAGACTTGGACTGGCAACGTAAAAGTGAATTGTTTTTAGCTCGGTGGGCCCATGACACTTCAGGCCATCGAGGAAGAGATGCAACATATAGATGGGCTCGTGACCGAGGGGTGGATTTGACTATGGACACTATTGCACAGGTCATCCATTAATGTTAAACGTGCTGAAATTAAGCAAGGCAAATGATCAAAGCCTTTGTGGTATGGAGAACGGTGGCTGAAATATAAATTTGGGGAGGTTTGGCAAATTGACTATATCTCCCTTCCAAGAACCTGCCAGGGAAAATGCTATGTTCTTACAATGGTTGAAGCAACCACCGGCTGGCTGGAAACATATGCAGTGTCTCATGCCACTGCTCGTAACACTATTTTAGGCCTTGAAAGACAAGTCCTGTGGCGACATGGTACTCCAGAGAGGATTGAGTCAGATAATGGGACTCATTTCCGAAATAATCTTATAGATGCCTGGGCTGAAGAGCATGGTATCGAGTGGATATATCACATCCCCTACCACGCACCAGCTGCTGGGAAAGTGGAACGATGCAATGGACTACTGAAGACAACCCTGAAAGCGATGAGTGCTGGAACATTTAAAAAGTGGGATGAACATTTAGCAAAAGCCACCTGGTTAGTCAACACCAGGGGAACTGTCAGCCGAGCTGGTCCTGCTCACTCAGAGCTTTTACCTACTGTGGAAGGGGATAAGGTCCCTGTGGTGCATGTAAAGAATATGTTGGGGAAAACAGTGTGGGTTACCCCGGCCTCAGGTAAAGGCAAACCCACTCGTGGGGTTGCTTTTGCTGAAGGACCAGGGCATACTTGGTGGGTGATGCAGGAGAATGGAGAGGTTCGATGTGCACCTTTAGGAGATCTGATTTTGGGTGAGAATCCTTAATTTAAATGATACAGTGTCAATTGTTGCCTAATACTAACAGTGTTCAATAAGTGTTTTTCAGGATAACGTAATGGTAACGGACCCAGAGTCAGTTCTGTCGAATGGTGTCCAGCGACAGGGAACATGCTGGCCGTGAGCACAACATCTTATATGGATGCGCCCAACTCTAACCATCTGCGATCCTGTATTGAGGCCTGGTCCTGATCCGACAACTGAGTGAATGCCACATCACTTGTTCCTACCCTAAAAGACTATTATGATAGATGGAACTCACAGTTTTGGACTAAAGAAGTTCAATGGACCTTTCAGAGGAATAGCTCATAACTTTAGAGGATTATATATGTCTCTCTCTATATATATGTATATTAGAAGATAAATATAATAGTACACTGAAGTGTGACATATATATGGTATGAAATAAGGGGTGGAATGTCCTGGGTTGAGAGACGCAGGACTAACTTTTCTTCTAATGCTGGGGAAAATTACACTTTTAGAAGACTCTAGTGTCTGAATTTGTGAAAATATTTACTTTATAGCCAGCCAGGCTCCGTGGGATTCAAGGTCTCAGTGTTTTTGAGCCTTGCCAGGTGCAGGGACAAGGAGAATCAGAATCAGAATCAGAATCAGAATCGTAGTGGTTGGAAGGGACCTCAGAGATCATCGAGTCCAACCAACAGAAAAAAAAAAAAAAAAAAAAAAAAAACCACCACAAACAAAACCACCACCCACCACCTGAACACACAACAACAACAACCAAACCAAAAACCATCACCCACCCACACAGCACCCCACCACAAACCAGTAATCTTGGACACTAGAGCATGCCCTGAAGAACCATGTCTACACGTTTCTTAAATACCTCCAGGGATGGTGACTCCACCACCTCCCTGGGCAGCCCATTCCAATGCCTGATAACCCTTTCAGTAAAGAAATGTTTCCTAATATCCAACCTGAACTTCCCCTGGCGCAACTTGAAGCCATTACCCCTTTTCCTATCATCTGTGACTTGGGAGAAGAGACCGACCCCCGTCTCTCTACAGCCTCCTTTCAGGTACTTGTACAGAACAATAAGGTCTCCCCTCAGTCTCCTCTTCCCCAGACTGAACAACCCCAGCTCCCTCAGCCTCTCCTCGTAAGACTTGTGCTCCAGACCCCTCACCAGCTTCGTTGCCCTTCTCTGGACCCGCTCCAGCACCTCAATGTCCCTCTTGTGGTAGGGGGCCCAAAACTGGACACAGTACTCGAGGTGGGGTCTCACCAGTGCCGAGTACAGGGGGACGATCACCTCTCGGTCCCTACTTGCCACACTGTTCTTGATACAGGCCAGGATGCTGTTGGCCTTCTTAGCCACCTGGGCACACTGCCGGCTCATGTTCAGCCGACAGTCGACCAACACCCCCAGGTCCTTTTCTGCCAGGCAGCTCTCCAGCCACTCTGCCCCCAGCCTATAGCGCTGCCTGGGGTTGTTGTGACCGAAGTGCAGGACCTGGCACTTGGCCTTGTTAAACCTCATCCCGTTGGTCTCGGCCCATCGATCTAGCCTGTCGAGATCTCTCTGCAGAGCCTCTCTACCCTCCAGCAGATCAACACTGCCACCCAGCTTGGTGTCGTCTGCGAACTTACTGAGGGTGCACTCGATCCCCTCGTCCAGATCATTGATAAAGATGTTGAAGAGAATTGGCCCCAGTACCGAGCCCTGCGGGACACCACTCGTGACCGGTCGCCAACTGGATTTAACTCCATTCACCACCACTCTCTGGGTCCGGCCCTCCAGCCAGTTTTTAACCCAGCAGAGGGTATTCCCATCCAAGCCATGGGCAGCCAGTTTCTCCAGGAGGATACTGTGGGAGACTGTATCAAAGGCTTTGCTGAAGTCCAGATAAACAACGTCCACTGCCTTTCCTTCATCCAGCAAGCGGGTCACTTTGTCATAGAAGGAGATCAGGTTTGTCAAGCAGGAGGAGCAAGGCCTGGGCATTTGACCCAGGCTGGCCAACAGGAGTATTTCATACCATGAACGTCACATTCAATATAAATTAGAGAAGTTTGCTGCGTAGTGGGCTCTCTCCCTGATGGCGGCGGTCCGGACAACTCCTTGCCCTGGTGCCGGAGCCCTGAGGCTTTCCCTTCCTCCTGAAGCCATTGCGCTCGCAGTGTCTGATACTGGCTATCCACTGCTGGGAGTGCACAGCTTCCTAGTGATAGAATTGGCTGAGTATAATTTCTGTATATCTTATATCAGTATTGGGATTAATACTGGTTCTTTAGTATTATTGTTAATTATTTAGTCTTAGTCTATTAAATCTATTTATACTTCAACCCTTGTGTGTCTTTGTGTTCCCCGATTCCCCTTTCCGGGTGGGGAGGGGTCATCGGGTGATAGAATAATTGTCTAACGACAATAGATTGTTATGGGTTCTCTCAAACCATTACACCACCTCACTGTCCCCTCATCTAGCCCACACTTCCTCAGTTTCCTAATGAGGATGTTATGGGAGACAGTGTCAAAAGCCTTGCTGAAGTCAAGGTCGATGACATCTGCTGCTCTCCCCTCATCCAGCCATCCAGTTATAACATCATAGAAGGCTATCCGATTGGTCAAGCACAATTTACCCTTGGTAAATCCAAGTTGACCACTCCCAATAACTTCCTGTTCTTCAACGTATTTGGAGATGACATCCAGAATGAATCGCTCCATTACCTTCCCAGGGATGGAGGTGAGACTAACTGGCCTGTAGTTTCCCAGGTTCTCCATCTTGCCCTTTTTGAAGACTGGAGTGATATTTGCCTTCCTCCAGTCCTCAGGCACTTCTCCTGTTCTCCATGACCTTTCAAAGATGATGGAGAGTGGCCCAGCAATAACATCTGCCAGCTCTCTCAGCACTCATGGGTGCATCCCATCAGGGCCCATGGACTTATGGATGTCTAGTTTGGCCAAGTGGTCTCTAACCCAGTCCTCCTCTACAGAGGGAAAATCTTCCTCTTTCCAGACCTTCCCCCTTGTCTCCAGGGTCTGTGATTCATGAGGGGCAGCTTTAGCAGTGAAGACCGAAGCAAAGAAGGCATTCAGTAACTCCGCCTTCTCTGTGTCTTCCACCACTAAGGCGCCCACCTCATTCATCAGTGGGCCTACATTTTCCCTAGTCTTCCTTTTTCTATTGATATACTGAAAGAACCTCTTCTTGTTATCTTCAACCGTAGTGGCCAAGCTGAGTTCTGTTTGAGCTTTGGCCCTTCTAATTTTCCCCCTGCATAGCTTCACTACACCTTGGTATTCCTCATAAGTTACCAACCCCCTTTTCCAGAGATCATAAACTTTCCTTTTATTCCTGATGTCCAGCCAAAGCCCTCTATTTAGCCAGGCTGGTCGTCTTCCCCATCGGCTCATTTTTTGGGACCTGGGGATGGCCTTCTACTGTGCTTTTGAGAGTTCCTCCTTGAAGTATGACCAGCCTTCCTGGGCACCTGCACCCTTCAGGACTGTCTCCCAAGGGACACTCTCAACCATGCTCCTAAACAGGCCAAAGTCTGCCCTTCGGAAGTCCAAGGTGGCAGTTCTGCTGGCTCCCCACCTTGCTTCTCCAAGAATTGAAAACTATCATTTCATGATCACTCCGCCCAAGATGACCTCCAACCTTTACATCCCCCACAAGACCTTCTCTGTTTTCAAGCAGCAGGTCCAGTAGGGTGCTTTCCCTGGTTGGCTCCCTCACCAGCTGTGTTAGGAAGTTGTCTTCCACACACTCCAGGAACCTCTGGGACTGTTCCCTCTCTGCTGTGTTATCTTTCCAGCAGACATCAGGGAAGTTGAAGTCCCCCACGAGAACAAGGGTGAGCGATCACAAGATCTCTGCCAGCTGTTTATAAAATCTATATGAAATCTAATATCTTTATGAAATCTAGAGATTTCATCAATCTCTAGATCTTGGTTGGGGGGTCTATAACAGACTCCCATGATGGTGTCTGCCTTTCTGGCCTTCCCCTTGATTCTTATCCATAAACATTCAACACTGTCATTCACATTGTTGAGTTCTAGGCAATCAAATCTGTCCCTAACATAGAGGACCACCCCCCCACCTCTCCTTCCATGCCTGTCCCTTCTGAAAAGCTGGTAGCCATCAATCACAGCACTCCAGTTGTACAAGTCTTCTGACCACGTTTCTGTGATGGCAACTATATCATAGTTTTCCTGCTGTATGATGGCCTCCAGCTCCTCCTGTTTGTTGCCCATGCTGCATGCATTCGTATAGATGCACTTGAGCTGGGCTAATTGTCCTGCCACTTTTTTTGAGGGATAAGCCTTAATTCCCATTTGACTATGCTCAGACCCTTCTGTAGTCTCCAACCTATCTTTACCCCTCATGTCTTTACTACCACATAGATCACCATTGCTCGACTCCACTGAGACGACAGACGGCAAGACCTTGCTAGTACTTTTACCCACAAGTACTGGCATGCTGCTCCCAGGCTCCATTTTAGTAAACCCGGTTTCATCCCCATCCCCCTTCAAACCTTGTTTAAAGGTTTAAAAGTTGAGTCCTTCTTAGCTGGAGTCGAGTCCTTGTAAGACCGAGTTGGGACCTTGTTAGCCGGAGTCGGGTCCTTGTTGACCATAGTCCTTGTTAGCTGGAGTCGGGTCCTTGTTAATTGGAGGCCTTGTTATCCCGAGTCATCCTTGTTAGCCCGAGTTGGATCCTTGTTAGCTGGAATCGTATCATTGTTACCCGGATTCGAGTTGTAGTTAGCCGGAGTCATTGTTAGCTGGAGTCGGGTCCTTGTTATCCTGAGCCCTTGTTAGCCGGAGTTGGGTCCTTGTTAGCCAGAGTCCCTGTTAGCCGGAGTCATTTTTAGCCAGAGTTTGGTCCTTGTTAGCCAGAGTCAAGTCCTTGTTAGCCGGAGTCGGGTCCTTGTTAGCAAGTGATTCAGAGAATAAGTAGTTAAACGTTGTTAACGCAACTTAGCACAGCACAGCAAACATTAAAGCCCAGAACTAAAGCTTAGTCAAAGATAAGGAATTAGCCTTGAGTTGTAAAGCACAATGTACAAGATAACAGGAACAGCCTGCACGCACTTTGTGAAACAACCATCTAGTTGAATCAGTTCCACAGTTTGGAGTCCAGCCAACTCAGCATTTTATACCAAAGGTGAAGAGCACATGGTGAAAAAGACTATGAGCCTTCCTCCAGAAGACCCCGGCCCACGACCACCGGATGGCAGTGCACATGCGGCAAGAAGAGGAGACTTATGATAATGAGTTTCCGGAAATAATTACAATAGTTACCCCTACTCTTAGAACTAATTGTAATAACCCAGCCCATACTAATGAATATGTATGCCTTTGTATTCTAAATAGACGCTTGTTTTACGGCACGGTGTGCAAGTTAGGAGGAGTGATCCCCTTTGCACCCAGTGCTACAATAAACATACCTGCTTTGTAACTCTCCGTGAGTTGTAAAGTTTGTTTCTGCGCGTCACCAGAGGCCTTGTTAGCTGGAGTCGGGGCCTTGTTAGCTGGAGTTGAGTCCTTGTAAGCCCGAGTTGGGTCCTTTTAGCCGCAGTCCTTGTTAGCCCGATTCGGGTCCTTATTAGCCCGAGGCCTTGTAAGCCGGAGTCAGGTCCTTCTTATTCAGAGTCGAGACCTTCTTAGCTGGAGTCCTTGTTAGCCAGAGTCAGGTCCTTGTTAGTTGGAGCCAAGTCCTTGTTAGCCGGAGGCCTTGTTAGCCGGAATCGGGTCCTTGTAAGCCCGAGTCAGGTCCTTTTAGCTGCAGTCCTTGTTAGCCCGATTCGGGTCCTTATTAACCCGAGGCCTTGTAAGCCGGAGTCGGGTCCTTGTTAGCCAGAGATCTTGTTAGCGTGAGTCGAGTCCTTGTTAGCCAGTCAAGTCCTTGTTAGATGGAGTCCTTGTTATCCAGAGGCCTTGTTAGCTGGAGTCGAGACCTTCTTAGCCGAAGTCAAGTCCTTCTTAGCTGGAGTCCTTGTTAGCCAGAGTTGGGTCCTTTTTAGCAGGAATCAAGTCCTTGTTAGACGGAGTTGCATCCTTTTTAGCTGGAGTCATTGTTCCCCAGAGTCAAGTCCTTATTAACTGGAGTCCTTGTTAGCAGGAGTCGGGTCCTTGTTAGATGGACTCTTCATTAGCTGGAGTGGAGTTCTTGTTAGCCGGAGTCCTTCTTAGCTGGGGTCGGGTCCTTCTTAGCCTGAGTCGTTGTTAGCCAGAGTCCTTGTTAGCTGGAGTTGAGTCCTTGTAAGCCTGAGTCGGGTCCTTGTTAGCCCGAGGCCTTGTAAGCCAGAGTCAGGTCCTTGTTAGCCGGAGATGTTGTTAGCGTGAGTCGAGTCCTTGTTAGATGGAGTCCTTGTTAGCTGTAGTCAGGTCCTTTTTAGCCGGAGTCAAGTCCTTTTAGCCGCAGTCCTTGTTAGCACAAGTTGGGTCCTTCTTAGCCCGAGGCCTATTTAGCTGGAGTCGTTGTGAGCCTGAGTCCTTGTAAGCTGGAGTCGGGTCCTTGTTAGCCTGACTCGGGTCCTTGTTAGCCAGAATCAAGTCCTTGTTAGATGGAGTCACATCCTTTTTGCTGGAGTCCTTGTTCCCCTGAGTCAAGTCCTTGTTAACCGGAGGCTTTGTTAGCTAGAGTCGGGTCCTTCTTATTCGGAGTCAAGTCCTTCTTAGCTGGAGTCCTTGTTAGCTGGAGTCAGGTCCTTGTTAGTTGGAACCAAGTCCTTGTTAGCTGTAGTCGGGTCCTTTTTAGCTGGAGTCCTTGCTAGCCGGAGTTGAGTCCTTGTTATCCCGAGTCCTTTTTAGCTGGAGTCGGGTCCTTGTTAGCTGGAGATCTTGTTAGTCAGAGTCAAGTCCTAGTTAGCCGGAGTCATTGCTAGCCAGAGTCGGGTCCTTGTTATCCCAAATCCTTGTTAGCCGGAGTCGGGTCCTTGTTAGCCGGAGTCAGGTCATTGCTAGCTGGAGTCCTTGTTAGGTGGAGTCCTTGTTAGCAGGAGTCGGGTCCTTGTTAGATGGACTCTGTTAGCTAGAGTGGAATCCTTGTTAGCCGGAGTGGAGTTCTTGTTAGCCGGAGTCATTCTTAGCCGGAGTCGGGTCCTTGTAAGCCTGAGTCATTGTTAGCCAGAGTCCTTGTTATCCAGAGGCCTTTTTAGCCGGAGTCGTTGTCAGCCGGAGTCGGGTCCTTGTTAGCTGGAGACCTTGTTAGCTGGAGTCGAGTCCTTCTTATTTGGAGTCGAGTCCTTCTTAACTGGAGTCCTTGTTAGCCAGAGTCAGGTCCTTGTTAGCCAGAGGGAGAACAGACTCCCTGCTCTAGCTGGTATTAACATCATAGATATTAATACCATGAGATATTAATATCATAATGACTTAGCACAGTATAATTCTATAATACAGATGTTGGGGCTAATGCAGCGCTGGAACGTGTTGTTTGAAAGTTCACATCTGTTAATCCTTTCTTAATATGCACGGTAAATGAGTTAGTTACAGTAAAGTCTCATTAAATCTAAGTATTTACATGTTAGTTTTGCAGAGGTGTATGCAGGGTGTGTGCCTGTAGTACCAGACTATAGAATCATAGAATCATAGAATCGTCTAGGTTGGAAGGGACCTTTAAGATCATCTAGTCCAACCATCAACCTAGCTCTAACAAAAAAAAAAAAAAAAAAAAAAAAAAAAAACCAACAACAACAACAACCCATGTTACTGAGCCCTGTGTCTACCCATCTTTTAAATACCTCCAGGGATGGTGCCTCAACCACTTCCCTGGGAAGCCCCTTCCAATGTTTAATAACCCTTTCTGTGTAAAAATTTTTCCTGATGTCCAATCTGAACCTACCCTGGCGCAACTTGAGGCCATTTCCTCTTGTCCTATTGCCTGTGACTTCGGAGAAGAGATCGACCCCTGCCTCTCTACAACCTCCTTTCAGGTAGTTGTAGAGAGCGATAAGGTCTCCCCTCAGCCTCCTCTTCTCCAGGCTGAACAACCCCAGCTCCCTTAGCTTCTCCTCATAAGGCTTACTCTCCAGACCCCTCACCAGCTTCGTTGCCCTTCTCTGGACACGCTCCAGCACCTCAATGTCTTTTTTGTGGTAAGGGGCCCAAAACTGGACACAGTACTCGAGATGGGGCCTCACCAGTGCCGAGTAGAGGGGGATAATCACCTCCCGAGTCCTACTCATCACGCTGTTCCTGATACAGGCCAGGATGCTGTTGGCCTTCTTGGCCACCTGGGCACGCTGCTGGCTCATGTTCAACCAGCTGTTGCCCAACGACGAGACAACCTGTGATAGGGGAGGAACACAGGAGTGTCATCTCCTTCCAGTAATACATACGCTGTTGCTCCAGCTCCTTCAGCTAATATTACCCCACGTTTGATGGCCTGATGTGGGGTAAGTGCCCACACAGATTGGAGAGCTATGGCTTGTGCTTTTTCAGATTGGATTTCAATTCGATGCTGGGCACGTGGTACCAGTAACACCGTTCCGATGCTGTCTCCTCTAGATAAGACACAGGTATTTGTCGAGGATACCTGAAATACAAGAACTTGAGAATCTGGTATTAATAAAGGTTGTAAAGTAAGAGGAGATGTTGGGGTACAAAACCATACAGTATTTTCAGGGGTTGTTATATGAATCTTTATGCCAATAGGTTGCAGTCCCACCGTGCAGTCTGTTGGTGTAAACAATTCCATTTCCCCTGTTGCTAGCATTTTGGGAGAGATACCACCTGGGAGAATTTTGATCTTTACTAAGTTTTATACTGGGGGTATTGTAATACAGTAAAAGGGTGTCTGGTTATGAATGTTTTGGCTGTTTAGCAGAAAAACTGCTTTAGTAAGATGTGAACTCCATTGCTGTAAAGATTTAGTACTGGTTAATTTTTTCAGTTGTTCCTTCAGCATTCCATTCATTCTTTCTATTAAGCCATTAGTTGGGGGTGGTATGCAATGTGGAATATCCACTCTATCCCTAGTCCTTGAGCCCAGCTTTGGACATTTTGCCCACTAAAATGGGTTCCTCAGTCACTTTGTATTTGATGAGGAGGGCTACATTGATGGATAAGTTGTTCTAATGCTTCAATTGTGTTGTGCTGATTAGCATGTTTGGTGGGTTTAGCAAAGAACAGTCCTGACACTGTTTCTACAGCAGTGAATATGTATTGCCACCCCCTTGATAGGGGTAGGGGGCCTATATAATCAACCTGCCAGGTATTCAAGGCCCGCTGATCGCATTTAATCTTCCCCCATGGTCTATGTAGTGCCCTTAAATGTAGCTGTGTGCAAGTAGTACAATTATGTGCACATGTTTTATAAATGTGTAATGGCGGGGGGGGGGTTGATTGTGAGCAATGTTCTATGCACGTGCAGTGCAAGCTGATCGATGTCCACAAGCTATATGTGCATTTATGGCTTGAGCATGTACTTCGGCAGAGGTCATATTATCTACTTCCCTGTTATTTTGCAAAGTGAATCATCTTTTTGGTGAGCTGAGACATGCCTTACTTTTAAGGGATAGTTTTGTACATGTTGCCAAATTTGTTGCCATATATCTCCACCCCATATAGGGTATTTTTGCACATGCCAATCTTCTTGGGCCCAGCGTGGTAACCACATTGTGAGACTTTTATATACGACCCAACTGTCAGTATATAAGTATTGTGCATTTCCTTCTAAAATAGCAAGAGATGCTGCAATCAATTCAGCCCACTGACTAGATGCCTGTAGTCCTGTTTGCCATAGTATGATTCCTGGTAACAGAGCATATGCAACTGCTCTCCATTGTCTTTGTCCAGTTGCTGTGTATGTTGCATTTCCATCTGTAAACCAGGCATCTTTTTTATGCTCTACTGTTAAGTCGTCATAAGGGGGAGCCTCCTTCACAGGAGATACAGGGACAACTCCAAGGGGGGGAGGTTCCCCTAGTGTGGGCATATGACTAAATGATACGGTTCCTAGGAGAGTGGCATGTGGAGTAGTTACATGTGGTTTTCCTGGCAGAAACCGTTGTTGTAAATAATGTTTCCATTTCCAATGTGTGGATGCCTGAGCTACCCTCCGCATGGGCCCTAACAGAATCATCAGTAACCCAGCCCTGAATAGGTATGGGTGTATGTACGGTCACACTGTCTTGGCCTGTGATTCTTTCTGTTTCTTGTAGTGCCCAGACTACAGCTAAAATATGTTTTTCCATTGGGGTGTAATGTATAGTAGAGCCTTGCAATGACTTGGACCAAAATCCTACAGGTTCTTTCTGATTTCTCGGCCCTGTGGTCTGCCACAATCCCCATGAAACTATATCATCTAAAATTGTTACTTCCAATTCAAAAGGATATCCTTGTCTAGGAGTGTACAGTTGTGCATGCTCAATCAAAGCATTTTTGCATGCATCAAATGCTTCTTGTTGTTGTTTGGTCCACTGCCAAACAATCTTCTTCCTAGTTAATTTTTGCAGGGGGGGCATCAATACAGCCAGGTGTGGGATGAAGGTTCTCCAGTACCCTAAAAGTCCTAGAAAGGTCTGTAACTGTTTTACTGTGGTTGGTATAGGAAATTGCTGGACCATTTGCTCTATGTTATTTGGTATTTCTCTAATCTGACCATGCCAAACTATTCGCAAAAATTGTACCGTGGTAGCAGGGCCTTGTACCTTCTTTGTATTGATTGCCCAGCCTTGGTCCTGTAAATGTGCTTTTAATGATTCTGCAACTGATGCAATTTCTTCTTGTGATTCTGCCATAATTAATAAATCATCAATATAATGATAAACAGTGAGGGTGCCCAACCACAGTGCCACATCAGCTGCTATCATTTGGTGGCAAATTGAGGGACTGTGTTTATATCCCTGAGGCAGTACTTGAAAAGTATATTGCTTTTGTTGCCAGGTAAAGGCAAACTGGTCTTGGCTTTCTGGGGCAATAGGTATTGAGAAGAAAGCATCGGCAAGATCTATAACCACCTTCCAGGGCTGTAAGTTTTTGCTGATTTTTTTTCTATAAGGGTAACCATGTCTGGTACCGTAACTGCAAGGGGAGGAGAGACTGTTCAATTCTCTGTAGTCTAGTCATTCTCCAAGTGCCATCTGGTTTTCATGCAGGCCAGATAGGATTGTTAAAAGCAGTCATAGTTTCTCTGACAATTCCCACTTGTTGAAGTGCCTGGATGGTTTGAGTAATTTCCTCCCTCCCGGGAATACAATATTGTTTTACAGTTACCACCTTGGCAGGTACAGGCAGCACAACAGGATCCCACTTCGGAAATCCACGCAAAACAGTTATAGATCGAATAGCAAATCCCGATTGTGGAGTTCCAAAGGAGCAACTGCCATTTAAGGTTTCAATTGTTCATCCTGCCAGCACATCAATCCCCAGGATATATTCTTTAATTGGGGCAATTAACACAGTCACAGCAAATGGCATAGCATTGCCAATTGTTAAGGTAACCTGGGCCTGGAGAGCAGGCGTTGGATTTCCCCTCAATTCACAGATCTGTGATGTGGACTCATAAGTATTAATATTGCTATGTAATACAGTAACCTCAGCTCCAGTATCCACCAGAGCTAAAACATGTCAAGTTCCTCCAGACCACCATTGTATAGTTAAAGGAACATAAGGGTGTCGGTCCCCTTTACGGTAAGAGGCTACCGTGGCGGCAATTTGAGGGGACCTGTCAAACCTTCATTTCTGCTGTTTGGGCATTTGCCAGTTACTGTCATGCATTAAAGTGGCAGGCGAGGCAGAGGGTGGGCACGGGGTTTGGGGTGGGCCCGAGACTGGTCATTTTTTTCGTGCAAACACTAGCTTTTGCCACCGGCGAAACATTTCTGATGTAATCCCATCTATTTCTGACCGTGGGATACTGGCTTGCATGAGATCAGCCCACGTTTTTTTTTCTTGTTACCTGTGCTGTGATTCCATTCGGTTTCATTGGCCTACTTTTGTTTATCACTTGAACAGATGGCCCAGACATTACAGCCCCAATTTCCCTTAAGGTATTTACTAAGGCACTTATAGTACCTGTGGTGTTTGTCACTGCTGATATAATTAAAGGCTTTAGCAAGGCAAGCGCTTGTTTCAAAAACTGCATTCTCATAATTTTCATTATGGGTACGTCATCTGGATTGGATCCCATAGCCACTGCATGAGCCATCCCAATCTGCCTTAACAAAGTAATACCTTCTTCCATTGTACACCAACTTTCAAGAGAAGTTGCTAACTGGGATGGTTCTGGATATGCTGTTAAAACTGCCATGCACAACCATCGATATAGTGTAGGTGCAATAATGTCTTGCCCATCAGGATCTCTGATATTTTGCAATTGAACAAATCCTCGTTTTATCTGATCATCAATAAATGTTTTTCACTCGCTAATAAATGGATAGATGCGGCTGCACTATCCCACACTTGTAGAATCCATGCCAGTATGCTTTCACTCCTCCTTTGCTGATAAGTCTCTAGAAATTCTTTTAACTCTTTCGGGGCATAAGTACGTGTAATCTGTACTGCCCCATCAGCTTGTTGCTGCTGCCCCGTCATTTGTATGAGGGGTCATGCTTCCACCAACTCAGTGTCCTTTATGTCCGGATCAAATTCATACTCAATCTCAGAGTCAGAGGAATCAGTATAAATATTTCCATCCCATTTGTCAGGGTCCCATGACTGTTTACTGGTAACAGCACGGACTTGGGAAATTGTAACCTTATTTTTACCATATTTATCCCTTCTTTTGTTCGCAATACGCGCTACCAACCAGTCCACATTTTCCTGCAACCCACAACAGCGCTCTGCTTGAAGGGAGATTACCTTTTGTGCAATCGTCTTTGCATCTTGCAGAGACCCATTTTCCTTTTCCAAGTCTTTCACTTTACTACATAATGTAACTATTTCACGGTGAAGGGCTCTGACTACAGTAGCAAACAACCATCCTAAGTTCCCTGCTAATTTACGTGAAGAATGCAATGCCATTTTCCACGGCAACCGACACATAGCCGTTTCAATTGCCTGGGGGATAATCGCTGCCCTGTCATTTAATTCAGGCCATGCCAAAGGCAGAGACAATTTAGCCATAAAGACAGCAACAGGAGTCCAGTACTCAGTACTAGGCCATCCCGGAATATAGGGGGTCATCTCAGTTTTCTCCCCAGCCCCCCATATATTCCTTAGGCATGACATGGTTGTTCCTGGAGCTGCCGACTATGCCAAATGCATGAGCCGATGCAGGCAGGGCACAGGAACAACCACAAAACCACAGATAAAAGGCACAGAACAAGTTTAATCTCGATACCTCACAAATCGGAGAGTCTCCGGAGCAACACCCGAGTAGAGGCACGCAAGCAGGGGACACAGGTACCATGGAGCGAGTGAAAGTCCTTGTTAGCTGGAGCCCTTGTTAGCCAGAGCATGGAAGAGTGAGGGAGAGCAGACTCCCTGCTCTAGCTGGTCTTTCAAGGGTTCGAGCAGGCATAGTTCTTCCCCCTGTGCTTTGATCTTCTTCAACAACAGGGCAGGAATCTCAAGCGGCAAGATAAGATGTCCCCGAGTCCATCACAGACGTTATCTAAGTGCAGATGTTCTACTCGATAGCATACAAGACTAAACAACAATTTGTATGATATGTGTGTTTCCCAGCACCCCAGGTGTGAGTCACTTGAGCATATTTACAATCCTCCTCGCCAATCTTCCGTTTCTTTCCCACAGCCTTTCATCAAAACTACTCCCACAAAGAAAAAAAGACGGGTCATTGTCATAGGGTCCCTCTTGAAGGGAACAGAAGGCCTGATATGCAGACCAGACTCACTTCTCAGGGAAGTCTGCTGCCCCCCTGGGCCCCAGGTTAAAGATGTGGTGAGTAAACTTCCCACCCTGGTATGGCCCTCAGATTATTATCCATTTTGGTTTTTTCAGGTAGACAGCAATGAAGTCGCAACAAAAAATCCAAGGGAAATCAAGAGAGACTTCAGGGCCTTGGGACGACTGATTAAGGGATCAGGAGCACAAGTAGTCTTCTCCTCTGTCTTTCCAGTTGCAGGGTATAATGAGGGAAGAAACAGGAAGACCCAACAGATCAATACCTGGCTCCAAGCCTGCTGTCACTGTCAGGACTTCGAGTTTTTTGATCATGGGTCGGTTTACATGACACCAGACCTCGGGCAACAGATGGGGTACACCTGTCTCAAAGAGGGAAAAAAGATTTTTGCACAGGCGTTGGCAGAGCACATTGAAAGAGCTTTAAACTAGATTTGAAGGGGGAAAGGGATAAAACAAGGCTCACTAGAAACAAGCCTGGGGGTGGCACATCAATGTTTGTGGGATGGTGTGCTAGCAAGGTCTTCAGTCTGCCATCCCAGTGGAAGTAGGGAATGGAGTGCCATGTGACAGCAAAGACACAAGGGATATTGATGGACTAGAAATCAAGGAAGTGTCTGGGAATGGTCAGGTAGGAATTAGGGCTTCTTCCCCCCAAAAGGTGATGGGATCAAAAGCCCAACTGAAGTGCATCTACACCAATGCACAAGCATGGGCAACAAACAGGAGGGGCTGGAAGCCATTGTGCAGCAGGAAAACTATGATATAGTCGCCATCACAGAAACAGGGTGGGACGATAAGCACAAGGGGGGTTAGTAGAAATTCTACCTTGGACTTCTGGAGGGCAGACTTTGGCCTGCTTGGGAGCCTGGTTGACACAGCCCCTTGGGAGGGAGTCCTGAAGGGTAAAGGAGTCTAGGAAGGCTGGACATTCTTCAAGAAGGAAATCTTTAAGGCGTAGGAGCTGTTTGTCCTCGTGCTGTAAGATGAGCTGACGGGGAAGAAGACCGGCCTGGCTAAACCGAGAGCTTTGGCTGGAACTCTGGAAGAAAAGGAAAGTTTCTGGCCTATGGAAGAAGGGGCAGGCTACTCAGGAAGACTACAAAGATTTTGTGAGGCTATGCAGTGAAAAATTTTGCCTGTTCTTGATGATGTAGCGTAACCGACAACTCATAATTTCTCCTAAACAAAGCAGCCTGAAAAGACTTTTAATGTCTCAAACACTCATAGTACCAGGCCTTCTGGTCAAGGAACTGATAAGGCTAACACATGGTTATCTCTTGTGAGAAAGAAAACTGGCACCTCAACAACAAGTTTTAAAGAAACAGAACAGCCCTGTTTTTTTTTTCCATTAAAGACAAGTTGTTTCTCCAGAAAGCTCTCGTCTCCCCATCAAAATCATGCCACACTTCACCTGGTGTGGAGGAGAAACCTGAGATGAAACTGCCCCTGGGAGTGGGCAAACATAAAAGGGGGAAGACTTTCCCTGAAGAATATTTTTGCCTGGGAAGATTTTTCCCTGAAGAGAGCCTGAAGAGCACTTCTGAACTCGCACTTACTGGAGTAACATTGGAACCAGAACTGGTGATCTCTTTCTCTCTCTTTATCTCTCTTTATCTTTCTCTCTCTCAATGTTATTGTTTGAGAAAACCCATAACAATTTATTGTCATTTAGACAATTATTCTATCACCCAATGACCCCTCCCCAACTAGAAAGGGGAATCGGGGAACACAAAGAAACATGAGGGTTGAAATATAAATAGATTTAATAGGATAAGACTAAATAATTAACAAGAATACTAAAGAACCAGTATTAATCCCGACACTGATATAAGATATACAAGAATTATACTCAGCCAATTATATCACTAGGAAGATGTGCACTCCCAGCAGTGGATGGCAAATGTGGGATACTGCGAGTGCAACAGCTTCAGGAGGTAAGGAAAGCCTCAGGGGTCTGGCACCGGGGCAAGGAGTTGTCTGGACCTCCGCCACCAAGGGAGAGAGAACTATGCAGCAAACTTTTCTAATTTATATTGAATGTGACGTTCATGGTATGAAATAACCCTGTTGGCCAGCCTGGGTCAAATGCCCTAGGCCTTGCTCCTCCTTGTCCCTGCACCTGGCAAGGTTCGAAAACACTGAGACCTTGAATCCCACAGAGCCTGACTGGCTTTAAAGTACATATTTTCACAAATTCAGACACTAGAGTCTTCTAAAAGTGCAATTTTCCCCAGCATTAGAAGAAAAGTTAGTCCTGTGTCTCTCAACCCAGGACATTCCACCCCTTATTTCATACCATATATATGTCACACTTCAGTGTACTATTATATTTATCTTCTAATATATATATACACACACATATAATCCTCTAAAGCTATGAACTATTTCTCTAAAAGGTCCATTGAACTTCTTTAGTCCAAAACTGTGAGTTTCATCTGTTGTAACAGTCTTTTAGGGTAGAAACGAGTGTTGTGGCATTCACTCAGTTGTCAGAGCAGGACCAGGCCTCAATACAGGATCACAGATGGTTGGAGTTGGGCGCAGCAATATAACATGTCGTGCTCACGGCCAGCATGTTCCCTGTCGCTCGGCGCAATTTGCATTACTGCATATCACATCCCACTCAGAAAAGAGGGGGAGGTGACTCAGATTCACAACCCCCTAACAAGAGAGGGGATCTGTAGCTAAAAAGGCCGACGGAAAGCTCTTTTTGGAGCTTTTTTGACGCCGGGCAAAGCCTCCTCCTCGTGCTGGGGGCTGACAGCCAGTGGGCGGGCTGCTGACTAAGACTGGGCGGAGCCAGCGCCTCCCGCCGTTCATCGCACCACCAGCTTATAAGGAGCCCCAGGGAGGGCAGAGGCTAGCCTCTGCCCACCGAGCAGAAACCAGTGCTTGGGTGTGTGTCCTGGTCAGTGCCTCACATGGCGGTAACTAGTACGGCTGGGTCCTGAGCCTCTGCCATTGTACAAGGTAAGTTCAATTCCTTTTAGTAGTCAGACGACCAGCGCGTTCATTCCAACTGACCCTTCCACTGTTTCTTGCTTGCAGACATCCATCTATGGTTAGAACTAGGTCAAAGGCTATTGTTAAGAAAGCTGTGGGCACCCAGACAGAGGCCCCACACAAACACGTGGGTGTCCAGGCCTCTGGCTGCAGGGAGTGCCGGGGCCTGGCCCTTGCCATGGAGGGTAGTGGTGACGACACCTGTGTCAGATGTGAACAGGTGAATGATCTGCTCAGCCTGGTGGTTGAGCTGAAGGAGGAAGTGGAAAGGTTGAGGACTATCAGGGAGTGCGAGAGGGAGATCGACTGGTGGGCCCACTCCCTGAGAGTAAGGGAACATGTTGAGGCCTCACACACACCAGAGGACCCCCTCCCCACTTCTCACCCGGCAGTAGAAGGGGATCTCAGAGAAGAGGGGGAATGGAAACAGGTCCCTGCTAGGCGAAGCAGGCAAATCCCCTCCATCCCCCTCCCACCTCCCCAGTTACCCCTGCAGAACCGGTACGGAATCTCACAGGAGGAACTGGCTGTTGGAGAGGAGGGTGGTACATTTAGGCAGGAAGTGCCAGAAAGACCAAGTCGCTATAGACCTGGCATCACAACTAGTTCCAAAAGGAAAAGCAGAAGGGTCATCGTTGTGGGTGACTCTCTGTTGAAGGGGGCAGAGGGACCAATATGCCGTCCTGACCCGCTTCACAGGGAAGTCTGCTGCCTCCCTGGGGCACGGGTCAGGGATGTGTTGGACAAAGTTCCTACTCTAGCCAACCCTTCTGATTATTACCCCGTTAGTATTTCAGGTGGGCAGTGATGATGTGGGAAGAAGGAGCCCAAAATCAATTAAAAGAGATTTTAAAGCCTTGGGAAGGGTGCTTAAGGGATCGGGAACACAAGTTGTGTTCTCCTCTATCCCATCAGTGGCTATCATGAGTGAGGAAATTAATAGGAAGAGACAGCAGGTCAATTCGTGGCTTCGGGACTGGTGTTATCGACAGGGCTTTGGGTTTTTTAATCATAGGTTGCCATATGAGACACCTGGCATGCTGGTGGCAGGTGGGATGTGCCTGTCCCAGAGGGGGAAAAGAATTTTGGGACAGGAATTAGCAGGACTCGTTAACAGGGCTTTAAACTAGATATGAGGGAGGGGGGGATAACTGGGCCTGTTAGGACTAAACTCAAGGGAAACACGCCAGGGCTTGAGGGATGGTGGACTAGCAAGGACTCTTACTCTACCAATTCATTTCAGAGAAGTGATAGACACCTAGAAATTATGGAAACACCTGAGAGGGGCCTGGTAGGAAATGGGGCCCACACTCACAAAAAGATGTTGAAACCATTAGATCGTCTGAAGTGCATCTATACCAATGCACGCAGTATGAACAACAAACAGGGGGAGCTTGAAGCCATGATGCACCAGGAAAATTATGACATAGTGGCTATCACAGAAACGTGGTGGGATGCCTCACATGACTGGAGTGCCACAATCGAAGGCTACAAGCTCTTCAGGAGGGATAGACAGGAAAGGAGAGGTGGCGGAGTGGCTGTGTATGTTAGTGAATGCTATGAGAGCTCAGAAATTAAGTATAGTGATAACAGGGTCGAGAGTGTTTGGATTAGGATAAGGGCAAATAAAGGTGATATCGCTGTGGGAGTCTGCTATAGACCTCCCAACCAAAGCAGTGAGGTGGATGAAGCCTTCTATAAGCAACTGGGAGAAATATCACAGTCGCTTGCCATTGTTCTTGTGGGGGACTTTAACCTCCCTGATATCTGCTGGGAATACAACACGGCAGACAGGGAACAATCCAGGAGGTTCCTGGAATGTGTGGAGGATAACTTCCTCATGCAGCTGGTAAGTGAGCCGACCAGGGAAAGTGCCCTCCTAGACCTGCTCCTTGTGAACAGGGAAGAACTTGTGGGGGAAGTAAAGGTTGGAGGCAGTCTAGGGCACAGTGATCATGAGATGATTGAGTTCTCTATCCTTGGAGAAACAAGGAGAAGGGTTACCAAAACTGCCACCTTAGACTTCCGGAGGGCAAACTTTGACCTGTTCAGAAGACTGCTAGACAAAATCCCTTGGGAGGATGCCCTTAAGGATACGGGAGTCGAGGAAGGATGGACATACTTCAAGAAAGAAGTCTTAAAAGCACAGGATCAGGCTGTCCCCGTGTGCCGAAAAACAAGTAGGCGGGGTAGGAGGCCAGCCTGGCTAAATAGGGATCTCTTGCTGGATCTCAAAAACAAAAGGAGAGTCTACAACCTTTGGAAGAGGGGGCAGGCCTCTCACGAAAACTATAAAGAGGTAGTGAAGCTATGCAGGGAGAAAATTAGGAGAGCCAAAGCGCAGCTAGAGCTCAACCTAGCTGCAGCTGTTAAGGATAATAAAAAATGTTTCTATAAATTCATTAACAACAAAAGGAGGATTAGGGAAAATCTCCCTCCTTTATTGGATGCAGAGGGAAACATAGTCACCAAGGACGAGGAAAAGGCTGAGGTGCTCAACGCCTACTTTGCGTCAGTCTTTAGCAGTGGAACTAGCTGTTCCCTGGACACCCAGCCTCATGAGCTAGGAGACAGGGAGGGGAAGCAGAATGAGGGCATCACGATTAAAGAGGAAGAGATCAGTGACCTGCTATGCCGCTTGGATGCACACAAGTCTATGGGACCAGATGGGTTACACCCAAGAGTGCTGAAAGAGTTGGCAGACGTGCTCGCCAAACCGCTTTCCATCATTTACAGGAAGTCATGGCTAACTGGGGAGGTCCCAATGGACTGGAGGGTGGCAAATGTAACACCCATCTACAAGAAAGGCAAAAAGGAGGATCCAGGAAACTATAGACCTGTTAGTCTAACCTCGATACCAGGGAAGGTCATGGAGCAGGTCATCTTGAGTGCCATCAAAACCCACATAATGGGCAACCAGGGGATCAGGCCTAGTCAGCATGGGTTTATAGAAGGCAGGTCCTGCCAGACGAACCTGATCTCCTTCTATGACAAGATAACCAGATTATTGGACGAGGGAAAGGCTGTGGATATTGTATACCTGGACTTTCAAAAAGCATTCGATGCTGTCCCCCATACAATTCTCATGGAAAAACTGGCTTCACACGGCCTGGATGAGCATACGATCCTCTGGGTCAAGCAATGGCTGACTGGAAGGTCCCAAAGAGTGGTGCTCAATGGATTTAAATCCAGCTGGCGGCCGGTCACAAGTGGTGTGCCTCAGGGCTCAGTGTTAGGACCATTTCTGTTTAATGCCTTTATTGATGATCTTGACAAGGACATAGGGTGTATCATCAGCAAGTTCGCAGATGACACCAAGTTAAGCAGGAGTGTTGATTCCCAGGAGGATAGGGAAGCTCTACAGAGAGACCTAGATAGATTGGAGCATTGGGCCAAAATCAGTGGTATGAGTTTCAACAAGGGCAAGTGCCAGGTTCTGCACTTGGGCCACAACAACCCCGTGCATTGCTACAGGCTTGGGGAAGTGTGGCTGGAAAGCTGCCTGGAAGAAAGAGACCTGGGGCTTCTAATTGACAAGCGGCTGAATATGAGCCGGCAGTGTGCCCAGGTGGCCAAGAAAGCCAATGGCATCCTGGCTTGTATTAGAAACAGCGTGACCAGCAGAAGTAGGGAGGTGATTGTGCCCCTGTACTCAGCACTGGTGAGGCCACACCTCGAGTATTGTGTCCAGTTTTGGGCACCTCAATACAAGAGCGATATCGAGGTGCTGGAGCGAGTGCAGAGGAGGGCAACGAAGCTGGTGAAGGGCCTGGAAAACAAATCATATGAAGAGCGGTTGAAGGAGCTGGGACTGTTTAGTATGAGGAAGAGGAGGCTGAGGGGAGACCTCATCACTCTCTACAACTACTTGAAAGGACACTGTAGAGAGGTTGGTGCTGGTCTCTTCACACAGGTAATTAATGACAGAACGAGAGGGAATGGCTTCAAGCTCCAGCAGGGTAGGTTTAGACTGAACATTAGGAAAGAATTTTTCACAGAAAGAGTGGTCGGGCATTGGAATAGGCTTCCCAGGGAGGTGGTTGAGTCACCATCCCTGGATGTGTTTAGGAGACGTTTAGATGTGGTGTTAGGGGATATGATATAGGGGAGAACTTTGTAGTGTAGGGTAGATGGTTGGACTCGATGATCCCAAGGGTCTCTTCCAACCTGGATGATTCTATGATTCTATGATTCTAAGGGCATATAGTGATAGGATGAGGGGTAACGGTTTTAAACTGAAAGAGAGGAGATTTAGATTAGATACAATACTAGGAAGAAATTTTTCACTATGAGGATGGTGAGGCACTGGAACAGGTTGTCCAGGGAAATTGTGGGGGCCCCATCCCTGGAAGTGTTCAAGGCCAGGCTGGATGGGGCTTTGAGCAACCTGGTCTAGTGGGAGGTGTCCCTGCCCATGGCAGGGAGGTTGGAACTAGGTAATCTTTAAGGTCCCTTCCAACCTAAACCATGCTATTCTATGAAATAGCTATATTAAACTTGATGAGTAATTTGATAGTACTCAAGTGCAGAAGAACTATAGTCAGAATATAGTCATGGATTTGATGGATGGACCACTTGGTGGATAAGGAACTGGCTGGATGGCCGCACTCCAAGGGTTGTGGTCAACATCTCAATGTCCAAGTGGCGGCCAGTGATGAGTGGTGCTCCTTAGGGGTCAGTACTGGGACCAGTGCTTTGTGCTTTGTCGGAGACATGGACAGTGGGATAGAGTGCACCCTCAGCAAGTTTGCTGACGACACGAAGCTCGGTGGCATGGTCGACACGCTGGAGGGAAGGGATGCCATCCAGAGGGACCTGGACAGGCTTGAGAGATGGGCTCGTGCAAATTGCATGAAGTTCAACCAGGCCAAGTGCAGGGTCCTGCACCTGGGACGTGGCAATTCCAGGCACAAATACAGGTTGGGTGGAGAATGGCTGGAGAGCAGCCCTGAGGAGAAGAACTTGGGGGTGCTTGTGGATGAGAAGTTCAACATGAGCTGGCAATGTGCACTGGCAGCCCAGAAAGCCAATCGCATCCTGGGCTGCATCAAGAGAAGCATGGCCAGCAGGTCGAGGGAGGTGATTCTACCCCTCTACTCTGCTCTTGTGAGACTCCACCTGGAATACTGTGTCCAGCTTTGGAGTCCTCAACACAGGAAGGACATGGACCTGTTGGAATGGGTCCAGCGGAGGGCCACGAAGATGATCAGAGGGCTGGAGCACCTCCCCTATGAAGACAGGCTGAGAGAGCTGGGGTTGTTCAGCCTGGAGAAGAGAAGGCTCCGGGGAGACCTCATAGCAGCCTTCCAATATCTGAAGGGAGCCTACAGGAGAGCTGGCGAGGGACTCTTTGTCAGGAAGTGTAGTGACAGGACAAGGGGTAACGGTTTTAAATTGGAAGAGGGGAGATTTAGATTTAGATACCAGATTAATAGTTTAGATTAGATACCAGAAAGAAATTCTTTATTCTGAGGATGGTGAGGCACTGGAACAGGTTGTCCAGGGAAATTGTGGGGGCCCCATCCCTGGAAGTGTTCGAGACCAGGCTGGATGGGGCTTTGAGCAACCTGGTCTAGTAGGAGGTGTCCCTGCCCCTGGCAGGGGGGTTGGAACTCGATGATCTTTAAGGTCCCTTCCAACTCTAACCATTCTATGATTCTATGATTCTATGTTTGTGCCCCTTCCCAGGCTGGGAAGGAGTGGGCCCAGAAATACTGGAAGGATGAAGAGAAAGTAGTAGAACGTATTGAACAGTGTCGGGTTTCACAAAAGCTCAGAGTGGGAAAAGGAAAAGGTGTAATTTGTGCTGTGTTAGGCGCCTGTTTATCTTGTGCACAACAAGAAGCTAAAGAAGCCTCTGCTCCTAATCTGATTTCTGCTGTAGAATATGCAACTCTGAAATCAGAAAATGAGGTCCTGAAGTCATCATTGGCATTTCAGAAGGAGACAGGAGAAAAACTAAAAACTCAAGTGGTTAAACTTGTGAGTGAAAACGAGAAATTAGGAGATCGGACTGCTAGACTTGTAAGTGAAAATCTCCAACTTAAAATGTTACTGGAAAAAGTGACTGGGCTTTTAGATAAAACACAGCCCTCTGCCCAGGTCCAACAAATTCATAAGTTAATGTGTAGTCCAAATTCTGGAACCCAGACTGGAGATTTTTGGTCTAACAGTGAGGATGATGAAGAGGATGACAGCAAAGAGACTGTCGCTTTTAAATCCCAAGTTTTTCCTTTACGACCACTGGTTAAAACTGAAACAGCGGTCGATGATGATGATGAAATCCGTACCACTGTGCGTACTGTCCCATGGACACCCACAGAGTTGGCAAAATTAAAGGAGAAATACTCAAGGCGGCCAGGAGAGTCAGCTGTGGAGTATGTGTGGCGAGTTTCCTCTGAGGGAGGGGACACAATTATGTTAAGTGAAGAAGAAGCAGGAGACTCTTGGGGACCAGGAGTGTTTTTAACCACTATGCCTGGAGATCATAACTATTCCCTAACTGCTCGAGCAGCATATTGGGCAAGTGGTATGGATCCACGAGAAAGGGGGGAGCCATTAGAAATCAGAGCTTCAGGCTACTCTGATTTGTCTGCAGCAGTACGGAAAGCAGCCTGTCTGCAAGCCATGTATGACAGAGAAGAGTTTCAGAAATCCCCAATGTCAGCTCCTATCAACCCCGATCGATTAGCCCCTCTCCTCCGTGGCCTTCCTGATTGCCTTAAGCCATTTGTAGTCAGCACTCAAGACCGCATACGACGTGTTCGTGATGGTCGCAGGCGGAGCCGGCGTCACTACATACCCACCTGGAATGAATATGTACAAGAAATTGACAGTTATGGGCGCCGAATGGGCTGGGCCAGTCTAACTGGTGAGAAACCCTCCGACCACACCTGAAGGGTTCGACAGGTCCGAACCCATGCCCAAACCCCTAAATCTGATGGAAGGCTTAAACCTGATAAGGAACGAAATGAATTGTGGTGTAAAGCCCTAGACTTGGGGGTACCTCGACGATTTTTGCACGGAGTCCCTACAGAGGATCTCTGTACACTAGTCCAATCTTTAACTAGAAAAAATAATTCGGCTGGGGAAAAAAGTCTAACCAGAAAGTCCCCAAGTCGTGATGAAATTGTGCCGTCTGCACCAGAACCTAATTTGATTGATCTGTCAGAGTCCCAGCCAAAAAACTCCTATCCCAGGGTAGGGAAGTGAACCACCCTGCCCGGCGGGTATTAGCAATTCAATGGCTCTCTAATAAAAACTCCAAACCTGTTATTACCATTCCTGTTGGACCCCAAAAAATGTCAGTAAATTTCATCATTGATACCGGAGCTCAAAGGTCTACAATCACTAAAAGAACAGCATAACTTTTAGGCATAAGTCCTACCAGACGCAGGGTCAACTTTACAGGAATTGATGGTGTGGTAAAATCATGCCCCACTGCAAAAATTAACCTCTGGTTTCCAGGGGAACAAAGACTAACCAGGACAGAAGTGTTAGTCGGTGCTGCACATACTAATCTTTTAGGATTTGATGTACTGCATGGGTGAATGTGGAAATTCCCAGATGGAACTGTGTGGAGTTTTGCAGGGCATGAAAAGGAATTAGGCACAGTGAAATTGAGTCTGTTAGAAACTTCCATACCTTTACCTCCCTCTAAAATCACTAATGTTCCACAATATCCATTGCCTGCTGCAGCACTTGCAGGAATTGATGGGGTGGTATCAGATTTGGAGAAGAGAGGCATCATTAAAAGGGCTTACTCACCTTACAATTTGCCGGTGTGGCCAGTAAAGAAACCAACCGGACAATGGCATTTCACAGTAGATTATCAAAAATTAAATGCCAGTACTGCACCCCTAACTGCTGCAGTTCCGAACATTGCAGAAGTGGTAACCATGATACAAGGAGCTGCCCATTCTTGGATGGCTGCCTTAGATGTAAAAGATATGTTTTTCATGATTCCTCTCCTCGAGCAGGACAAAGAGCGGTTCGTATTCACGTGGAAAGGAGTCCAATATACTTTTAACCGACTTCCACAGGGGTATAAACATCCCCCCACCATTGCTCATAATGCTCTGGCTAAAGTCCTAGCAGAAGTTCCTGTCTCAAAAGGATGTACAGTATACCAATATATTGATGACATCCTGATAGGAGGAGAGGACCAAGAAAGTGTAAAAGACATGATTAAAAACATCCGAGAAACATTACTTGATTTAGGATTAGAAGTTCCAGACTCAAAGTGTCAGGGACCTGCACAAGAAGTTAAATTCCTAGGGGTCTGGTGGATTAAAGGAGCTGCTTCTGTCCCCCAGGATACCCTGGAAAAAATAGAACATCGACAAAATCCATCTAGTGTGAAAGAGCTGCAACAAGTCCTGGGAACTTTAGGCTATTGGGGTAAACACATCCCTGGCTTTTCCATCATTGCTCGCCCCCTCTATAGTTTGCTCAGAAAAGGAAAATCCTGGGAATGGACTAGCCAACATACCAAAGCCCTAGAGTTATTAATAAAAGAGCTAAGGTTATTCCAGCAACTCGGTCCTATACACCCAACTGATCCTATCCATGTAGAATGGGGGTTCAGTGAACATGGTTCTCATTGCAACATATGGCAGAAAGGACTGTCGGGGCCAGAAAGACCATTAGAATTTAGCTCTCACTCCTTTAATGATACTGAGAGCAGATACTCAGACCTTGAAAAAGGTTTGCTGTCCCTAGTGCGAGCATTGCAACGAGCAGAGCAAATAAGAAGAGAACAAAGTGTGATCATCCGAGGACCTTTCCGCCTCCTGGATGTGGTCCGTAAAGGAACAGCACCACCGGCTGGCATTGCCCAAAAACCCACAGTTCAAAATTGATATGCTTACTTAGAAGGCATTAATGAAATTATGCCAATCTCAGAAGGCAGTGCTAAAGTATCCAAGCTGCAAAAAGATATAGACAGTACTCTGTTGTTCCAATCCCCACCAAGCAAACAATCTCCAATTCAAGAAGCACCTCCTCTAAAGGAAGACAGTGATCTTACAGGGGTGTGGTTTACTGATGCATCATCTCACCGGGAGAATAATAAGTGGAAATACAAAGCCATAGCACTGGAAGTAGCAACAGGAGAAAGAGCGACTGAAACAGCCGAAGGTAGTGCACAGGTGGGGGAACTCAGAGCAGTCCTACTAGCTGCACAACATGGAGCTAGCTATGTCTACACTGACTCATATGCTGTCTTCAAAGGAGCCACTGAATGGATAAGTCACTGGGCAGCCAATGATTGGCAAGTGAACAGATTCCCAGTTTGGGAAACTGATAGCTGGAAGCAACTGTTAGAGATCGGAGGACAGAGAGCATTGCACATTGGTTGGGTAAAAGGCCACGATCGTTCAAACTCAATCACTGCTCAGTTCAACCAACAGGTAGATAGCCTCACGCGGCTGCTGCAAATGGATATTATCAGTGATGGTAAAGAATGGGAACGCCTACTAGAATGGTTACATGTTAAGCGTGGCCATACTGGGCGAGCTGACTTATATCGGGAAGGTTTAGCCCGAGGGTGGCCTGTATCAGTTAAGCTGTGTGAACAAGTAGTGACTGCCTGTTCCCAATGTCGCTTATGACTCAGTAAAGATCACCCAAGTAAGGCGCCTCCTTTACACATTTGAGACAAGAAGACACTGTGGCATTCCTGGCAAATTGATTATATTGGACCCTTAAGAATGTCAGGTAAAAAAAGATATGTCCTGGTAGGAGTGGAGATTATCTCTGGCCTCACTATGGCCACTAGCTCCAAATCAGCGACAGGGGAGGACACAGTAAATGGCCTAAAAGGATGGTTCAGCACACTTCCTCTCCCTGAAGAAATCCAAAGTGATAATGGTTCACACTTTACAGCTACAGTAGTACAAGATTGGGCCAAAGAGGAAGGGATTCGGTGGGTATTTCACACTCCCTACTATCCTCAGGCCAATGGCATTGTTGAGCGCACCAATGGATTGGTCAAGTGTTTTGCAAAAACTCATGAACTTGGATGTCATTTGGGATTAGATGATGCCATCCATCAACTAAATAACAGATGGAGTGGAGATGGCTGCCCTAAAATGAAGGCTTTCTGCGTATCAGCTAATACCATCCCTCCAAAAGTTCCCATTAAACCAGGACAATATTCTAGATTTTACCCCGGACAACCTGTGCTGGTGAAAATGCCTCAAATTGGAATGGTAGCAATGGTACTAGTTACTCCCAAAAATCCCCATGCCTGGAAGGCCAAAGATTGTTCAGAGAAGATACACCGGATCAGCACCCGGTGGATCTTGCCCTTTTTCTAACCCTGTTGGTCAAATAAGACCGAGCATATTTTCTTTTCTTTGTGTCTTACAGGAACCTTAAATGAACTGCACATGGACAGACAGATTGGCCTATGCTAACCTTGAGTGCCTCCAAGGAATCTTGACTTTGATCCTGGCAGTAATATTATTCTTAGTGTGTATGGCTATTTGGAGGCCCAAGTTCTAAAATGACGAACTGGCAAATCAAATTAATGCTATTCTGTTTTACCCTTTTCTTCCCTGTTGTTTGTAGTGAAAGAGACCCAGAGTGGCCATGGTCTCAAGCTTTGATCAGACACAGTACGAGGACAGGAACATCGAATGGAAAGTTTAATTTGGCCACTGTAGTTATACATGACAACAGAATGTTCTCAAAAAATGAGTGGACCTGGAACAATTGGTATCCAATCCTGGAGGGTAAGGCAGGAGAAGAAATTCAGGTGGGATGTCGAATGGTCAACGGTTCAACCCATGAGAAAGCCACCAGAATAGTGATATTTCGCCCCAAGAACCCACACTCAGTAACAACAGAGCATTGTATCACCGACAAGTGGGACTGCTGGTATAATTTTACTCTTGTAGAACCTACTTTCATAACTTGTTGTTGGCAACAGCATGAAATAGTGTTGCTATTTGAATTCAAAATAGACATAGTTGAACCTGAGCCCACTACACAGCCTAACCTGGCTCCACTATTTGAAACTCCTGACAGTGACCACCCTGAAACCTTGCTAAGTGGACTTAAAAATCTGCCCCTTCACACCACCATCTCTGATAATGACCCTTGGCACAACGCATTGTCAAAATATACTGCAAGCATTAAAAAGGAAAGGAATTTAAATCTCTCTATTCTGGTCATACAAGGAAGTGAAATATACTCCAGAAATAAATGGAGTTGGAAAGAATCACTCCAAATGGCTAAACTTGAAGCCATCCCTGGAAGGGAAATACAAATTGGTTGCCGAGTAATCAATGGGTCTACTCATCACAGACCAACCAAAATTAAAACAATCTACGTAGACTCCACCAAACCAGAAAAACATAATACTGAATGCTATAAAATAATGGACCCAAATTCAGATTGCTGGCACAATTTTACTTTTACCAAGCCTATAGTAGTGTATTGCCTTTGGGGTTACCAAGGCACAGAGTTATTATTTGAATTTATGATTGACACAATTACGTCTGAACCTGCAAAAAAGGAAACAGAACCTACACCCCAACAAATTCCTGAAGGTGTACCTACTCAACCACCCATTAGCCTAACTCCTTACACCTTCAACATTGGCCCTTATGTTATTAAAGACACAGGTCAGCAGCAAATACTTGTTTAACCCAACATATTCCCTCAAACGAGTAGAATTATCAATGCAAATTAATATCTCTGCAATTAAACCTACCTGCTCGCCATTCCTAGGTACGTCTTATGCCGGGTGGTCAGCATGGTTGCATAGACAAACCCTGACCTCTTCACAACGACTGAAGAGAGATGTGACTGGTATCTTAGGAACAGGATTGGGAGTCCTAAATAGTATAGATGCTGAAGTACTTGCCCATAAACTAGTCGCAACCACTGCTGATCTAAACAAGTTAACACATCCCCTACAGTCGTCTTTATCAGCCTTGGGGAACCACCAATGGCTTTTATCAAATGTATTACCTCAGTAGGAAGAAACAAGTGAAAAGGACCACCAGCTGATCACAAATGCACTTGATATAGCCCAAAACAATGTTTCTTTGGCTCTTAGTTGTATCCAAGCCCAACTGTGGATGCAATCGATGACAGACGCAATTATAAGGGAAGGTGAAGAAGGCACTTTGCCCACCAAAATTCAAAAAATAATATGGGATAATGCAATTGAGTTTTAAAAGAAATTTCAATCCTGGTGGTATCTGGTTAATTTCACCTACAATCCCACTGAGAGCAAAGCCACTGCTTTTGTCTTAACAATACTCAATGCTTCGGTACACACCATATACCCAATCATTGCGCTGGGGTTGAATCACCAAGGAGCTATACTCTATCCAATAGAGCATAGAGTGTGGGCACAACAAAATAAAAATAAATGGCAAACTGTTGATGTTGATGCATGCATCACACGAGACCAACAAGGATTCATTTGTGAGAGTAATACCCTCAAGGCACAAGACATTTGTCTTGACACTGACCAAAATGTTTGTCATTTTGAGATACATTCTGATGAAACTCCAGAAACTGTGCTTGTATATATTGGGAAAGGGTGTGTCTGCATGAGATCTCCCTGTAGTTTTGTGTTCATAGATAACATAGTGGTAGTCATGAATAATCACTCAAATCTTTGTGCTTGTAACTTTACTAACATTGTTGGATGTGATTTCAATTATTCAGCTCCTGTCACATCTTACCAATTGCTACAGTCTAACTATATGCTAATTCGTGATTTATTATTTGCCCCTATTGGGATGAACATTACATTGGTGAAGAAGCTGCTACAACATAATGACTTGAAGTGACTGTTGAAAGAGGCCCAAGAAAATGGACAAAAGACTCTGATTACTGTCCATCACGATGTTGAGGAGATACACCGAGTGTTGGAAAGAGTCAAGAAGGATGGAGAACATGAATGGTGGGACACTCTTTTTGGATGGTTGCAAACAACTACAGGAATCCTTAACAAGATGCTCCACCCTGTTGTTGTTTTGTTACTAGTCACTGTATTGTGTTTTGCTTTGACAATCGCTTTGTATGTTAGACTTTAGATTATGATGAAGAACTTAACTCGCTTGATAGCTCCACAAGATATACTTGTACTCGACAACCCTCACCACAAGAGCATCTGTGATATTCCCAATCAGTTTTGAATATCGTGGAGCTTGAGTGACTATAGTCACGGGGTGGATAATGTGGAATAATTCCTAAAATATAATTTTTATTAAAAATATATAGCACTGTTCACACATTTAAATTTAATATATTAAACACGACTGGACTGATAGTGGTGAATTGGGCATCATTCAGGATTTAAACCCAGCTGCCCCTAGCCTCCCACCACAGTGAGGATTGTTAGAACGCAAGGGGGTTTATTTTCTGTCAAAACTATTTTGCCTCTTGACGCAACACTCACTAAGGTAAATTCCATGCTTAAAGCACCACACTGCCTGCATTAACTCTCAGATGGAGATAGCAGCAGGGTTTTGTTATAACTCAAAGTATACTGTTTTACTTGAACACAAGGATTAATATGTGAATTTGGGCATTCCTATTTTCTTTGATTTTCTCTGATTTTCTCTAATGTCAAAATCTCTATCTCATGCTTCAGCTATTTTATTAATTTGTGTGACTTTTATAGCATCAGTTTTACAATCTAGATGTTGCACACTTTAAATATGCTCACTATAAAAAAGTACAATAAGTTATGTGTTAGTTGAACTTGGTTTCATTTTAACTGATGCAGTTTCCCACATAGTGCACTTGACCTAGCATGCCTGCTACTGCATTGTAGGCCAGTTTCCTTTCACTCTTTATCCACAGCCCTGGTGAAATGCAATTTCATGGGAATTAGAGGACATTTTCCTAGAGGATGTAGGATGGTAGCAGAGTTATTTCATGGTTGGCAAGGAACCTTAAGGCAGCAGCCTGACTGGCTCAGGAGCACTTCTTAGCAGCTGTGGTGTAATGGGTCACCTGTCCCTAATCTTCACTTTCTGCTACATACACAGAGCCTCCAGATTCCATGATGCAGATGACTGTAGGCCACATGTCCCCTTTCCTTCTAGCACCTTGGCAAGAGAAGTGTGGTTATTTTCCTTAAGATGACCTGGAGTAATCCAGGAAGATGGACTGAATGTATTGATTTCAGCTGATCTGTTGGAAGTCTTCTATCTTTTTATTTCCCTGCTTTGAACTAAGCCAGAAAGCATAATTGCTGACCAATGCAGATACTTTTCATAGTATGTTCTTGAATTTATAGTGCTTTGTGCTTTATAAATAGAACAGGTTCCTGCTTCAAGAATTTAAGCTAAGTCAGACAGATGTGATATGGTGTGGGAATGGTACATAAGAGGTTAAAAACACTGGTGTCTGCATCAGCTTATCTCTTGTGTAAACCTTGTGGGTGGAGATCCGTGAGGTCGGTGCAAGAAGCAGCAGAAGGAGGGAGTCTTGTCGCAGTAGGACGGTCCTGTTTTGGCTAAAGATTGGAGGAATAAGCAGATAAACTGTTTCAGCACAGAATCTTGAAGGTCATGGTGCTTGGAGTGAGACCTTTTGATTAACTGTGAAGTGAATATTAAAGTTGACACCCCTGAATATGATAATGAGCTTAAAGAAGGATATGCTAAACATATGACTATACTACTCGGCTCTCCACCCAAATCATGTTAAACGTCACCCCAGGGAGGGGAACAGATAAGGTTAGGATATAAAGGACATTGAGGAAAGAATCTCTCAGGGAGAGAAAAGATTAGAGACCTAGAAGAGACAGTCAACGGGCTATGCTCCTCTTCCCCCACCAAGACAGGCACATCTTCTTGGTAAGCACTGTGCCTTCACCTCTTGGTGAAGAATACCCGGGATAGCATGTATTTTTCTAGCACTATCATCATATATTAGTTCTATTGCAGCTAGTGCATTTATCAACAGCAATTCCAAATCTGTTATATCTGTCGCTTCAATAAATCATCTATATTTGACTTCATGAAACTGTCTCAGTAAAAGTCCTTAGAAGGACTCTGACAGGCAAATGTCAAAACTATAAACACAATATATGGGCAATTAAAAAAATAAATGCAGCACAACATGGAGCTGAAAGGAAGAGGCTTGCAGAGACATGCTTAGCAAAGCCTTCCCAGGATTGATCTACATGCTGTACTTCTGATTGCTCAGTGTTCAGACCTGTCCTTCTCTAACAAAAACAGTATGATTTGGTGCCATCTGTGGTTCTGGGACGTGCAGAACAAGACAGAGAGCCAACTGACTTTACACAGGCCATGAAAGAGTGAAAAATTTGGGTCACTACTGATGTACTTTAAGAAGGTAGAAAGTACTTTTAAAAGGGTAAAATATATTTTAGAAGGTAGAATCTCTCACTAGGTAAAGAATAAAGAGCTATAAAAAAGGTCACAAGGCCCTGTGAAACCAGACACTTGGTATAAACAATAAGTGCCTTGATAATGAATACACTCTTGAAGAAGAACAGAAGGCTGATAATAAGGAACATCCCACAACAGGAGATGCCGAAACTGGCTGAAAACCAGACAGCTCTGGGTAAGGCATAAAGTCAACAAAAATTTGCAGTAACTGGAGGAAAGGTGGCAGTGGGAGATTGCGACCACCAACTCAATTGGAGACTGAATTGGACTACCCCACACACACACATTGTACTGGAGCATGCGCACGTCAATTAAAGGACCTTGTAAAGTTAAATGAAAGTGAGAGACTGTACTAACCAATAGAAACTGTTAAGATAAGGTAGTAACCAATACTTATAATTAAGGGTGTGTATTTCTGTGTTTTGAACCATATAAATATTCCTAAGAGTTTTTAGGCTGGTGTGCTAGCTTTGTGGATTACCACCTAGCACCCATCTCTGCAGAAATGTAATAAATAGATAATACCTCTACTCCGTGTGTATATTGGCATCTGCACACTGAGGAAACTACCCCCCTTTGGGGCAAGAACTACCAATCCATTTTTCACATTTACAGTATTCCTAATCTCTTGGCCTGTCCAGTTCCTCTCATTATTTTTTTTTTAAAAGTATTTACCACTTGCCCCAGGTAGATTAAAATACAGATATAGAAAAGTTCAAAAACGCCACATAACTGCTTCATCAGAACCATCTGCTTAAATATAATAACTCTAAATTAACAATATGGAATGTTATTCACATTTAGCATTCAAACAGTCTGACTCAGCTGCTCAATTAAAAGACCTCTGCCCTTTGCATCTTGTAAGAGAGAGAATTTGTAGCATACCAACAAGGTTTATGGGGTGAACATACCAACAGGGTTTTGGGGTGAAATCCAGTTGGCGGCCGGTCACCAGTGGTGTCCCTCAGGGCTCAGTTTTGGGGCCAGTCTTGTTTAATATCTTTATTGATGATCTGGATAAGGGGATTGAGTGCACCCTCAGTAAGTTTGCAGACGACACCAAACTAGGTGGGAGTGTTGAACCTGCACAGGAGAGACTCGCAGTTGATCCCTAGAGTTTTGGAGTCAGGCATACAGAGGATCCGAAGCCCGCTATACTCCAACAGAAAAGGAGATACTGGCAGCATATGAAAAGGTTCGAGCTGCTTCGGAAGTGGTTGGTACGGAAGCACAGCTCCTCTTAGCACCTCGACTGCCAGGGCTGGGTTGGATCTTCAAAGAAAGGGTCCTTGCCACACATCATGCAGCTGATGCTACATGGAGTAAGTGGATTGCACTGACCACACAGCAAACTCAAATGGGGAACCCCAGTCGCCCAGGAGTTCTGGAAGTGATCATGGACTAGCCAGAAGGCAAGGATTTTGGAATATCAGTGGAGGAAGAGGTGATGTGTGCGGAAGAGGTCCCACTGTATAATGACCTACCAGAAAATGAGAAGAGATATGCCCTGTTCACTGATGGGTCCTGCCGGATTGTGGGAAAGCATCGAAAGTGTAAGGCTGCTGTGTGGAGTCCTACAAGACAAGTTGCAGAAGCCACTGAAGGACAAGGTGAATCGAGCCAGTTTGTGAAGATGAAAGCCATTCAGCTGGCTTTAGACATTGCCAAGCGAGAAAAACGACCAGTACTTTATTTCTATACCAATTCATGGATGATGGCAAATGCTCTGTGGGGGTGGCTACAGCAGTGGAAGCAGAGCAACTGGCAGCGCAGAGGCAGACCCATCTGGGCAAGATATTGCTGCCTGGATAGAGAATTTGGTTGTGAAAGTCATGTAGATGCCCATGTACCCAAGAGTCGGGCCACTGAGGAACATCAGAACAACCAGCAGGTGAATCAGGCTGCTAAGATTGAAGTGGCTCAGGTGGATCTGGACTGGCAACATAAGGGTGAATTATTCATAGCTCAATGGGCCCATGACACCTCAGGCCATCAAGGAAGAGATGTCACATATGGATGGGCTGATGACCGAGGGGTGGATTTGACCATGGACACTATTGCACAGGTTATCCATGAATGTGAGACATGCACTGCAATCAATTACTCTATCTCTATACTAACTCATGGATGATGGCAGATGCTCTGTGGGAGTGGTTAAAACAGTGGAATCAGAGCAATTGGCAGCGCAAGGGTAAACCCATCTGGGCTGCTGAATTATGGCAAGATATTGCTGACCGGCTAGGGAAACTAGTCGTGAAAGCATGCCTTGTAGATGCCCATGTACCCATGAGCAGAGCCACTGAAAAACATCAAAACAATCAGCAAGTGGACCAAACCATGAAAAGCAATAGCAACAAGGTGGCTACCAAGTGAATTTCTTTTCCATCATGATCAGAACTTTCTCTGTAGCAGGACAATAAGATATATTCCACAAAAAAAAAAATGCTTTAAATAGAAAAATTCTTGTAATGTTTGAAAAGTTGACAAAAGTGACAGAGAACTCGGAGCAGGAAAATTGTGTTTCTTTCATTTCGCTTGCCACTGATTAAATGCTAAATTTTTATTTCAAAATTTGTGAATGTCTCCAGTTAGCAAGTCTTGATACTACAGCATGATAGACAGGATGGGTGAAGCACAGAAAAGGGCTTGCTAGAGCTGTTCTCTCACTTGCTAGTACTGTGTACTCACACTCTCTCTCTCCTCTTGTTGAAAGGCAGTTAAGTATATTTTCATATAGAGGTTTCTTCCCAGAGAGGAGGCAGATGATATAAAATCTTTAATATTTGAAATTTTGTTTTTATAATTGATATGAATATTTTCTGATTGAAATGTACTATGGCATTAGCTTTTTTAAAAATAGATTTAAAAGATCTATGGTTGTGGGAAAGTAACAGAAGATTGGCGAGGAGGACTGTAAATACGCTCAAGTGACTTGCATGTGGGGTGCTGGAAAACACATATGTCACACTAATTGTTGCTTAGTTTTGTGTGCTCAACAAGTAGAACATCTGCACTTAGATAACACAGGCCTGGGATGGACTCAGGGGCACCTTATCGAACACGCCTGAGATTCCTGCCCTGCTGTTGAAGAGATCAAAGCACAGCGGAAAACTCTGCCTGCCGGAATCCTTGAAATACAGGCCCAAACAGCAAGTGGGAGCTCTCTGGCTCTCTCACTCCCTTGTGTCGTGGTTTCGGCCGAATTTACCAAAACCAGACCAACAGATGGCCCTTCCCCTCCCCTCTTCCCCCCCCTCCAAAAGAGAGAGAGGAGAGAAAGAGATAAGGAGATTCAGAAGTTTAGAATGAACTAAACTACTTTAATGAAGAATTAATATTAAAATAAAAATAAAGAAGAAAATAATGAAAAAGATACAATATATACAAAACCGTATCAAGCTCCCAGGATGACAGTCACATCACCGGCAGGCACTGGGGAAGTCCCAGACTGGACTCAACGACGGATGGGAACTGGATTCCAGCTCTGGAGTCAGGAACACACAGATCGGGATCAAAGGCAGATGAACAGACAGAGTCCTCTCTGGATGTTGGCCATTGCAGGAAAGGAGGCTGACCCTTTGATCCCTCAGCTTTTATACTGAGCATGGGGCAGATGGGATGGAATACCCCTGTTGGTCAGGTTTGGGTCACCTGTCCTGTCCACTCCTCCCCACCAATGTGACCCCTCTACATTTTTTCCATTCCCGACCCTCTAAGGGGGCAAATAACGAAATTGGCTGACCTTGGTTGTTATGGCAGGAAGTATAAGCAAGGGCCTCCCTGCATACCATTCCTTGGCATGGAGCACAAACATTGGTCTTATCATTCTGAGAACGAGCAGTTTTCTCCACAATATGCCGTTGATTTCAGAGAGTTAGAGGAGGCCTAGCTAGGATGTAAAGTTACAGAATAGAAAATTGGTTCGGTTTTACTTCAAACCGGGACACCTTGCTAACAAGGACTCTCTTGCTAATAAGGACTCTCTCTCGCGGTGCCTGCGTCCCCTGCTTGCCTGCCTCTGCCCAGGTGCTGCTTCAGAAGTTCCCTGATCCATGAGGTATTGAGATTAAATTTGTTCTTTGCCCTTAATCCATGGTTTTGTGGTTGTTCCTGCGTCCTGCCTGCATCGGCTCACACAATGGTTTAATGCTGTGAGGATTAACTGAAATGCACTTTTAAAGATTTTTGGCCTTTTAGGGACATTATATACAAAGGAAACCAATTAGCTATTGAATAACAGTTCTGGCAGGCACTTTCTGTCATGAGGGCAGTGATATACTTTGCTTCCATTTTCAGTTTTATCCCTTGCTGCCTTCATTTCATTTAAAAGAAACAGACTCCTGAGGCAACATTTTCAGATGCAGCTGTCTAGTCCTGCCATAATACCCATTAGCCTGAATGACACAGAACAGAAGGTAGAACAAATGAACAAATACTTTGTATTGTAAAATACATTTAATCTAGGTTCAGACTGAGATGGGGAGATTAACCTAAAGGAAATATAAAAATATAAGCTTTTCATCTATTCAGATTACATTTCAGTTTGTAAATAACAAGTGACATAATAAGACATCCACTCACAGGCATATTTTCTTCAAACTACAGGACATAGCCAGCAATTACAGCTTTTTATTAAATATGTTTGATAAAGCTATCATTCTCATTACACAGAATCACAGAATCACAGAATATTTTTGGTTGGATGGGACCTTTGAGATCATTGAGTCCAACCAACAAAAACAAAACAACAAAAAAAACCAAAAAAAAAACCATCCCACCCAAAAAAATCCCAGAACACCAAACACCAAAACCAAAACAAAACAAACGCCCACAACCACACACCACACCCACCCACAAACAGACACCCACCCACAATCTCGGGCACTAGAGCATGCCCTGAAGTGCCATGTCTACACATTTCTTAAATACCTCCAGGGATGGCGACTCCACCACCTCCCTGAGCAGGCTGTTCCAGTGCCTGACCACCCTCTCAGTAAAGTAATTCTTCCTAATATCCAATCTAATCCTCCCCTGCTGCAACTTCAGACCATTTCCTCTGGTCCTGTCATTATTCCCTTGGGAGAAGAGGCCAACACCCACCTCTCTACAACCTCCTTTCAGGTAGTTGTAGAGGGCAATGAGGTCCCCCCTCAGCCTCCTCTTCTCCAAACTAAACATGCCCAGTTCCCTCAGCCTCTCCTCATAGGACTTGTTCTCTAGACCCCTCACCAGCTTGGTGGCTCTCCTCTGGACACACTCCAGCAGCTCAGTGTCCTTCCTGTAGTGAGGGGCCCAGAACTGAACACAGTACTCGAGGTGAGGCCTCACCAGGGCTGAGTACAGAGGCACAATCACTTCCCTACTCCTGCTGGCCACGCTATTCCTGATACAGGCCAGGATGCTGTTGGCCTTCTTGGCCACCTGAGCACACTGCTGGCTCATGTTAAGCCAGCTGTCCACCAACACCCCCAGGCCCTTTTCTGCTGGGCAGCTTTCCAGCCACTCTTCCCCAAGCCTGTAGTGTTGCCTGGGGTTGTTGTGACCGAAATGCAGGACCCGACACTTGGCCTTATTAAACCTCATCCCATTGGCCTTGGCCCATTGATCCAACCTGTCCAGGTCCCTCTGTAGAGCCTGCCGACCCTCAAGCAGATCAACACTCCCACCTAGCTTGGTGTCATCTGCAAACTTACTGAGGGTGCACTCAATCCCCTTATCCAGATCATCAATAAAGATATTAAACAAGACTGGCCCCAAAACTGAGCCCTGAGGGACACCACTGGTGACCGGCCGCCAACAAGATTTCACCCCATTAATCACAACTCTCTGGGCATGGCCATCCAGCCAGTTTTTTTACCCAGTGAAGAGTACACTTGTCTATGCCATGATTCGCCAGCTTCTCCAGGAGAACGCTGTGGGGGACGGTGTCAAAGGCCTTACCAAAGTCCAGGTAGACAACGTCCACAGCCTTCCCCGCATCGAGAAGGCGGGTCACATGGTCATAGAAAGAGATCAAGTTGGTTAAGCAGGACCTCCCTTTCATAAACCCATGCTGGCTGGCCCTGATCCCTCGGCTGCCCTGCACTTGCCGTGGGAGCTCACTCAAGATGATCCTCTCCATGATCTTTCCCGGTACCGAGGACAGACTGACAGGCCTGTAGTTTCCGGGATCCTCCTTCCAGCCCTTCTTGTAGATGGACGTCATGTTGGCCACCCTCCAGTCATCTGGTACCTCTCCTGTTGACCAGGATTGTTGATAGATAATGGAGAGAGGCTTGGTGAGCTCTCCCACCAGCTCCCTGAGTACCCTTGGGTGAATCCCATCCGGCCCCATGGACTTATGCGTGTCCAGGTGCATAAGCAAATCATTAACTACTTCCTCCTGGACTATGGGGGGGTTGTTCTGCTCTCCATCCTTATCTTCCAGCCCAGGAGGCTGTACACCCTGGGGGTAGCTGGTCCGACTATTGAAGATGGAGGCAAAGAAGGCATTAAGTATCTCAGCCTTCTCCTCATCCTTGGTTGCAATGTTTCCCCCTGCATCCAGTAAGGGATGGAGATTCTCCCTGACTCTCTTTTTGTTGATGCATTTATAAAAACTTTTTTTGTTGTCCCTTATATCAATGGCCAGGTTGAGTTCCAGCTGGGCTTTTGCCTTCCTAATTTTTTCTCTGTATAACCTAATGAGATCTCTGTACTCTTCCTGAGTTGCTTGTCCCTTCTTCCAAAGGTGGCAAACCTTCCTTTTTTCCCTAAGTCCCATAAGTCATTAGTGCGCTTGAGCAATTGCATTTTTAAGAATTAGCAGTTAGAAATTTGTTTTAAAAATATTTAGCCAAAACACATGCTAAAGTCTCCAAAAGAGGTGATTATCCCACCATATTTGGTGTTAGTGCGGCTTCACCTTGAGTACTGTGTGCAATTCTGGGTCCCACAAGTTACGAAGGATGTTAAGGTCCTTGAATGCCTCCAGAGCAGGGCAACAAAGCTGTGAAAGGGCTGGAAGGCATCTCCTATGAGGAGCAGCTAAGGACTCTGGGTTTGTCTAGTTTGGAGAAAAGGAGGCTGAGGGGTGACCTCATTGCTCTCTACAGCTTCCTGAGGAGGGGAAGTGGAGAGGGAGGTGATGATCTCTTCTCCCTGGTATCTAGTGACAGGACGGATGGGAATGTTTCAAAGCTGCATCAGGGGAGATTCAGACTGGACATTAGGAAGCATTTCTTTACTGAGAGGGTAGTCAAACACTGGAACAGGATTCCTAGAGAGGTGGTTGATACCACATGCCTTTCAGTGTTTAAAAGGCATTTCGACAACACCCTTAATAATATATTTTAACTTTTGGTCAGCCCTGAAGTGGTCAGGCAGTTGGACTAGATGATCATTGTAGGTCCCTTCCAACTTAAAATATAATATTCTCTTCTCTTCTCTTCTCTTCTCTTCTCTTCTCTTCTCTTCTCTTCTCTTCTCTTCTCTTCTCTTCTCTTCATAAAGCAAATTCCAAACCCCTTGTTTGCAGTGAGGAGACGTGGCCTGTGGGAGAGGATGTAGTCTGGCTTGTCAGCAAGAGGCAACCAATCAGAAAAGGTGCCTAACAGAAAAGTCTGGAAAAGTATGTCTGCCTTTATTTTTATTGACCTCTAAGGAACAAGTTATTTGGCTTGTTTTCTTCCTCCCGTAATGCCTTTTCCCTTCTAGAAATAAAAGGTACAGTCCCCCATCTCAGGAGGACATCTATGAAAAATGCTAGCTGTCTTGGGGTAAAAATACCGGGCCCTTAAAGTCTGATGCTGCTTAATTGCAGACCTTAAGATCATCCTTGGAAAACTAAGGAAGTGTGGGCTGGATGAGGGGACAGTGAGGTGGATTGAGAACTGGCTATGTGACAGGACCCAAAGGGTAATGGTTAATGGAACAGGTTCAAGCTGGAGGCCTGTAACCAGTGGTGTCAATACTTGGTCCAGTCCTGTTCAACATATTCATCAGTGACCTGGACAAGGGGACAGAGTGTATCCTCAGCAAGTTTGCTGATGATACCAAACTGGGAGGGGTGGCTGACACCCCGGAGGGCCGTGCTGCCATCCAGAGAGACCTGGACAGGCTGGAGAGCTGGGCAAGGAAGAACCTCATGAGGTTCAACAGGGAAAAGTGTACGGTGCTACACCTGGGCAAGAAGAATGTCAGGCACCAATACAGTCTAGCACTCAAAGTCATGGGACTAGTGGTGGGATGGGACTCAGGGCATTTTATTTGTTAAGGGAGTTAAGGCTCCATTCGGTTTCGGTTCTTATTGTGATGCAATCTTGAGACAACCCCGGGCTGAGCCGGTTTTGCAGCTCCCCCCAAGTTATCTCTGCATAGACAAGGCAAGGCGGAGATGAAGCCGAGTCGGATGACAACCCCCTGCATCTCACCTATTGTGCTCTGAAACCGGTTTGGCTGGGTGCTCCCATACATTCCACCCCTTGACCTGAGTCACAGATCCACCACGGATATGTCATCATCACCCAATGTGTCTGTATAATTTTCATCTGAGTGTTTAAGTAGATCCAGGTATTCCCCAGTTTCCAGGTGGACCCTTACCTGAGAGATAGATTTTACAATAATTCTTTTGACACAACTAACGGCAATGCATACTACAATAATGCAAATTATGATAACAAACAATGTTTGCAACAAGTTAGTCATCCATCCAGTAAATACCCATCCTATTTTAGCGAAAATATTTCCCAACCAAGTGTCCTTCATTTGGTCCTGCAGCTCATGTGTCACTTCAGCTATCTTCTTCATCTTCTGGAGGTTTTCCCGGAGAGGTAGTGACACATTAGGAATTGTGACACAGCATTCTTCTTGTTCGTGGTTTGCCTTTAGGTATCCACACACTCCTTGTTCTTTGAGTAGTATCATGTCTAGCACGAGTCGGTTTTGAAGTGCAACTTTCGAAACAGCTTGCACTTGGGCATTGAGCAATTCAAAGTTGTCATTAGTAAGGTTTGCTAAAGTTTCTACTTGTGCAGTTAAATTGGACAACATAATTCTAGTTCTAAGGTGACCTATTCCTAATCCGAAGAATCCTTCCGCCCATACTGCTAATTTCTGGGATACAGTCCAACCAGTACCATCTGTACTTCGTTTGGTACGGGGATGCCACAGTCCTTGAGAAATAAATTTTTCAGAGTAGTAAGAAGGACATAATGATGGTACTCCCAAAGTACATTGCAGACCAGGATGAATAGGGTTTAACATATCTGTAATAGTCCCATCTGAGCATATCCAAGTTAACTGGCGAGGAGCATATATAGGTGAGTCATCGCAATTGCCCATGGTTCGAGGGATCCGACAGGAGGATTTTTCTGAATATTTTAAGTCCTTATAGCTTATGCTGGTGTTACACCCCATTGCTGGAGGATATGGCTTTGTGTAATTTTGACACAAGCAGGCAACACTAATTAAATGCCGTAATGAAGGGATTAACCACACCCAACTGTTTTGTAGATTCCCACCAGTGGTACAATTGATAATATTTGTGCAATTCCACAGTGGGCTTTTTACACTGGGTTGTGTTGAGGTCTTTTGTTGAGACCTCCATGGATAGCAATCCTTCCTGTCATCTCTTTTCTCCTCATGGACGTGAGACCATAAACAATCAGCAGGTGGCCCCTGCATTACATTGAATCGTGTACATGAATTACTGGGTGTTGAAGGAAACTCAAAGCACCACTGGGTGTTTACCGGTTCCACATACCTCAGGACTAAACGTTTCCCCCAGTACGGTTTCTCCCCATAACGCGTATCTGCCCAAGGGTGTTTGGAGCACGGCTGTTGGAAGAATTGTGGTTGTTTACCTCTACATCCCACAGTCTTATTGTCCAGACAAAGCGGGGCATAGGAACAGTTTAAACTCCAAACAGAAGTTCGATTTAGTGTATTGTTAAACGGCCACCTCCATTCAAATTCACCCCAAATAATAGACTTATTTTGATTCCAGAGCCAGTCTAAATTTTTACCCATATCCACGGGGAGAGCTGTTATGGGGAGTCCCTGAGTGGGGGTATGTGGTAGAGGCAGACAGGTAGTTACATGAGAAAAATTAAGCATGAGGGCAAAGCCTTGTATCATCTTATAGATCACATTGTCTGGTTCAGCGTGATTTATAATTGGGGATCCATCAACGTGTTGTTCAAAAGCCTGAGGCTGTCTATTCCATATTCTAGATTGCCTACTTATACCTATGATTATTATGGAGCTAATGACTATTATTACAAAAGGCCTTACAATCACTGCCATGATACAGCATCTAATATTAAAACTTAGGTTAACAAACAACCAAAATTATTCTTATCAAAACAAATATACAAAGATCAGAAAAAAAAAACAACAACTCAGAAAACAACCAAGAACTTCTGGTCCACTTTCAAGTTCTGCACAGTTTGTCCATTCCATGCAAGCACAGTTCATACTTCGGGTCGACGCACCTTAGGTCTCCACCCCGTCGTACTCCTCGTCCCTCCTTTTGTTGAGGCGCACCTGCAAGCAAATGGAAAAGTGCTGCTCGACCGTATATATGATCGACAACGAGTCAGTTAAAAATCTGGTATGATCCACCTACTACTTATTCGACGTATGCGGTCAGAGTTATTTTTTGCTTCCCATGCATGTGATCCCCTTGGATTGGTCAATGTCAGGGGTATAACTCCAGTTTGAGGTATTTTGACCATTACTGGTTGACCAGGATGGAGGGATTTCTAATCCCAATGAAGTCAGTGTGTCCCAGACCTTACTGGACACTTCTCTGACTGCCTCTTCGTTGTCCCCACCTATTAAGATGTCATCAATGTATTGGTACATGCTTACCCTATCTGGTACTTTTATCTCCTTCAATATTTTTGCTAATGCATTATGGGCAATAGTGGGAGAGTGTTTGTATCCCTGTGGGAGCCGATTAAAGGTATATTGCACTCCCTCCCACGTGAATGCAAATTGAGGTTTATCTTCCTCCTGAAGAGGAATCATAAAAAACATGTCCTTAACATCTAATGTGCACATCCATGTGTGGTGGTTAGCTTGAATCTGGGTAACCAAGTCAGCAATGCTAGGAACAGCGGCCGTAAGGGGCATTGCATTGCTATTAAGCCTCCTGTAGTCAACTGTGAGTCGCCATCTACCGTCCGCTTTACGTACCGGCCATACTGGGGAGTTATAGGGTGAGTGTGTCCTGATTATAATGCCACGGGCTTCCAGGTCTTTAATAACTTCCCTGATCCCCGTTTTGGCTGCGGCTGGTAGTGGATATTGATTAACGTTCGTTACCTGGGAAGGAGGCAGTCTAGTGGCTGTCTCCAGTAACCGAACTTCACATGGTGGGGCTCCAAAGCTCCACACTGTCCCGTCTGGCAACCTCCAGACTTTGTTTGCTAATACATCAAATCCCAAAATGTCATTACGATAAGGACCGATGACTACTTTTATCTTAGTCATTCGGTTTTCTCCTGGAAGCCAGACACACACCGTACCAATTGGTCTGATTTCAGGGACTCCAGTTACTCCTATTACATTTATTTTCTTCCGTGTGGGGACTAAACCTAACTTTTTTGCTGTTTTTTTCAGTGATGACACTTATTTGAGCTCCAGTATCAATTAGAAAATTTACAGGTATTCGTCTGGGGCCAGTAGCTAAAGTAATATGTGGGTCACTTAAATGGTTAGGCCATTCTAAGTTAGATATTATGCGGGTGGGTCGGCCTAAAATACCCCCCGCGCTTTCTAGTTTTTTAGATCTATTAAATCCTTCCTTAAATCTGAGAAAGGATTCGCAGGAGCAGAGGGTTTATCTCTCTGTGTTTTAGCAGTATCAGTATGTTCTGTAGTCTTGCTAATAGGCTGCTCCACCAGGTTTACCATAATACGAATATTCTCTGTGGACTGCCCATGTAACATTGATCGGGGTATTCCTAATGCTAAAGCCTTTCTCCACAATTCATTACGCTGGGGGTCAAAGCGAGAATTAGTTTGTCGGGGAGGACGAGGATTATTATGCCCAACAAACCGTGCCTGGCAGACCCGGTGCTGTAAATGTGAGTCTTCCTCTAACCAACCCATGTCTCTACCAAAAATCACTATTTCTTGTAATAGTTCCCCCCAAGTCAAAACAGGCTGCTGCCGCTAGTGCGGGTTGCGAGTATTATGGTTAATTGCCTGTGCAATCTTTTCCTTTAGGTTTTGCACATACATTTTCATGGAATCGGGGAGACCTCTAATCAATGGTTTAAGGTGGACCGGATCTACCGGAGCGGCAAGGGGAATGCCCTGCTCACCACGCTCATACATGATTTGTATACAGGCAGCCTTTTGTACAGATTCAGCTAGCCCAGACAGCCCAGCAGTTTTAATAGCCAGTGGCTCGCCCCGCTCTCTAGAATCTATCCCCCCTGCCCAGTGGGTGACTCTAAGTGTTAAGGGTTGATCCCCTATCGGACCCCTATCCAGAAATACGCCAGGACCCCAGTAACCTCTTGCTTCCTCCTCACTCAGCAAGATACGATCGCCTCCTTTTAGCGAAACATTCCATAAATATTCAGTTGCACTTTCCCCTGGCTTGCGTGAAAATTGTTCTTGCATTCGGGCAAGCTCGAGTCCGGACCATGGGGTGATACGTGTTGTAGTACATCTCCGATCATTTCTATCATTTGACTGCACCTCCGTTTTAATGAGGGGTCGAATTTCAATATTACTTGTCCCCTCGGGCTCCACATCTGGGTCACCCCAGATGTCCCTGTCCCAAGTATCAGGGTCGGCACACATAATTAAGTTCCTGACTTGGGTGGGAGAGGGGGTCCCAGCACTCGACAACAAAAGATCTAATTTTTCCTGTAACCTCCGATTCCTCTCCCTTTCAGCAGCTAATTCGTCTTTCAAAAACATGTTTTCAACTTCCAATTCTCCTTCATGGGCCCTTAAGGCCTCTTTTGTCTTTCGTTCTTCCTCTAAAGCAGCTTTGGTAGCCTCAACTTCAGCTTGCAATTCACACACCTTTTTACTACAATTAGTCAGCGCGTCTGCTTCCTGAGTTAGCTACACCCATTTTCTGAACAGCCTCAGATTTCCGTGCCTCCTCCTGTGCACAGACTAAACATGCTCCAAAAACAGTACACAGAACACCTTTACCTTTTCCGTCTTTTTTCTTTTGTTCCTTCTGACACTGCTCTACCCATTCCACCACTTTCCCCTCACTTTTCCACAACCTCTTAGCCTTCTCCCTATCCGCGGGAGAGGGTTTACAACCATGTTTCTGCAATAGCTCGTCCATTATACACCCTGCTCGCTGCGCCATTTTTTGTGACGAAACGGGAAAAAGGACTTCACTGAGAGGTTCAAATTAACAATTTATTTGGACTTCACTCACAGGTCCAATACGTCACTATTGCGAGTTCTATGTGTACAATGGCGATTACACTATTGCAATTTAAAAGCAATTCACGGAATACACTATTGCAACCTACAAGTGATCCCGAAAAGTAACAACACAAACCACAAGCGCGCTAGATATTAATGCCTTAAAAGAGTGCACAAATCACGATCTTAATAGCATGCCATATACCATACGTATGTTTCTTTATCACTTACCCTTTCTCTCAGGTAAGGTCGCTCAATCCCTGGGAAGTTACCCTGTACAGCGTCCTGGACAAGGGGGGGGACGAATCTCCTACAGGCCAGCTGTATCGTTGGAAGATTACCCCCATTTTCCTCCTCAAACCTTGCGGTTTATATTTCCTAATTCTGTGGGGGTGCAGGATTATGCCTGAGTGGATTACACTATCTGGGATGTTTACCTCTGGTGGTGCGATGGCCGAGTCTCTGTTGCCAATTTTGTGATGTCTAGCACTCAAAGTCATGGGACTAGTGGTGGGATGGGACTCAGGGCATTTTATTTGTTAAGGGAGTTAAGGCTCCATTCGGTTTTGGTTCTTATTGTGATGCAATCTTGAGACAACCCCGGGCTGAGCCGTTTTTGCAGCTCCCCCCAAGTTATCTCTGCACAGACAAGGCAAGGCGGAGATGAAGCTGAGTCGGATGACAACCCCCTGCATCTCACCTATTGTGCTCTGAAACCGGTTTGGCTGGGTGCTCCCATACAGTCGGGCCACTGAGGAACATCAGAACAACCAGCAAGTGGATCAGGCTGCTAAGATTGAAGTGGCTCAGGTGGATCTGGACTGGCAACATAAGGGTGAATTATTCATAGCTCGATGGGCCCATGACTCCTCAGGCCATCAAGGAAGAGATGCCACATATAGATGGGCTGACTGAGGGGTGGATTTGATCATGGACACTATTGCACAGGTCATCCATGAATGTGAGACATGCGCTGCAATTTCACTGAATTTCACTGAATTTTTAGAGTTGGAAGGGACCATAAAGATCATCTAGTCCAACTCCCCTGCTGAAGCAGGATTGCCCAGAGCATGTAATCAAGCAAGCCAAGCGATTAAAGCCTCTTTGGTATGGAGGACGATGGCTGAAATAGAAATATGGGGAGGCCTGGCAGATTGATTATATCACACTCCCACAAACCCATCAAGGCAAGCGCCATGTGCTCACAATGGTGGAAGCAACCACGGGATGGCTGGAAACATACCCTGTGCCCCATGCCACCGCCCGGAACACCATCCTGGGCCTTGAAAAGCAAGTCCTGTGGCGACATGGCACCCCAGAGAGAATTGAGTCAGACAACGGGACTCATTTCTGAAACAGCCTCATTGACACCTGGGCCAAAGAGCATGGTATTGAATCAGTATATCACATCCCTTATCACGCACCAGCCTCTAGGAAGATAGAACAGTACAATGGACTGTTAAAAACTGCACTGAGAGCAATGGGTGGTGGGACTTTAAAAAATTGGGATACACATTTGGCAAAGGCTACCTGGCTAGTTAACACCAGGGGGTCTACCAACCGAGCTGGCCCTGCCCAATCAAAACCTCCACGTACTGTGGAGGGAGATAAAGTCCCCGTAGTGCACATGAAGAATATGATAGGGAAGACAGTCTGGGTTAGTCCTGCCTCAGGCAAAGGCAAACCCATCCGTGGGATTGCCTTTGCTCAAGGACCCGGGTGCACTTGGTGGGTGATGGGGAAGGATGGGGAAGTTCGATGTGTACCACACGGGGACCTGGTTTTGGGCGAGAATAGCCAATGAATGAAACTGTATGATGTTAATTGCTAAATGACCCTGCCACTGTACATCTCATTTTCTGTAACTGCTATTGGTTGTACTATAGTAAGAATCACCCAAACTAATGACATATGGACTCTGATGAAAAACCGAGTAAAGTGCAGCAGTGAAGGGACCAGAACTGACCTCAGCAGCTGGCGCCCAGGAACTTCATTGAAACCGACATCTTCAGCCCATGGACCATGGACATGAGCTGCACCGGATACATCAGCTGCAAGCCCCAGAAATACAGCACGCGACAGTCCAGCCCCACACACACCATCTTGCCTGCCCTGAGAGACTGTTCTAACAGATGGAGCTCGAAGTCATGGATTAAATGAACTCAACGGACATTTCAGACTGATGGCCCACAGACTAAGGACATTATACCTGCATGGATATATATACGTACATATATATATATATGTCAGGGGAAAATGGTAGCATTTAATTGGAAACTGTAGGATCTGGGCATGGCATGGAATGGTATGGAATAAGGGGTGGATGATGTCCTGGGTCTGGTGGGGATAGGGTTAATTCTCCCCAGGATCTAGCAGGGACACAGGTATTCCATCCCATGTGAGCCATGCCCAGGGGGTAGCCAGAGCTAGCCGGGGAAGGGGAAGGGGAGGGACAGGAAGTCACCACGGGGAAGCGGAGCGGGCTGGGGGCGTCCCGGGTCTGGTCGGCAAGTGGTGGTAGCGTAATCGTGGTTGTATATTACTCTCTCAGTGTTATTGTTGTTGTTGTTTCTTGTTCCCTTTGCTGTTCTGTTAAATTGCCTTTGTCTCAACCCACGAGTTTTGCCTTTTTCTTCCCATTCTCCCCTCATGGCCGTGGTGGCGGTGGGGGCTCCGGTCTGAGCGAGCGGCTGCCACGTGGTTCTTTGTTGCCCTCTGAGGCCAAACCACGACAAGTAGTTTAGTCTCTTTTCTATACTCATAAGTCTCCTTTCTCTCCTCCCTCTTCTTGAGAGAGAGGTGGGGGAGAGCATCTTTTGTTCATCTCAGTGGCCAGTGTGGCCCAAACCATGACAGTTAATCAGAAATCCATTTGCTACTAGTACTTCAGGCTACTCAGACACCCAGTAACACTGCCATTAGTTACACAGTTAGAAACACTGCACCAGTACTACCATAGCCATGTTACTGTGAATACAGGGAAATCATTCCATGGTACAAGAAGTTTTCCTGTTATTCCAAGAAAAACTCCTTGTGTGTTATTTTAACTCAACACCAAACAAAGGAAATTAAAACATCCCTACTATTGTATTTACACAGTGCATATATTCCATACTAACATCATAATAAGTTAGAAAACAGAGAAGCTAGTGTCTTTGGCTGCAGCAATCTCTGTCATGCTGCTTGTGTCACACCCTCCTTCAGCTTCTAAGAATTGCGATGCAATTAAAATTACTGCTTGCTATGGAATAGAGTGATCTCAGTTGTCATAAATTGGCACTAGCACCAGTATCAAGGATTCATTCCACAGGTAGGAAGCCCCTCAGTTTGGGTTGGATAAGACACATCCAGTTCTGTGCCCGTAAGGGGAATAGCATTGCCTGTAAAAGATTGGATCACATATATCACCTGTGACCCTTTTCATTGTTTAAACTGCAGTCCTAGTACTCACCCCAGTTCCTGATGTATATTTAGTAATAGCATATCAGCACCATTTTTCTATATTGTATAAAAATATTTTGTTACAAGGAAAAGGGGTTTTGCCATGAAAGCATTTTTCTGTGCAGCTATTATACCCGTATGTACAGAGCAGAACTTCAGTGAGGAGTGTGCACACAAATTATGTTATTGGAAGTAAAAGTAAAGTACTACTTTTAGTATACTCTAAATGAACATCAGTAAACATTTGTAAATTTTTGAGTTCTATTCTGGTGGTTTTCATAAGCTTTGATTGTTTCAGCTGATGAACACAAGTAAAAATATGAAAAAAATAGAAGAATATATAGAAGAATATTTGATAGGGACTTTTTTTCTGTACACTTACATTAAGAGTAGATCATGATTTCATTTTCATCAGTTTAAATGCAGAGTAAATTCATCACAAGTAATGGACTAAATACAACTCCATCAGCTTACAGTAGCTGAAGATCATCTGGCACAGGTTTATCCCAGTTCTATATGGTTTCAGCTTTGATCTAATTGGGCTATTTTGCCTTTGCTATGATATTCATGCTAACTTTTATAGCACTGCAAAGACCAGCCAAAGGAATCATATGGCTGATAGTTCTCTAATGACATCATTTTTCCTTCATGTTAAAAGCATCCAATAATTTCCTAAATAACATGCCCGTTAGGGACAAGCTACCAGTCCTACTGCATTGCCAGAGGCAATGTGTCGAACAGGGACTGGAGGGCAAAACAGTTTATAGTTGACTAAAGAAGAAAACAGGAACTGCTAAAAATATTCATATAACAGCAGCAATGCTTGTTTTTGAAGAACTGAGCACTTGCTGCCCACAGAAACATTCATAGCATTTGTGGGGATTGTAGTCAAAAACTGTTTTGATCTGACCTAGACTTGGTGACTGCAGAAGAGCCTTTATCTTTCAAACAGTCTGAGAGAAGTGTGATTTGTCCAGTAACCTGTGCCCAGAGACTGGATCTGTGGAGCCTCTTTTTTCAATTGTGCTTCTTTAAATGGGGACACCTTTGTACTTTAAAGATATGAAAGAGATCTTTTATGTTCACTGGTTGATGGAATTGCTCAAACTCGCCTCTGATGAAGGTAATATTTGCCTTTATTTCATTGTGTAATACCTTTCTTCCTCCACTGAGATCTGTGTAAGTTTTGTGACCATAGTGCTAAGCATCTGCTGGCCACTGATGTCAAGAAAGAGACTCCTCTTGTCTTTCATGTGTTTTGGATCAGATCTGAAACCATTCTGCTGGACTAAGCAGGTGTAGTGTGGCCTTGTGGATAGACTACTGGTTTCAGACTGAAGAGATCAAGGTCAATTTTTGAGTGCAATAGGTTTGCTGGGACATTTGGGGCAAATATTTTAATCATTGTGAGTGTTACCTTCCCCAGTCAAGGAATTAGGGCAGATGAAGTAAGCATAGAGTTTCCTTTCCTTTCCTTTCCTTTCCTTTCCTTTCCTTTCCTTTCCTTTCCTTTCCTTTCCTTTCCTTTCCTTTCCTTTCCTTTCCTTTCCTTTCCTTTCCTTTCCTTTCCTTTCCTTTCCTTTCCTTCCCTTCCCTTCCCTTCCCTTCCCTTCCCTTCCCTTCCCTTCCCCAGCACTGCCTGTTCTGGAATCTTTTTTGATCACACGGACAGAAAGAGAATACGCTGTCATTCGTTTTTCCTCATCATCCAATTATGGCTATGTCTTGTCCTGTTTTCTGAACTCCCCAAAGATGTACTTTGAGAATATACTGCTAAGAGGTAACCATTTTTTGCTTAGTGCTTCAGCTGGTGTTAAATATGGATTTGACCAGTTGTTCAGCAGTGGCTGTGTATTTCAGGGAACCTATTCTGTTATACAAACACACCACAGAAAGCCAGTCAATGTGTAATCAGACAGTCAATGCATCGTCAGAAGAGGGGGAATCAGACTCATAGATGATGGAAAACAGGAGAGGTCAACAAGACAGGCTCCATTGTCACCTGTGCTAAACAGGGCAGTTCAGAAAAGGAGTTCAGGGGATTCAACAGAAACTAATAGTAAGATGAAAAGAATGAAGTGTGGAAGTCCCATTGTTTTTCTCACTGAGAAAACAAGTTGTTTTCTTACCGGTTTTAGGTGATTGCCCTGCCAGGATCTGATGATACTGAATATTTTTACTTATATTAGTCCTGTTGCATTCAATAGGATCACTGTCAGTAAATGTAAGCACATGGTATCTACTCCAATTTATATGCAACAATAAGACTGAGTTTACTGCTGACTGCCATTGCAGTAAGAATATACAGGATAATAATAACAACAATATTATCTTTACTTGACAGCACATGTAAGGCATTACTTAATAATAAATATTATTACCTATCTCCCATTGAGTGCTCTTCCCCATATGAGCAAAGTTGCTCATTTATGTAAATAAATCAGTCCCTTAATTGATAGAGAGTTGCTTAGAAAAACAGAAAATTCATGTATGCTCTAAAGATAACAAGCTGAAACTTGTGAATAAACAAGTTTGGTTAATATGAAGCTGGCAACCGCTTTTCAAACTGTCAGTGCTCTTAACAGAGGGTTCAAATAAGAAACTGTCATATTGTCAGGGGTGCTAAAAGCAGTATTTATAAATGGATGGGAAATTTTCAAGCTTTGTAGCCTAGGAAAGTATTCACGGGAAGGATCACCGTGTGTTTGCTCTGTTATTATGTGTTCTCTTGACATCCACTTCTAGAGACTGACTGAGTCTTCTGATTTGACCCACTAGAGTTGTTTTATGCTTTTGATGTACAACAGAATGACAATGCATCTGTTGCAGTTTGGAAATACATTGTTGGTTCTTGAGATCTGATGGTTCTAAGTAAATGTGAAATGTGACTTCTAGTAACTTCCTACAGTAGCTGTGAGTCTGAGAACAGGTCGGGACTCTGCTATCCTCATTATGGACAATCATGGGCATGCAAGACCACGAGAAAATGATCCCAAATTTGAAAACATTTTGGAAAATTTACCAAGTAAAAAAAAAAATCCTCAAGTAGCTTTTTTATCTGTATTAGCTTATCAGCTGACAATAAAATATATGATGCCTGTGAGTTCAGTGAGATATTGCTGAAGTGTGTCATATTGGCAAAGTAGATGAGTCTGTGTTTGCCATTGAGTTTTCATCATGTTCTCATGCTTGACTCTGAAGCTGCTCTTTATCTGGAATGGTATTTCATGAGATTGCACTAGGAAAGAGGAGAAGCTAGGGTGTGCCTGAAATATTTGTATCTACAAAGTTTGCCTTGCTAATGACTAACCAATCCCTCTTTTCTTCCTCAGCCCCGTGACTTTTGTTGCACAATTATCAGATCTTTTATCTTTATTTTAGCTGTTTCCTTTTTGCGTTCTTCCTCCTTTCATGTATATCTTGTCTTTTCCTTTTAAAGGTCATCTTTATTGGATGCTTTTTCCCATTCCCAGAAATGAACCAAGGGTAAATTGCCCAGCTGGCAGGGCATGTAGGTGTAGGAGGTGGTACCCTGTTAGATCTTCTGATATTCTGGATCATTATTGTGAATTAAGGAAATTGACAGCAACTAAAATGAAATGAAAAAAAATACTGTTTTATATTAAATGAAACTGACATTGAATTTACATAATATCAAATCTATAAACCAACAGTTTTTCCTCAGTACTAGACTGGAATTAAATCTTCAAATTAAATAAATAGATTAAATAAAAAATAGTCCATCCTCACTTCACATTCTAGAAGATCTCAAGTTTTTGGGGTCTATTACCCAGCTAAAGGTTTGGACTAAAGCCAGTCTAATTGATGACTTGTAATTGGTATAACCAGGATTAATTTTGTATCAGGACAGTCCCCAAATAGTGTATCTGTTTTCAGTTAGATGGATTAGTATTCTGGCATTCTGGTATTCTGATCATGCCCTCAGTGTACATCCTCTCTCACCTGTAGCTGAAATGCTTTGCATTTTCATCTTTATCAGTATAAATAACTTTCATATGCATTTAATTCCTTTTAAATGCATATAAAGAGCTACAGTCTAACTGATAAATCTGTCAACTTTTCCTTACCTACCAATTTCTATCATGTTAAAAAAAAATTCTTTTACAATGGGTTTTGCTTGTAAACACTAGGAAAATAGTGCTAACAAAAAAAATATGAAACAGTATTTGGAGAATACCTAAATGCTATTTTTGCACAAAGGAAACATAACTTTTATTTCTTTCAAGATTTATGAGCTGTTGGCCTTCACCTGATGTTAAGGGCTTCTCTAAAATAATGAAAACCAGACAGTGTAACGGCCATTGAAGTTGAAACATACTTCTCCCCATGTGATTAACTGTCATCATTGAAAATCATGCCCTTCAGTAAATTTCATGTTGCCAACAAAAATGTATGGTCCAGTCATTTTGTGTGGGGATTTGGCATTGGCTTTTGTGTTTGCTTATACCAGTATCTCTAAGAATAGATTAAATAATGTCAAGATCAGGATAAAGAGAGATAGCTGGGTAGTATATGTACGAAAATAATTAATTTGAGCAATAGACTTATGGAAACAAAGAGATACTTGTTTTCGTTAGGCTCATGTGCCCAGTGCAGATAGTGATTGTTTCTGAAATTGAAGAATTCTTGTGGCTTTAAGCTTTAGCTTTGTCTTCCTTTCAGTCTAGAAAGAGTCTAACAAATATGTTTGAGTACAGTAAAGGGATTATGAGACATGATTGCCTTCAGTTGCAAGAAACCGAACTTGATGTCCCAACATGTCCCATCCAGGTCTGCATGTTCCCAGTCTAAGTAGAACAGCCTTCTTTCTGTACATCTACCCTTCACAGTATCCATAACTGAATTGGATAATGTATTGTCAGTACTCACCGATAAGTTCCAGTCTTGAATGCAAGACCTAGAATTGCATTAGCATAGATGTTCAATTCATAGATATCGCTCAATAAACACAACTTGAAAGACACTAGATGAACAGAAGAGACTAGTTGCTTTTCTGGAGATCTGGTTTAGTCTGGAGAAATGACTGTGCTCACTGAATATAGAATCAGAGAATGGTTAGAGTTGGAAGGGACCTTAAAGATCATTGAGTCCAACCCTCCTGCCCTGGGCAGGGACACCTCTCACTAGACCAGTTTGCTCAAAGCCCCATCCAGCCTGGTCTTGAACACTTCCAGGGATGGGGCATCCACAGCTTTTCTGGGCAACCTGGGCCAGGGTCTCACCACCCTCACAGCAAATAACTTCTTCCTAATATCTAATCTAAATCTCCCCTCTTCCAATTTAAAACCATTACCCCTCGTCCTATCACTACACTCCCTCATAAAGAGTCCCTCCCCATCTCTCCTGTAGGCCCCCTTCAGGTACTGGAAGGCCATTATAAGGTCTCCCCGGAGCCTTCCCTTCTCCAGACTGAACAACCCCAACTCTCTCAGCCTGTCTTCACAGGAGAGGAGCTCCAGGCTTCTGATCATCTTCATGGCCCTCCTCTGGACCCGTTCCGACAGTTCCATGTTCTTCTTATGTTGGGGACTGTCCTGGGTTGACAGACACAGGACTAACTTTTCTTCTAATGCTGGGTAAAACTGTACTTTTAGCAGACTCTAGTGTCTGAATTATCGAAAATATTTACTTTTGCGCCCAACTCCAATCATCTGTAATCCTGTATTGAGGCCTGGTCCTGATCTGACAACTGAGTGAGTGCCACAACACTCGTTTCTACCCTAAAAGACTGTTACAACAGATGAAACTCACAGTTTTGGACTAAAGAAGTTCAATGGAGCTTTTAGAGAAATAGTTCATAGCTTTAGAGGATTATATGTGTGTGTATATATATATATTAGAAGATAAATATAATAGTACACTGAAGCGTGACATATATATGGTATGAAATAAGGGGTGGAATGTACTGGGTTGAGAGACACAGGACTAACTTTTCTTCTAATGCTGAGGAAAACTGCACCTTTGGAAGACTCTAGTGTCTGAATTTGTGAAAATATGTACTTTATAGTCAGCCAGGCTATGTGGGATTCAAGGTCTCAGTGTTTTCGAGCCTTGCCAGGTGCAGGGACAAGGAGGAGGAAGGCCTGAGCATTTGACCCAGGCTGGCCAACAGGGTTATTTCATACCATGAACGTCACATTCAATATAAATTAGAAAAGTTTGCTGCGTAGTTCTCTCTCCCTTGATGGCGGCGGTCCAGACAACTCCTTGCCCTGGTGCCAGACCCCTGAGGCCTTCCTTTCCTCCCAAAGCTGTTGCACTCGCAGTGTCCGATATTTGCTGTCCCTGCTGGGAGTGCATGGCTTCCTACTGATATAATTGGCTGAGTATAATTCTTGTATGTCTTATATCAGCATTGGGATTAATATTGGTTCTTTAGTATTATTGTTAATTATTTAGTCTTATTCTATTAAATCTATTTATACTTCAACCCTTGTGTTTCTTTGTGTTCCCCGATTCCCCTTTCCAGTTGGGGAGGGGTCATTGGGTGATAGAATAATTGTCTAAATGACAATAAATTGTTACGGGTTTTCTCAAACCGTAACAGGGACTCCAAAGCTGGACGCAGTACTCCAGGTGGGATGTCACCACAGCGGAGTAGAGGGGTAGAATCACCTCCCTCGTCCTGCTGGCCACACTTCTTCTGATGCAGCCCAGGATGCTGTTGGCTTTCTGGGCTGTGAGTGCATCTGTATGAAAGGTAGGCAGTGACAAAGTAGAGAAAAGAAGTCCAAGGGCAATGAAGAGAGATTTCAGGACCTTGGGACAACTGGTCAAGGAATCAGGAGCACAAGTCGTGTTCTCCTCTGTCCCTCCAGTTGCGGGGAATGATGAGGGGGTAAATCGGAAGAGCCAGCAGTTCAATGCCTGGCTCCGAGTCTGGTGCTACCATCAGAACTTTGGGTTCTTTGATCACAGCTTGATTTACAAGACACCAGGCCTGCTGGTAACCGATGGGAATAGCTTATCTTGCAGGGGGAAACAGGTTCTATGACAAGAGTTATCAGGGCTCATTGAGAGAGCTTTAAACTAGGTTTGAAGGGGGATAGGGATGTAACTGGGCTTTCTAGAGAGGTGTCTGTAGCTCAGCACATGTGGGTCAGTGGTCTACTATTTTTGAGAACCAGAAGGCCTACCACCCCTCAAGGGTGAAAACTACACGCTCAGCTCCCTCTCTGAAATGCTTATACACCAATGCACACAGCATGGGGAACAAACAGGAAGAACTGGAGATCTGCGTGATGGCGCAGGGCCATGATCTCATTGCAATTACTGAGACATGGAGGGATAGCTCACATGACTGGAACGCTGTCATGGATGGCTATGTCCTTTTGAGGAAAGACAGGCCAGAAAGGCGAGGTGGTGGAGTTGCTCTTTATGTGAGAGAACAACTGGAATGTATCAAGCTCTCCCTGGGGTCAGATGAAGAGAGAGTTGAGAGCTTGTGGGTGAGGATTAAGGGGCAGGACAATATGAGAGACACTGTTGTGGGTGTTTATTACAGGCCACCTGATCAGGATGGGGAAGTTGATGAGGCCTTCTACAGACAGCTGAAAGTAGCCTCACAATCACAGGCCTTGGTTCTCCTGGGGGACTTCAATCACCCTGATATCTTCTGGGAAGGCTACACAGCCAGACATGTACAGTCCAGGAGGTTCCTCCAGTGTATTGATGATAACTTCTTGACTCAGGTGGTGGAGGAGCCAACAAGGAGAGATGCACTACTGGACCTAGTGCTGAAAAACAAAGAGGGACTGGTGGAGGACATTAAGGTTGGGGGCAGCCTTGGCTGCAGTGATCATGAAAAGATAGAGTTCAGGATCATGGGTAGTATGTGCAAAACAACAAGAAGGATTGCAACCTTGGACTTCAGGAGGGCTAACTGACCTCTTCAAGAAACTGCTTAGAGAAATCCCATGGGATAGGGCTCTGGAAGGTAGGGGGGCTCAAGAGAGCTGGATGATATTCAAATATCACTTTCTCCAAGCTCAGGATCGGTGCATCCCTAAGAGCAATAAATCAGGCAAGGGAAGCAGGAGACCTGCATGGCTGAGCAGGGAGCTTCTGAAAAAGCTCAAGTGGAAGAAGGAAGTTTATTCTGAGTGGAAGAAGGGACTGACCACTTGGGAAGATTACAAGAATGCCATTAGAGTATGCAGGGACGAAATGAGGAAAGCCAAGGCCTCCTTGGAATTAAACCTGGCAAGGGATGTCAAAGTCAACAAGAAGGGTTTTTTCAAGTATATTGGAGGCAAAGGGAAAACTAGAGAAAATGTGGGCCCACTGATGAATGAGACGGGTGCCATGGTGACAGAGGATGCAGAGAAGGCAGAGTTACTGAATGCCTTCTTTGCTTCAGTCTTTACTACTCAAGCCAGCCCTCAGGAGTCCCAGACTTTGGAGGAATCAGAGAAAGTCTGGACAAAGGAAGACTTCCCCTTGGTGGAGGAAGATCAATTTAGAGATCACTTAAGTAAACTGGATATCTGCAAGTCCATGGGTCATGATGGGATGCACCCGCGAGTGCTGAGGGAGCTGGCAGAAGTCATTGCTGAGCTACTCTCCATCATCTTTGAAAGGTCCTGGAGAACAGGCGAGGTGCCCAAGGACTAGAGGAAAGCCAACGTCACTCCAGTCTTGAAAAAGGGCAAGAAGGAGGACTCGGGAAACTACAGGCTGGTCAGCCTCACCTCCATCCCTGAAAAGATGATGGAACGGCTCGTTCTGGGCATCATCTCAAAGCATATGGAGGAAAAGAAAGCTATCAGAAGTAGTCAACACAGATTCACCAAGGGGAAGTCATGTCTGGCTAACCTGATAGCCTTCTACGATAGCATGACTGGTTGGATAGATGAGGGGAGGGTGGTGGATGTTGTCTACTTTGACTTATTAGTGGCACAGAATCTAGTTGGAGGCCTGTAACAAGTGGAGTCCCCCAGGGGTCAGTACTGGGTGCAGTCCTCTTCAATATATTCATCAATGACCTGAATGAAGGGATAGAGTGCACCCTCAGCAAGTTTGCTGATGACACAAAACTGGGAGGGGTGGCTGACACACCGGACGGTTGTGTCACCATACAGTGAGACCTGGACAGGCTGGAGAGTTGAGCAGAGAGGAACCTGATGAAATTCAACAAGGGCAAGCGTAGGGTGCTGCACCTGGGGAGGAATAACCCCCTGCACCAGTACAGGTTGGGAGCTGACCTGCTGGAGAGCAGCTCTGAGGAAAAAGACCTGGGAGTCCTGCTGGACAACAGGATGACCATGAGCCAACAATGTGCCCTTGTGGCCAAGAAGGCCAATGGCATCCTGGGGTGCATCAGGAAGAGTGTGGCCAGCAGGTCGAAGGAGGTTATCCTGCCCCTCTACTTTGCTCTGATGAGGCCCCATCTGGAGTCCTGTGTCCAATTCTGGGCTCCCCAGTTCAAGAAGGACAGGGAACTGCTGGGGAGGGTGCAGCAGAGGACCGCAAAGATGATTAGGGGCCTGGAGCATCTCTTTTATGCGGAAAGGCTGAGGGACTCGGGTCTTTTTAGTCTGGAGAAAAGAAGACTGAGGGGGGATCTGATCAATGCTTATAAATACTTAAAGGGTAGGTGTCAAGAGGATGGGGGAGTCTTTTTTCAGTGGAGCCTGGTGACAGGACAAGAGGTAACAGGCACAAATTTGAACATAAGAAGTTCCATCTAAACATGAGGAGGAACTTCTTTACTTTGAGGGTGGCAGAGCACTGGAACAGGCTGCCCAGAGAGGTGGTGGAGTCTCCTTCTCTGGAGACATTCAAAACCTGCCTGGACATGTTCCTGTGCAACCTGCTCTAGGTGGACCTGCTTTGGCAGGGGGGTTGGACTAGATGATCTCCAGAGGTCCCTTCCAACCCCATATCATTCTGTGATTGGGACATGTTATAAAAATTATTCACCAGATAGTGTCGCACAATTGCATGATGTGGTCCTTAAAACGGGATCTTGTAGGGAAAAACTGCTAATCACAGGAAACAGGGCTGGAAGGGCTCTCAGAACTTCATTTAGTTATCCCTCTTCCACAAGGCAGGATCAACTGTTCCAAAATCATTACTGAGAGGTGTTCTTAAAGACCTCCAGAGACAGATTCCATAAGCTCCCACACAAGCTTTCTAATGGCAAAGAGAATGAAGCTTTATCAGATTATCATAGGGCATGGGGGTTGTGATTTATCTCACTACTATTTTTCCTGTCACAGTGAATACAGGCAATATCAGACTTTTGTTTTCTTTATTTTTTAAGGTAATTAAAGTAATCTCAGTTCTATATGGGTATATTTTTTTTCTGTGTCAAAATAGGAGCAATGATTCCAAAGCCAGGATAACTCTGCTTCACTGACTGATTAAAAAGTAGTGGATACAGAATTATCTGTAACCTGAGAAAACGTAATCTTTAAGTCAGTGGGAGATGCTTTTTTTTTTTTTTTTTTTTTTAAATGCACACCACTTTCAGGCCTCATATTTGGTCTAGTTTTATTCTTGTAAGAGTTGATAAAGTTTCTGCCATTGAATTTTATGAAACAAGATCTAAGTACAAAGATCTTTTTTATGGGTCCTGTGAAGACTATATGGCATATTTCTGTAGCAAGGTTAAATCAACAGATGTTGTAGAAACCAATAACGTAAGATTTTACTTTTAAGCCCCTATTTGACTCAGAAGATGGTGTATGGTTTTCGGAAGCTATGTAATTGTTAAATTTGCTACGACAGGCAGGATATCCTAACTGCAGTGCAACATTAGCATGCCTGATCAAACAAAAAAATACACCAAAACCAACAGATTATTTAGGTATGAGCATAATATATAGCTTTAGAAAGCTTTTAGTACACCCCTCCAGGTAACTGGAATTTAGTTGAAGGATGTGAAATTTTTTTTCTATGTCCAAGGTAACTTGAATGTTTGTGTCATTTTACAATATTCTTTGTCCTTTGCTTTGTTAATAGAATGTCAGAATTTTTGTGTACTACATTAATTTAAATTTGGATTTCATTTTTTTTTACTTTATTTTTAATATACATATGGATAATGTGTTGTTTTTGCAGAATCATGTGTTCAGCTATAGAAGCCTTAGACTATAGTACAGTACACTTGCAGCAAGTTGAGACGAAGAGCTGCATTCCAAATTTTCAGTCACACAAAAAAAGAAAAAAATCCAGTAAATATGTTTCAAGGTCAGCTTGCGTTCATCAGTGAGACCAGACAGCCAGACACACTCAATACTGAAACCATTTAATATGACTAAATGCCCTGGACACTTAATACGTGAGACCTGGGGGCACCAAAGCTCAAATTCCAGATCTACCAAACTATTCACAACTTGAATCTAACCCAGGAGACATCTTAAGTCCTGAGGTGCTTGCATTTTTTCTGTTAAAAGTTTTCTAAGGGCCTGGTGGTCTGCTTCTGGGCAGGCCAGAATGGTTCAAATCTTGACAATGCTGTACAATCAAGCACCTAACTCATACCTAGCCTCCCTGTATTCCATAAGGAAGATATTGTGCCATTTATCTCCCTTCTGGATGCATCAAAACCCAGTAGCTGACCTGGACACAAAGCTGGGTGGCACCTCCAGCAATACCCCACTGCCAACAATTCTTTCTTTTCATATACCCATCTGTTGGTTGGAGCTTTCACTCAAAGGCAGGTCACTCACTGAGATAAACAGCTCCAGTACTAGCATATCTGCATTGGAGCCAGGCGATCGCAGCAAAAAGGGGCCTTTCCCTGAGCTTTTCTGAGGCTGGGAGAGACCATAGCAGCAGCAGGAAAGCAGCAGCAGGAAAGCAGCAGCAGGAAAGCAGCAGCAGGAAAGCAGCAGCAGGAAAGCAGCAGCAGGAAAGCAGCAGCAGGAAAGCAGCAGCAGGAAAGCAGCAGCTCGCTCGAGGGCAGCTGATGAGGCAGGGGCAGAGCCTACAGCAGCAGCAGCTAGCCCCACCCCCTTAAAAGATGGCCCTAGGGAGCACAAGCAACCAGGAGCATGGCAACCAGGATGGGCAAAAAGGGCATGGCATGGCAGCTTGCACAAGAAGCTTAAGAGGGGAGCTCAGCCATGGTCTTTACCTGAAAGATGCAGAAAGCTGTCTTCTGCATTTGCCAGAGCAGATGTAGCCATACAGACAGAGCTCCTGTGGAAGCATGCAACCACCCAGATCTGTGGCTGCAGGGAGTGCTTTAACCTCTCATGGCTAATGGATGGTAGAAGGGATGACAGCTGTGTGAGGTGTGACCAGGTGGATGATCTACTCAGCCTGGTAACAGAACTAAAAGAGGAAGTAGAAAGGCTGCAGAGCATCAGGGAGTGTGAGAAAGAAATAGATTGGTGCAATCAGGCTCTGAAATCCCTGAGAGGAAAAACCAGAAGAGCCACCAAAAAAACCACCCTGAGCTGAAGGAGATCTGGTACCTTCCCCCTGCCAGACTGAAAGCAGTGGGCAAAAGGAGAGCTGTGAATGGAGGCAAGTCCGTGCTAGGGGTGGCAAGTGAACCCCCTCTCTGCCCACCTTTCCTAACCAGGTGTCTCTGTACAATAGGTATGAGGCTCTCAAGGAGGTAGGTCAGCCCATGGATGATATGGAAGATGGTCCGACTACACCAGAAGAGTTGTCAGGACCAGAAAGGCCTACCCTCTGTTTAAAAACCACCTCCACAAGGAAGAAGAGGTGGGTTATAGTTGTAGGTTCCCCTTCTGAGGGGAAGAGAGGGCCCAATATGCTGGGAAGACCCTCTTCTTAGGGAAGTATGCTGCCTCCCTGGGGCCTGGGTCAGGGACATCACTAGTAAACTTACCAGCCTGATTCTCTTTCACATGGATGGCAATGAGGTGGCAAGACATAGCCCAAGAGTAATCAAAAGAGACTTCAGGGCATTAGGAAAGTTAATAAGGGAATCTGGGGTGCAGGTTATCTTTTCTTCTGTTCTCCCAGTTATAGGCAGGGACTCTAAAAGCAGCAGACATGTACAGTCTGTCAATGCATGGCTCCGTGGCTGGTGTCACTGCCACAATTTTGGGTTTTTGATAATGGGATGATCTACACGGCACCAGGCTTGCTGGCATCAGATGGGGCTCATCTTTCTGAAAGAGAGAAGAGGGTATTCGCTCATGAGCTAGCAGGGCTCATTGACCAAGCTTTAAACTAAGAATGTTGGAGGAGGGGGATGTTATCCGGCTAGCTCTTGACAAGCTGTCATGGTTTCGGCCGAATTTACCGAAACCAGACCAACAGATGGCCCTTTCCCTCCCCTCTCCCCCCCCAAAAGAGAGAGAGGAGAGAAAGAGATAAGGAGATTCAGAAGTTTAGAATGAACTAAACTACTTTAATGAAGAATTAATATTAAAATAAAAATAAAGAAGAAAATAATGAAATAGATACAATATATACAAAACCGTATCAAGCTCCCAGGATGACAGTCACATCACCGGCAGGCACTGGGGAAGTCCCAGACTGGACTCAACGACGGATGGGAACTGGATTCCAGCTCTGGAGTCAGGAACACACGAATCGGGATCAAAGGCAGATGAACAGACAGAGTCCTCTCTGGACGTCGGCCATCGCAGGAAGGGGGCTGACCCTTTGATCCCTCAGCTTTTATACTGAGCATGGGGCAGATGGGATGGAATACCCCTGTTGGTCAGGTTTGGGTCACCTGTCCTGTCCACTCCTCCCCACCGATGTGACCCCTCTACATTTTTTCCATTCCCGACCCTCTAAGGGGGCAAATAACGAAATTGGCTGACCTTGGTTGTTATGGCAGGAAGTATAAGCAAGGGCCTCTCTGCATACCATTCCTTGGCATGGAGCACAAACATTGGTCTTATCATTCTGAGAACGAGCAGTTTTCTCCACGATATGCCGTTAATTTCAGAGAGTTAGAGGAGGCCTAGCTAGGATGTAAAGTTACAGAACAGAAAATTGGTTCGGTTTTACTTCAAACCGGGACACAAGCCAAGGGATGATGCTCCAAGATCTGAGGGATGGGTCACTAGCGAAGGCCCTCAACCTGTTGCTCTGAGATGTGCTGGGTACACTGCAGCACACTCGAAGTCTTATGGGAATGAGCCAGGGGCTCCTGAGGCGATAGGAACCAGGGAGTCACAGATAAAACACCTCAAAGGAAGGCCACCTGAAGAGCAGCATGAAGGAAATGCAGCCACTCCAGCCAGTAAGTCAGCTTCATCGGGTGCCCAGCTGAAGTGCCTTTACGCAAATGCACGTAGCATGGGAAACAAGCAAGAGGGGATAGAGACATGTGCGCGCCTCCAGGACTATGAACTTATTGGCATCACAGAGACATGGTGGGATGGCTCTTACTATTGGAGTGTTGGAATGGAGGGATACAGATGCTTCAGGAAGGACAGGCAGGGGAGATGAGGAGAGGGTGTTGCCCTCTATGTCAATGGACAGCTGGAGTGCATGGAGCTCCACCTGGGGATGGATGAAGAGCCAACAGAGAGCCTATGGGTCAAGATTAAAGGGAATGCAGGGGCAGGTGATGTTACAGTATCAGGATGACAGAGCAGATGAGGCCCTCTATAGACAGATAGGAGCAGCATCATGTTCACAGACCCTGGTCCTCATGGGGGACTTCAACCACCCCAATATCTGTTGGAGGGACAACACAGCGGGGCACAAGAAATCCAGGAAGTTCTTGGAATGTGTTGATGACAACTTTCTTCAAATGGTGGAGGAGCCAACAAGGAGCGGACTCATGCTGGACCTCATCCTTACCAACAAGGAGGGGCTGGTGGGGAATGTCAAGCTCAAGGGTAGCTTTGGCTGCAGTGATCATGAGATGGGAGAATTCAAGATCCTTAGGGCAGCGAGGAGGGTGTGCAGCAAGCTCACTACCCTGGACTGCAGGAGAACAGACTTAGGCCTATTGAGGTACCTGTTTGGCAGGGTAACATGGGAAAAAGTACTGGAGGGGAGAGGGGCCCAAGGAAGCTGGTTTGTATTCAAGGACCACCTCGTCGAAGCTCAGGAGTGATGCATTCCAAGAAAGAAAAAGTCAGGCAAAAAAAAACAGGAGGCCTGCATGGATAAACAAGGAGCTCCTAGATAAGCTCAAAAGCAAAAAGGAGGCCTACAGAGGGTGGAAGCAAGGACGGGTAGACTGGGTGGAATATAGAGAAACTGTCCAAGTGGCCAGGAGCCAGATTAGGTAAGCTAAAGCCCAGATAGAATTAAATCTGGCCAGAGACATCAAGGGCCACAAGAAAAACTTCTATAAGTATGTCAGAGAAAAAAACAAGACTAGGAAGATGTGGGCCCTGTCCAGAAGGAAACGGGAGACCTGGTCACCCAGGATAAGGAAAAGGCTGAGGTACTCAATGACTTTTTTGCCTCAGTCTTCACTGGCAAGGGCTATAAACACACTGCCCAAGCTGCAGAAGGAAAAAACAGGGGCTCTGAGAATGAAGAACTGCCCACAGTAGGAGAAGATCAGGTTCAAGACCGTCTAAGGAACCTGAAGGTGCATAAGTCCATGGGACCTGATGAAGTCCATCCATGGATCCTGAGGGAGCTGGTGGATGAAGTTGCTAAGCCACTTTCCATTACATTTGAAAAGTCGTGGCAGTCTGGTGAAGTTACCACTGATTGGAAAAGGGGAAACATAACCCCCATTTTCAAAAAGAGAAAAAAAGAAGACCCGGGGAATTACAGGCCAGTCAGTCTCACCTCTGTGCCCAGCGAAATCATGAAACAGATCCTCCTGGAATCTCTGCTAAGGCACATGGAAAATAAGGAGGTGATTGGTGACAGCCAACATGGCTTCACCAAGGGCAAGTCATGCCTGACAAATTTGGTGGCCTTTTACGATATTGCTACAGCATTGGTAGACAAGGAAAGAGCAACAGACGTCATCTACCTGGACTTATGCAAAGCATTTGACACTGTCCCGCACGACATTCTGGTCTCAAAATTGGAAAGTCATGGGTTCGATGGATGGACCACTCGGTGGATAAGGAAGTGGCTGGATGGCCACACTCAAAGGGTTGCGGTCAATGGCTCGATGTCCAAGTGGATGCCAGTCACAACTGGTGTTCCTCAGGGGTCGGCACTGGGACCAGTGCTGTTCAACATCTTTGTTGGAGACATGGACAGTGGGATAGAGTGCACCCTCAGCAAGCTTGCTGATGACACAAAGCTGTGTGGTGTGGTTGACACGCTGGAGGGAAGGGATGCCATCCAGAGGGACCTGGACAGGCTTGAGAGGTGGGCTCGTGCAAACCTCAAGAAGTTCAACCAAGCCAAGTACAAGGTCCTGCACCTGGGTCACGGCAATCCCAGGCACAAATACAGGTTGGGCGGAGAATGGCTAGAGAGCATCCCTGAGGAGAAGGACTTGGGAGTGCTCGTGGATGAGAAGCTCGACATGAGCCGGCAATGTGCGCTGGCAGCCCAGAAAGCCACCACATCCTGGGCTGCATCAAGAGAAGCGTGGCCAGCAGGTCATGGGAGGTGATTCTGCCCCTCTACTCTGCTCTTGTGAGACCCCACCTGGAGTACTGCATCCAGCTCTGGAGTCTTCAGCACAAGAAGGATGTGTACCTATTAGAGCAAGTCCAGAGGAGGGCCACGAAGATGATCAGAGGGCTGGAGCACCTCTCCTATGAAGACAGGCTGAGAGAGTTGGGGTTGTTCAGCCTGGAGAAGAGGAGGCTCCGGGGAGACCCTATAGCGGCCTTCCAATACCTAAAGGGGGCCTACAGGAAAGATGGGGAGGGACTCTTTATCAGGGAGTGTAGCAATAGGATGAGAGGTAATGGTTCTAAACTGAAAGAGGGGAGATTTAGATTAGATATTAGGAAGAAGTTATTTGCTGTGAGGGTGGTGAGACCCTGGCCCAGGTTGCCCAGGGAAGTTGTGGATGCCCTATCCCTGGAAGTGTTCAAGACCAGGCTGGATGGGGCTTTGAGCAACCTAGTCTAGTGGGAGGTGTCCCTGCCCCTGGCAGGGGGTTTGGAACTTGATGATCTTTAAGGTCCCTTCCAACTCTAACCATTCTATGATTTCTCAATGTGTTCTTTTTTTAAACTATATCTTTCATGTCAGGATTAAAAAGCTGCGGGTAAATAAACATGCTCTTGCTATTAGGCAGAACTGCTAATCTAGAGTGAGGCTGATGTCTATGTTCTGAGTTGTAAAATACCGTAAATTCTCAAGCAGAGATCAAGGCTGCGATAGCTCAGTTGCCTTTATGTTACATAAAAATAAAGATCTTGACACTAATGTAAAGAATATTAATTTTCTTATTGCTTCGCTAACAATCAGCATTTCATCAAATTTCCTGAGTCAAGGCCATCCTGAATTTAGTGCAGTCATGAACTCTGGTATTGCAGGACATATGAACCTGGCCCAATACATTTCTCTCTGACAGTTCACTCTATTTCAGTTTGATTTCTCTCATGAAATATAAGGGGGAAAGGAAGCTCTGAAACACTTGCAGCATATTGTTTGAATGTATTTTACCAAGTTTATAGCTAGATTCACCCTTTGCTGAAATCAGTGGGAATTCTTCTCCAAAGTGTCATTGGAATTTGGATAAATCTTTTATACTTTTCAGTGAACAGTTCAACAAAAACTCATGACCTCAATCACAACTTTTTATAGCAGAGTTAGAAGGCATAGAGTAACAGTTCAGGAATGCTTCTATTTCAATGACATCTTAAAAGTAGTACATTGCATTGTTTCCTCCATGTGTCATGATAGATATTTTTAAATGTAAGCACCCTATACTGTGAATAATGTTCTTATAATCAGTTTCATTGTCTTAACATTTTATGTGAGAAATTGTATGTGTGCGCTTATGTGTGTATATATACATATGCAAGCCCAAGGACAGAACCTGCATTGTTTTTATCCATCAACAAAAGTTAAAGAATTTCTCAGTTCATTCACTTTCTGAACATAGAATCCCATGTTTAAAGAAGAAAAATAAAGGAAGAATAGTGTTAAAGACAGATGGGTGCACTTGTCTCATTCAGTGACCAGGTTAATCCAGAAATAATTGAAGGACAGCCACAAAGGGAATATACTCTATGCAGCCTGTTGTAGAGCTCCCTGTGCAGAATAATCCTTAAACTGGTAAGACCACTGGTGTGATACCTCTCTTAGTTTGAAGTCCTCTTCCATTAAATAGATATTTCAAGAGAGGTTCTGATATGGGAGTGAAAGGGATGACTTCAGCCTCCTTTAGAGCATTGACTAGTATGCTTCTAGGTGAGTTACAGATGGAGATTGGAAGGGACCCCTGCAGGTCATCTTGGCCATTGCCTCTCCTCAAACAGGTCACCTAAAGCCAGTTGACCAGGACCACATCCAGACCTCTCTGAGCAACCTGTTCATGTGTTCCATCTCCCTCATGGTGAAAATGTGTTTCCCAATGTTCAGACAGACCCTCCTGTGTTTCAGTCTGTGCCCACTGCCTCTTTCCCTGTCACTAGGCGCCACTGGAAAGAGCCCAGCTCTGTTGTCTTTACAGCCTCCCTTCGTATATTTGTATGCCTTAATGAGAAAGTCCCTGAGCCTTCTCTTCTCCCTGCTGAGCAGTGCCAACTCCCACAGCGTTTCCTCCTATGGGAGATGCTCCAGCCCCTTCATCATCTTAGTGGTTATTTGCTGGGCTCTCTCAAGTAGCTCCATCTCTCTCTTGTACTGGGGAGCCCAGAGCTGGACATGCTACTCCAAAGATGGCCTTACCACTGCTGAGGATAGGGGAAGGTTCATCTCCCTTGAGCTGCTAGCAGTGTTCCTCTTTATGCAGCCCAGGATACCACCGTCTTTCTTTGCTGCAAGGGCACAGTGCTGGCTCATGTTCAACTTGATGTCTGTCAGGATCCCCAGATCCTTTTCTGCATAGCTGTTTTCCAGCCAGTCAATCCCTGGCATGTACTGATGTATGGGGTTTTTCCTCCCCAGGAGAAGGAGCCTCAACCAGGGCTTGGACAATCCTACCCTGGTGCTTGGAATGGAGAGGCTGGGTGAGTATGAGTGAAGTGTGCTCTGTTGCAACATTTAGGTTAAATAAAATCACTGCACGCTCCAGGAAATTCTCTCTAGATTTCCTACATTTTTTAGACAATGTCGGAAAATATTCCCAGGAATGGGTTATTCTTTGGTTTTGAAAAAACACCCCAAGAAAATCACTTGGATGTTTATTGGGATCTCCAAAAGGAGAGCTGGACATGCAAGGGTTGCAGCACCACTGCTGATGCGGATGTATGCTCCATTTCCAGGACTGACAATGAGCTCCTCTGTGCTTGGATGGGTTTGTGCCAAAGAAGTGCTGATTTCAGTATCTTGCTGGGAGGTGGCATTTTGGGGGCCTGGAGCTCTATCATGGCTCAACACTCAGTCACTCCCCACAGGTCGCCTCCTCCCAGCTGAGGGCTGACGTGCAGAAACAAACCCTACAACTCGAATAGAGTTATAAAGCAGGTATGTTTATTGTGGCGCCGGGTGCAAGGGGGAATTTCGATTTCTCCTCCTAACTTGCACGCCCTTATGCTGAACCCGTAGTTATTTATAAGGTAAATCATACATATGCAAACTATGGGATGGACTAATACAATTAGTTCTAAGAATAGGTGTTGCTATGTTAATTATTTCTGGGGCCTCATTATAATAAGTCTCCTCCTCCAGGCATGTGCGTATCTTCTCCTGATGTTTTCCTTTGGGGGGGCTTTTTAGGGAGTGAATTCCACAGTCACTGAGCCGGTTCCCATTGATTGTTTTGCTGATAGAGGCCGTAAAGCCTCTTGCTATCTTCCTGTAATCTATCAGGATGTTCCCGTTTGTCTTCTGAGTGGTCTGACAGGGGTCGTAAAGCTTCTTGTTATCTTTCCTGTTACCGGTCGGGATGTTCCTGTTAGCCTGCGAAGTGTTCTTTCAAGGCTGAGGCCCACGTCCGCTAATTGGGCAATTCTTTGTTTTCTTTCCTCCCCTCCAAGGTTGAGATATACGTCCCTGTCATGGTTAATCCTTCTATTTTCTGTTTCAATCCCCCCTTTTCTTTGTTCATTTGTAAATTCTTTTACAATTGCCTAGAGTACACTTTCCCTTTCCATCTGATTTCTAAAATACTTCCCTGACTCCACTCGTTCACGGAGCTGATGCTTCTTCCATTGAATGTATTCGTCTTTGGTCCCCCTGGTACAATACATAAAACATCTAGCTATTACACACACTAAAATTCCTAACATAAGCATTGCCACTAAAAGGATAAACAGTTGTTTAAGCCAAGCCAGATTAGGTAACCATGCGGTTAACTTTTCCCAAAGGTCTGAAAACCCAAATGTGGTATCATCTTGCGCAGTCTGATGCAAAATCTGAGTTTTAGCTATGAGATTTTGTAAGTCTTTCTCTATTCTTCCACTTTGGTTTACATATGAGCAACAGCTCTGATTAATCACTGCGCATAAGCCTCCCTCTTTCCAAGTTAATAAATCTAATGCCATTCTATTTTGTCCAACCACATTTGCTAATGACTGGACTTCTTGTTGGAGTGCCTGTATAGCATCGATTGTAGATTTCTCAAGCACTTCTATAGTAGCTGATATGTTTACAATTGCTTTCTCCAATTCACTAACGCCCAGGGATGGCATAAGCCACCTTACAAAGCTATGGAATCTTGTTCCTCTTGTCACTAGAGGGTTTTCTACCTCTTGAATTCTCCTCCAAGGTGTTCTCAGCATACCTGAGGGGATTTCAGACTGATTAAACACTGTATCTTGACTAGTTAGATAGCCTATCGTGCAAGTTCCCTTCCACCCTGCAGGGAGCTGTTTTCTGCTATACCCATCTCCACACAGCCACCAATACCCTTTAGGCAATTTACAGGGTCCATTAGTTGCTGTCAGGTTCGCACCTAGGAACTTTCCTGCCTGATACCATCCATGCTCCCAAGAGTGTTCTTTTCCTTGCGAAATACTGCTACTTTTATATGTAGCTAATTGGGTCTTATTGCAAAAGTCAATGTACGTGACATTTATACCTGTTAAATCCCAATTTCCTACATTAACAGTTGTCTTATTGATCCAGAACTTGCTCCATCCCCATGATGTCGACTTATTTACCGTCCCTTTGACTCCATATTCCCCGTGTTCCCAGGTACAATTGTTATAGCTCACTAATACAATAAATTGCTCTTCTTTCAACACTTGTAAATCAAATCTGGGTCCTAAGGGGTAGATATTGTCATCGTACTCACAATACCCGTTCGCCTCATTTTCCCCTTTTGCCCAAAATTTGGGCCAGGTTCTGTTGTCATAGTTCCAATTACTTGCTGCCACCCCATATAGAGGTAACTTCATTTCTCCTTTGGGTAGGGTAGTACATACCCAACAATCTGACAGATTAGTAGCCCTTACCAATGTTTCCAGATTCCGCGAATATGTATTTACATCCCATGTTCCTCCCCCCGAGATACAAAGTCCCGGCATGTTGATGACTATTAATGTCATTAGTGTCCATCTTTTCGTTGGAGGCGAAGTTTCAGGGGTCTGGCCTGCGTTGATGTCCATTGGGGTTCTGGAGCTCTCTTGACTCGAGTCCAATGGATCCAAGCGGCTTGTTCCTTAATCTTTATGGCTGTGTGAGTGGTCAGCAGTACCTGGAAGGGACCTTCCCACTTTGGCTTCAGTGGTGAATCTGTAAAAGACTTGACATATACATAATCCCCAGGCTCAATCTCGTGTACTGGTCCATCCAGCCCACGGGCTCTTCTTCCCAGAACCAGTTTTTCTACCCCTCGGAGCTGTTTTTGTAAATTTATCATGTAATCTGTCAATATTTCATTCCCCAACTCTGTGGATGTCCCGTCTTGTACACTATATGGTCTCCCATATAGTATTTCAAAGGGGCTCAAACCTTCTTTGGTTCTGGGTTTTGTTCTTATCCTGAGAAGGGCTAATGGTAATGACTGAGGCCAGGCCAAGTTAGCTTCCTGGCCTAGCTTCACAATCTGCATTTTGATTAAGTGACTCATCTTTTCTACCTGACCACTCGATCGTGGGTTGTATGGGGTATGAAGTTGCCAGTCTATACCCAATAATCTGCTTACTTTTGAAACAACCTTTGCAGTGAAATGAGATCCTCGGTCCGAGGAAATCACTGCGGGAACCCCAAATCTTGGTATAATTTCTTGCAACAATGCTTTAACCACTTCTCTTGTTTTATTGGTTTGGCAGGGAAACGCCTCTGGCCATCCTGAAAAGGTATCAGTTAACACCAATAGGTATCGAAACCCCCCCTTTTCTTGGAAGCTCCGAAAAATCAATTTGCCATTGTTGTCCCGGATAGTTTCCCTTCCCTATTTGGCCAAACTGGACTCTGGGACCTGTCCTAGGGTTGTTCTGTAAACATACCTCACACTGCTGAGTGACTTGTTTGACAGTGGCATGTAGATTCCGAGCACATATTAGCCTACTCAGGTATCTGTAAAGTGCCTCTGTTCCCCAATGGGATTTCTTATGTTCTGCCATGACTACAGCCCATAGTAACGAGAAAGGCACTATTATTTTTCCCTGTGGGGTTCTGGCCCATTTCCCTTCAATTTTCCCATTTAAGTCTTTGATCAATTTGTGATCGTCCCTAGAATATCTAGGTTCGTCATCAATTTGTATCTTACCGTTGGGGACCAAGGATTGTACCTCTGCATTACCCATCTCTGCTGCTCTTTTGGCTTCTCGGTCTGCCAGTGCATTGCCCAGTTCCAGAATGATGTTCCCTTTTTGGTGAGCTTTGCAGTGCATGATAGCTTATAGGTCATGGAAAAACTGTGCAGGATGTAGTGCCACTGTGGAGATCTGCTCCGGGGCCTCTCCTTGGCCACGTTCCTCTCATGGCAGGCAGAAGAGCCAACTCCATCCTCTTCGTAGACATCGTTTGCTCACAGGACATGATCAAAAGGCTACCTGCAGGGTGGACACAGTTCTTGTCTTGGCCCACTGCTGGATGCAGCCAAAGTAGAAGCAATGGAAGCACAAGGCCACGTAGGCTGCATTGTTGACATCTCCCAGGCAGATGGAGCATGGGTGGTCTTCTGATGACTCCGACTGCTCTGACTGTTGCAACTGGCTCCTGCTGGCCATCATGACAGAGCCAAAGGTACTCAGGACACATAACACTAAAGCTATGTCTAAGTTTGGCCAGCCTAAGAAGCCCCTAGACTTTAATCAGTGTATTGCTTATATTCTGCTATATTGACCGATTCCTGTGACTACAATGGATACTAGAGAAATAATGTACATGTAGACACTTTAGGAGTTGTACCTGGAGCCGATTCACATCCCAAGCATCTGCTTCTGAACCTAAATCCAAACTATGTGTTTGGAAAAAGATAGTATGGTCCAGCAAGCAATACAGCTTGAAACCAAAGACAAGAGCCAAGATTCTCCAAAATGCAACAGTGTGATCTGCTCAAGGGTCCTTAACTGTGGCGAGGTATGTGGTGGGTCTGTGGAGCCAGAGATTGGCTCTATTTCTTTTCTCTACTGCTGACTTGTTTGTGCTTTGGCTCATCTCAGACCTTTTTTATATTGAGGAGGGAGGAGTAGCAAGTGCTGTCAATGCACAGATCTGGGAACAGAGTATTATGCTGTCGGCTCCTAACTGGCATCTCATCACCAGGAGGGTGGCACTGGCTTTCACCTGCGTCACAGACAGTCCGTCCAGTCTAACACTCTGGCTCTGCTCAAACTGCTATGGCTGCTGCCTTTGTGGAGGAGGGACTGGAGCTGGAGATGTGTCTCTCGGAGTCTGTGGTCAGGCATTTTGAAATGCAAATTATCCCCCTTGGTGATCTTCAAAAGACCCTAAAAGCAGCCTTTATTTCCTGTGTGTGACAAGAGGCCCTTTGTCCTTTGTGTACACAGGGTTTCTGACCCTTGGCATTGCTGCAGTGCAGGTTATGCAGTTAGCTGGCTGCTCCACCATCCTCTACCTAATGTGATCAATTAAATACTCACAGTTTTACCTGCCCATTTACCATTACCGGGTTTCTGTCCTTCCATTCTGCTCCTGTGATGGAGGCAATGGGCTTTGGAGATTACCGCTGCAGTCTCACTCTTGCCATGCATTAGCCTGGGAACAAGGCTCATTGCAGGTACACAGCCAGGGAATTTGGGGGAGAAAGACCTGGCAACTGACTCTTTGCAGGTCCCACATGGCGCACAATATTCCCTATGGCACTGTATACATTTGCCAGGGGCTCAACTTGCCTTCAGCTATAAGAAAGCTAGGCACCTCTGCGGCGATTGAGAGACGGGACACAGCTTGATGCAAGCAGAATGTTCATTTATTGTATACCATCATTCCTTTATATATGCTTACATTGGCTGCGTGTTTTAAATTGATTGGTCCTTTTGAACATACACTGCTCGCGCGGCTGCATCTGATTGGTCAGTGATATACTATCACACCATCAACCATATCTTATCTTGAGGACACAGTTATCTTATCTTGAAGACACAGTTCTTAAGGCCTTTTTAGGCAGGGCGCCAGGAACTTGCCCATCTCAGTGTTGCTTATCTCAGTGTTGCAACATTTGTCAAGTACCTGTTTTCAGGTCCTTGTCTAACCCTTCGATGGTCAGGACCACCCTCAGTTTCCCATGGTTTATGGCCTACAAGTTCCAACATGTCCCCGCTTGTTAATTGAGCAGTACTCGGGGTTCTGCTCTTCAGGCCTCGTCCCACATCTCCCCCTTCCTGTTGTACAAAAAGAACCTTCTTCATCGAGCGTGCTATTATCCTTTGCAAGCATTGCAACAGACAGGGCAAAAAAGGCAATAAAAGAATAAAAACGGCTAAAGCATATACAATCGTCTTTACCTGTCATTGTTGTTGAGACGGACAAACGACACAGACAGCAATCTTCAGAAGTTCAAGCAGTAACAGTCTACCTTTATTAGCACACGTATTTTCTTATATATTCTTTCTTAACACGTGTTCTTTTACTATTGGTTACATATTGTTATAACAATATATCATTGGTTGTCTCTTGCAAAACATCAAAACTACTCCTTATCTTGTCAGTCCCCAGCTGGTACCTAAAAGTTGTTTTACTTCTCAGGATGTTTTCTACTCCCTTCTTTCTCAAGGATATACTTTAATCTCTGCAAGGTCAACTCCTGACTCCATTCCCTCAATCAAGGGTTCCACGGACCCGCCGCAGTCCCCCACAATTCCCCCTTTTTGTATTTGTGCCAAAAATATCGCCCTCATCGTCCGCTGCAGGGCCCTTTGCAGCAAGGAGATGACACATGGCAACATTAATAGCACAACTACAACAATCAGCAAAATAACTAATCCCGTTCTTACTACTGACAACAACCATCCCAACAGTCCCCATCCACTAAACAATCTGTTCAACCAATCCCATCTATTGTCAACTTGCAGCTTTTGTACTCCTTCCTTTAACAACTGTATGCTTTTATGAATTGATTCAGAGTGATCTGACAAGTTCATGCAACACATTCCATCAATATCCTCGCATCCATGTCCTTGAGCTAATAACAAAAAATCTATCGCCGCTCTATTTTGTAGCGTGGCATGCCTAACTGAGTCTACATCTAATAGTAAGTTGCTTAATGCCGCAGAGGTTGCATTTGTTTGCTTTGTTGTTGTTATCCGTTGTTATCCGTACTCCCCATTGTCCTAAACAATCCCTTCCCCACAAATTTAATGGGGCCGAGGTCACATAAGGTCTCACCGTAGCCCTTTGACCTTCAGAATTAACAATCGTAATCGGTTTGGCTGATATTAGGCTAGTCGCAACTCCTCCAAGTCCTGCCACCCCCAAGGTGTTTGAGGCCAAAGGCCAAGTATTAGGCCATTCGCGCAGTGAAATGATAGTCACATCTGCCCCTGTATCGAGTAACCCAGTCAGTTTCACCTGATCAGGGGTAACACTGTTCATCATGAGTGTACAGATCATTTGCGGCCGTTTCTCCGACACTGTCTGAGTCCAGAAAACAAGTGGTTTTCCTGTTGATCCAAATTCGCCATCACCGCGAACAACCTGTTCAGTCCTGGGGACACAACTCATAAATGGCACAAGTTGAGCTAAGCATGTTCCTTTTTCTACTGTTACCGGTGGTGTTGCTGTTGATACCATAGCACAAATTTGTCCTGTAAAATCGGCGTCAATAACTCCCACATGCACCATGAGTCCTTGTAGGGTGGTACTTGATCTTCCTATTAGTAAAGCACTCAGTCCCCTACCAATCGGTCCCCAGGCATCTAAGGGCACTTTGTGCACCCCTTGAGTCGTTATAGTCATTGTGTGGGCGGTGGATACATCCATCCCGGCTGATCCACTGGTTTTCCCTGATAGCTTGTCACAGAGGGTTGCGTCTGCACTGACCCTAGAAATGGGTTGCCAGGATTGTAGGGAATTTGCGTACGGAGCATTTGTGTCTGCACGCGCCCCTTCGCGCTCTTCTTGCCGTTTCCCGGCTGTAATGGTTGGCCATTAAGGTGATATTTAGAGTGACATTGCTTAGCAACATGTCCAACCCTTCCACACCTATAGCAATTCATTTCTGCTGTGTCCCCCGCCGTATTGACTTTTCCCAAGCCAGTTCCTCCCGTTTTTTTCTTGGGGCATTCAGCTTTTACATGACCTGTTTGACCACAGCCATAGCATTTTTGGCCCTGTACTCGCATGGCTGCCATTGCGGCAGAGAGTGCAGTCATTTTATGCTCCACAGATCCAACCTTGGCACAAGCAGTAATCATTGCCTCTAAGGTTGGGTCTCCTGGTAATGCCTCAATTATTTTTTGATAGTCCGCATTAGCATTGTCGCGAGCCAATTGTTTCACTAACATTTCACGGAGGCACGCATCAAACACTTGACGTTCAACAGCAGCTTGTAACTTTTCAACAAAGGAGAGAAATGGTTCTCGAGTGCCTTGTTTAATGGTGGTATATTTTTGTTTTGGTTCTGCCAATTCTGCAGTGCGAATTATTGCCTCGATGCCTATATTTTTTACTTGTTCAAGCACCAAGGGGGGCCATTGCTCTTGATGCTATGGGTTATTGAATTGCCCAGCACCCATTAAAACATCAGCACCATTGCCATAGCGAGGATCACCCTGTGGAAACTGCAGATTCGCTACGGCCTGCGCCTCAGCCCTTTGCTGCCAAATATTTCGAAACACTGCAAGCTGCACAGGTTGAAAAATGATCTGAGCAATATGAGTAATATCATAAGGGGTCATAGCTTCCATTGTCAATAATCGTATCAGTTGCATTACTGCCGGGGAGTTGGGGCCATACTGGGCGGTGGCCTTTTGTAAATCCTGAATCACCTTCCAGGAATAATTAGCATGCTCATGAGGCTCCCCTGCTGCTGGGTCATGATACACCACGGGAGATGCTGCAGGCCCAGCAGCCTCAACATTCAAAGGTTCATCAGTGGTGAGGGGAACGGATATATTCTCTGATAAATCCCAGTCGCCCAACTCCATAGCTTTAGCTTTGACCTTTTTCCAGAATCGCACAGGATTTCGCGGTCTAACCGTAATCGAGGCTGGAGGTAAATCCCAAGTACGAGGGTATTTTGGTCTACACTCTGCCCCCCCTTGCTCAGAACGTTTTACTGGCGCAGGGGTGTGCAAAGGGGGACCCGGATTCTCAGGGACTACCTCCTCAAGCTCATTTTGTCCTGTCATAGGATCATCCTTATCAGCATTACTGTCCAAATCCTCTGGCAGAGGTGGATACAAAAAGGGGTTAAGCGACGGCCGCGCCTTTTGCTCTTCCGCAATCAGCACTGGTGGAGCAGAGGGTTGCACACACTCTCCTGACTTAAATACAGGGAGTCCCTCCTGCGGCCACACATATCCCAAATCTGCCGCTTGTTTATGCGAGTGTCTTGCCACTTCTATCTGTTCTCGGGGCAGCACATACTTATACTTTTTTCCTTCAGAAAGCTGCGCCCCCCCTGCTCATCAGCACACCCCCCCCCCATCTTCTTTCTTGGTAACAGGGGGTTTTAGGACCAGGGGTTTTGGGACCGCAGATGGCTCCACCCCTCCTTTTAAGTCCGGCCCGAAAGGATCAGGCGACTCATTTTTTCTCACCGTCTCCGCCTGCTCCCTCTGCTCTTTAAACCCTTTCAAAGTCTCTAGTAGCAAATGCCACGTTGTTAGTAGTTCAGTCGCTTCTTTGGAGCCTCTTGTAGCACCATCAAACAATTTATCACCCAAGTCTTTCCATTGTGATACACTAAATGCTGTGACAGTGGTAACTTCAATGCCTTGTCTTTTGCCCCAGAGCAACATTTTCCATAAAGTCAACTCGGGGAGGTCCACGCCTCGCCATTTCAAAAGCAACTGCCACATAGAGAGTATGATACCCTCTTCTTTGGACAGGTTCCCTCCCATGTTCCCAGTAGCTCACCTCTCCAGGTGTCTTATTCACGATCCGGATCAATCAGCAGCTCTCCCCGCCGCTCTCAGCTATACTGGGCTCCGTCTCCACGGCTATCTCCAGCCGTTTTTTTTCCTATGCAGAATCACGTCGGGGTCACCAGATGTCGTTGTTGTTGAGACGGACAAACGACACAGACAGCAATCTTCAGCAGTTCAAGCAGTAACAGTCTACCTTTATTAGCACACGTATTTTCTTATATATTCTTTCTTAACACGTGTTCTTTTACTATTGGTTACATATTGTTATAACAATATATCATTGGTTGTCTCTTGCAAAACATCAAAACTACTCCTTATCTTGTCAGTCTCCAGCTGGTACCTAAAAGTTGTTTTACTTCTCAGGATGTTTTCTACTCCCTTCTTTCTCAAGGATATACTTTAATCTCTGCAAGGTCAACTCCTGACTCCATTCCCACAATCAAGGCTTCCACAGACCCGCCGCAGTCCCCCACATTTACCAAACTTCTTAACCATCTCGATAGACCCCATCCTCCAAAAATTTTATCTAACCAATCCCAACTATCTGTGTAATTACACCAAACACTAGCATTTTTAAAAACGGGATGGGCAGGAGAGACATCCCATGCCCTAGATTGATTTCTTCCTGTATAGTTAAACTTAACACAAAAATCCATTTTTACTGATCTGAGGAGCTCGATCTCTTGTGGTTCTAGGGTAGTGGATGGGAGGTGGGGGGTCCACACGTCCCAATAGGTCTGTCACATTTCGGGACACGTTTCTGGATGGAAAGATGGATTGGAGCCCTGTAGGTATCGGCTACTCGTCCAGCGGCAAACCCACGAGGCACGTAGAAAAGGGGTTATTAGGAGAGGCAGTAGCAAAACACAAAGTGTCTTGTCCGGTCAAATTTGCCAATGTGACCCACACATTTACTTTAGGAAGAGGAGGGGGAAAAGGACTGCCCCAAAGAGGTAAGGGTCCTATACCTATTGTTATCAAAACCAGACACCCAATCAGAATCAGAATCAGAATCAGAATCGTAGTGGTTGGAAGGGACCTCAGAGATCATCGAGTCCAACCAACAGTAAAAAAAAAAAAAAAAAAAAAAAAACAAAACCAAAAAAAAAACAAAACACCACAAACAAAACCACCACCCACCACCTGAACACACAACACAACAACCAAACCAAAAACCATCACCCACCCACACAGCACCCCACCACAAACCAGTAATCTTGGACACTAGAGCATGCCCTGAAGAACCATGTCTACACGTTTCTTAAATACCTCCAGGGATGGTGACTCCACCACCTCCCTGGGCAGCCCATTCCAATGCCTGATAACCCTTTCAGTAAAGAAAGGATTGACCCGTCCGGATTGACCCGTCCGTAAATACAGTAAGGGCTTGTAATGGCTGATCGCTCCTTTTCGGCCTGGGTATCAAGCGAAAGTCAACATTAAGCAGCTTATGCGAAGGTGGGTGGGATGTGAGTTGACCCGTATAGTCTGCCAATGCCATAATAAAGGTGTCTGACTGCTGATAAAGCCATTGTAAATACATGTTCGTCAAAGGTAAGCAAATACAAGCAAAGTCTACTCCTGATAATGTTAACAAGCGTTGCCTGGCTTTAATTATCAAAGAAACAAACATCTCATGCTGCGTCGAAATGGTTTTTGTAGATTGATTCGGCAAGAAAACCCATTCGATAATCAGCAGTGGGTCTGATTTCTGAGGGTCCCATTGAAATATTAGTGCATGAGGCTGTCGAGCGGGGTTTAAAATAATTAGATAAAAAGGTAATTCGGGAGCCCACCGGTGTACTTGTCTGAGAGTGATTGCTGTAGCAACCTTTTGCAAAGAGTCAATGGCCTCAGGGCCAAGACTGCGGTGGGAACGCAAGTCAGTATTTCCTTTAAGCAGTTCGAATAAAGGACCTAAGTCCACATTAGAAATTCCCAACAGCGGTCGGACCCAATTGATTGTTCCCAACAATTTCTGTACATCATGCAAGTTTTTTATGTCCACCTGTATCTGTAAAGGTTGAGGAACTATAGTCTGGGCCCTGATGCGCCAACCTAAGTATTTCCATGGGGGTATCTTTTGAACCTTCTCTGGCGCAATACAGAGGCCTGCTGAGTTAACAGCAGTTGTGACAAGGGCTACAGCTTCCTCCATGACCTCGTGATGTTGTGCGGCCACTAGGATGTCATCCATGTAATGGTACAATAAGACACCGGACATTGCAGTCCTAACAGGACTAAGTACTTTAGCTACATACCACTGACAGATCGTAGGGCTGTTCTTCATTCCTTGTGGCAGCACAACCCACTAGTATCTCTGCAACAGGGCTTGCATGTTGACGCTTGGGACTGAAAAAGCAAATTTAGGAGCATCGTTTGGGTGGAGTGGGATATTAAAAAAGCAGTCCTTGAGGTCAATAACAGTCAAATGCCAATGTCGAGGAATCATAGTGGGGGACGGGAGTCCTGGTTGGAGGGCTCCCACGTCTTCCATAGCGTCATTAATTTTCCTGAGGTCGTGGAGCAAGCGCCACTTGCCAGTTTGTTTCTTAATAACAAAAACAGGTGAATTCCAGGGACTAGTGGAAGGCACAATATGCCCCTTCATTAACTGTTCCATAACTAACTCTTGGAGGGTGCGAAGCTTTTCCAGTGGTAGGGGCCATTGATCTACCCAAATAGGGGTATCGGTTTTCCATGTCAATTTTAGGGTGTCGCACACTTCAATGGCCCCATCTAAAAATGGGTCCGAATGGACATTCCCCACTGTGATAGCACATCACGCCCCCACAGAATCATAGGAACGGGTAACACAAAGGGTTTAACAGAGGCTATATGCCCCTCCGGACCTTGGATTTGGATTAATTCCAAACTTTGGTGGCTGCTACCAGTTCCCCCAATTCCAGCCAATGCTTGGGAAACGTTAGCCAGAGGCCATTGCGGGGGCCACTTAGCCTGAGAGATTACTGTAACATCAGCTCCAGTATCAATAATTCCATTTAGCACTACTTGCTGTCCTCCATGGATAAGGGTACACTGACATATGGGTCGCTTTTGAGAAATAGATTGCACCCATAGAATTTGCGGGTTCCCCGTAGATCCAAACCCTCCCCTCCTTTGGTGAGGTTGACTAGGAACGGGGGAGTTCGCCCCCACTGGAATCAATATTAATTGTGCTATACGTCTACCTTTAGGTATTGTGCAGGGAGGAAATGGGGTCCATGCCATAATCTTAATTTCATCAGTACTGTCGGAGTCAATGACCCCTGGTAATACAAAAAGGCCTGACAATGTTGTAGATGATCTTCCTAATAATAGCGCTTGTGTTCCAGGGGGTAAGGGCCCCGAGATATTTGTTGACAATAGGTGAACCGAGGGATCGAGTAACGTTACTGTGTGGGAGGTTGCCAGGTCCAATCCGGCGCTACCGGCTGTTGCTGGACAAAGACTTGAGGCACTGCTGCTTCCCTCTGGGGGGTTTGGAATGTCGGCTGCGGTACTTGTGTCTGCACGCGTCGCTGCCCCACGCTCCGTGATCGGTTTCCCTGTATCAGTTGACCCTGGAAATCATACTTAGACCGGCATTGATTAGCATAATGACGTCCTTTTCGGCATCTAGGGCAAATCCCAGGGGCTTGAGACTTAGCCCCTCCTTTCGTGACCAGGCAGTTCTTTTTCAAATGGCCTGGCTTACCACAACCATAACAATTCCCCACGCCTGATGGACCTTTCATGGCCGCAAAGGTGGCAGCCATAGCCTCAAATTTATGATCTACAGTGCCAATCCTATTACAAGCTTCCACCATTTCAATCAATGTGGGATTTGGATTAGGAAGAGATTTCAATAGCTTTTTACAATCAGCATTAGCATTTTCAACAGCCAGCTTTAGCAACAGTATTTCCCGAGCTTCCGTGTTGTCTATTTGACGTTCCAAAGCCTGTTTCAGTCTATCAATAAACTGCATGTAAGGCTCCCGGGGTCCCTGAGTGATAGTGGTAAAGGCTTTCTGCGGTTTCTGTGAGTCGGGGACCTTAAGGAAAGCCTTTTTCGCTTCTTCGCAGACTGCCTCGAGAGCCTCTCGGGGACAGTCTCGAGCTTGAGCTGCCGGATCCGAGTGCTGACCTGTACCGGTAAGGTGCTCTATGGTCAGCGCAGCCAATACAGCGTTATTATGACCCGCATATGTAAGGAGAAGTGCCTGAAGTCCCCTTCTCCAGTGTGACTCCCATAGCGAGTATTGAGTCGGAGTCAATAGCAGCTGCGCTAGAGACTTTAGATCATGAGGAGTCATAACATATGTGTCGAACACGGAAGACAACAGACTCGCAAAATAGGGGGAAGAAATCCCGTGCTTGGTGACAGTACGGCGCAGTTCCTTAATAACCGGAAAAGATAGGGCTTCCCATTGCACCCCCCGGCCCTGATAAATCACCGGAGCCACTATTGTTCTAGCAACCTCCAGCTCCCCCTCTTTCAGGGCTTGTCGTCTTATGTTAGCCCACACATCGTGTGGGTCGGGGGGGTATAAGTCCGGTTCCTTGTCCGGATCGACCGGACCCGGATCGAAAGGGTCTTCTTCCGGGGGGTGACCGGCGGCGTGTGCGCCTAAAGGTCCGGGACGCGGTGGCCCAGAAGGTGGCGCCGTAGGGGTTTCGGCCTCTTCCCCTTCTTTGGCTTCTATTCCCCCTTCTTGGGCTTTTAGAGTCTCAAAAATGCTCCTCCACCACGGGAGCATACGCTAAGCCTCGACGTCTCCCATTGTTGCCGCGTCCCATAATTTCACCCCCACATCATCCCAGAGTTCCCGTGTAAAAATACTCCATGCAGTTACAGTGGGTATTTTCACCTGCATCCATTTAAGCATTGCCTTGAGGTCATGCCCGGAAATATTTTTCCCATGCTTTTTAAGAAGACCTTTCATAAGTTCACATACGTCTCTTTCCGGGGAAGACGCTTGATTCCCCATGTTTCCCACAGCTCACCTCTCTACTCCGGAGGGATTTCAGGCCGGCCGGCTCCTGTTTCCTTTCAGCAGCTCATTCAAAGTTCTGTGGGACTCGCAGCAAGTCGCTCAGCTAGGCGGTTCATAAACCCATCACGTTGGGGTCACCAATTTGCGGCGATTGAGAGACGGGACACAGCTTGATGCAAGCAGAATGTTCATTTATTGTATACCATCATTCCTTTATATATGCTTACTTTGGCTGCGTGTTTTAAATTGATTGGTCCTTTTGAACATACACTGCTCGCGCGGCTGCATCTGATTGGTCAGTGATATACTATCACACCATCAACCATATCTGTAGTGGTTTGGGCTGAATTTACCAAAACCGGACCGACAGATGGCTCTTCCCCCCCCTTTCCCCCCCCTCTAAAAGAGGAGAGAGGAGGAGAAAGAGATAAAGAGATTCAGAAGTTTAGAATGAACTAAACTACTTTAATGAAGAATTAATATTAAAATAAAAATAAAGAAGAAAATAATGAAATAGATACAATATATACAAAACCGTATCAAGCTCCCAGGATGACAGTCACATCACCGGCAGGCACTGGGGAAGTCCCAGACTGGACTCAGTGATGAATGGGAACTGGATTCCAGCTCTGGAGTCAGGAACACACTGATCGGGATCAAAGGCAGATGAACAGACAGAGTCCTCTCTGGACGTCAGCCATCGCAGGAAGGGGGCTGACCCTTTGATCCCTCAGCCTTTATACTGAGCATGGGGCAGATGGGATGGAATACCCCAGTTGGTCAGGTTTGGGTCACCTCTCCTGTCCACTCCTCCCCACCGATGTGACCCCTCTACGTTTTTTCCGTTTCCGACCCTCTAAGGGGGCAAATAACGAAATTGGCTGACCTTGGTTGTTATAGCAATAAGTATAAGCAAGGGCCTCTCTGCATACCATTCCTTGGCATGGAGCAGAAACATTGGGCTTATCATTCTGAGAACAAGCAGTTTTCTCCACAATATGCCGTTAATTTCAGAGTAGAGGAGGCCTAGCTAGGATGTAAAGTTACAGAACAGAAAATTGGTTCTGTTTTACTTCAAACCGGGACAATATCTTATCTTGAGGACACAGTTATCTTATCTTGAAGACACAGTTCTTAAGGCCTTTTTAGGCAGGGCGCCAGGAACTTGCCCATCTCAGTGTTGCTTATCTCAGTGTTGCAACATTTGTCAAGTACCTGTTTTCAGGTCCTTGTCTAACCCTTCGATGGTCAGGACCACCCTCAGTTTCCCATGGTTTATGGCCTACAAGTTCCAACATGTCCCCGCTTGTTAATTGAGCAGTACTTGGGGTTCTGCTCTTCAGGCCTCGTCCCACACACCTCCTCTTGAGATAGGTGTCCACAGCCCACAGGGACAGAGCGCGTTTGAGAGCTGGTAACTCCTACCCTTTACATTCACCAGAAGAGAAGCAAGGCCAATGCTTTAGCAAAATACCTTTCCCTATGTAGACACGAGCACCAGGTGAACACAATTCTGTGTCTCAGCTGTGGTAGACATCTCACAGCTCAGAGGCTGCCAGAAAAGCTGAGATTTAGGAGTTGAGCTTGACTCACTGACTAATTTGTAAGTATCTTTTTATTGCTTCTTCAGAAGAATTGAAGGAAATGTCTTCAAATTCCTCTGGGCCTCTTGTGCTCAATGGCTGTGAAAGCAACCCTGGCTAAGGACAACAAAGCCGCAAAAGAGATTGAGCCTGGTCTAGACAGCAGATAAAGATGATAGCGTTATTATTGTTAATTTACATTATTCTTTAATTTAAGCAAAGTCTTCCTGACATTGATGCTATCAGTGGTAGATTGTTGGGTTTGGTTTGGATTTATTTGTTTGTTTGTTTGTGATTTTTTTTGTAATGGAAGAAAGCCCAGGTACAGAAAAGTGATGAAAAGGGAGTAGCAGAAACACAGAGCTTTTTTTGCATGCTTGTTTGCCTGTTCATCAGCATTTGGTTGCATGTAGGGCAGTTAACTCTCCTTCTAATAACAGTTCATTAGGTGAGTGCAAGCCTTGTGGTGAGACCACAGAGAATGGTTGAAACATATATTCCAATGCTATGTTGTCGTGGTTTAACCCTGGCTGACAACCAGGACCACGCAGCTGCTTGTTCGCTCCCCCCAGTTTAGATGGGGAGAGAATCAGAAGGGTAAAAGTGAGAAAACTTGTGTGTTGAGATAAAGGCAGTTTAATAGGTAAAGAAAAAGACGCATGCACAAGCAAAGCAAAACAAGGAATTCATTCACTACTTCCCATCAGCAGGTGTTCAGCCATCTCCAGGAAATCAGGGCTCCATCATGCATAACAGTTACTTGGGAAGAAGACAAAATGCCATAACTCCAAACATCTTCCCTTCCTTGTTCTTTATATATTGAGCATGATGTCATATGGTATGGAATATTTCTTTGGTCAGTTGGGGTCAGCTGTCCTGGCTGTGTCTCCTCCCAACTTTTTGTGCACTCCCAGCCTACTCGCTGGTGGTGTGGTGCAAGAAGCAGAAAAGGCCTTGACCGCTTAGCAACAACCAAAAACATTAGTGTGCTACCAACACTATTCTCATCCCAAATCCAAAACATAGCACTACACCAGCTGCTAGCAAGAAAGTCAACCCCATCCCAGCCAAAACCATGACATATGTAAATGTTATTTACTGGGGCACAGAACAGGGCTAAAGACTGGCATTGCAGGGACTGAGAAATCATTAGTGCTGACAGCACCTGCTCTGTGCCATATTGCCATCACAAGTATAGATTCAGCTTACATATCTGCTCTTCTGCTGCTGCTGTAGATGACATCAGCAAGTGAGCAAGGACTCTGCATCCATTTTTCACCCCCGATACAGTGAGTGCTTTGGAGGAAGGATGGTCTTCTGCTTTTGCAAAGTGCTTGGAGCATCAGCACCCTTGTCTGTAAGGAGCATTGCCAGGAACCAGCATCACAGAGATAGCAGCGCCAGGAGTAAAGTGTTTCCCTTTCTTCACGGGTGTATAGGAAGCCTGAATGTTTACACTCTCAGTATTGCTTGGTAAGCATGTAATCTAGTGAACGGAAGTCAAAATGAATAAAGGGATATGTTCACTTTCAGTTCCTAAGAAAATCCAGTAATAATTTAAAGTATTTCAAGTATCATGCTATATATAAATGTCTTGGTTTAGGACAAATTGGCCTATTATGGGCGACAGATGCTCTCCCCCCACTTCTTGCTCACAAGAGAAGAGGAGGAGAGATAAAGAGATTTATGATTTTAGAAAGAACTAAACTAATTTAATGAAATATTAATAATAAAATAAAAAAGGAAAATAATGAAATAGATGCAATATACCCAAAACCATATCAAGCTCCCAGGATGACGTCACCAGCAGGCACTGGGGAAGTCAGGAACACATAGATCGGGATCAAAGGCAGATGAACAGACAGGGTCCTCTTCGGACATCAGCCATTGAAGGGCTGACCCTTTGATCCCTCAGCTTTTATACTGAGCATGGGGCAGATGGGATGGAATACCCCAGTTGGTCAGGTTTGGGTCACCTGTCCTGTCTGCTTCTCCCTGCAGGTGGGACCTCTCTACGCTTTTCCATTTCCAACCCTCCAATGGGGCAAATAACAAATTTAGCTGACCTTGGTTGTTATTGCAATAAGTATAAGGAAGAGCCTCTCTGCGTACCGTTCCTTGGCATGAAGTAAAAACATTGGTCTTGTCACTCTAAAAGCGAACAGATTTCTGCACAATATGCTGTTAATTTCAGAGACTTACAAGAGGCCTAGGTAAGAAGTAAAATTACAGAACAGAAAGTTGGTTCTGTTTTACTTCAAACCAGGACAATAAACTAACTCCTGATAGGATTTGGAGCTGCATCCTCAATTTTGGTAGTGTTAGCACTGAGCTCAGATGTGTGAGAAGTTGGATCCCTATCCAGGCAGAAGGATCCAGCTGTGCTCTCTGGTGGGTACTGATTCGGGGTCCACCCAAATGAGGACAGTCTCCATTAAAATGTCAGCAGATAAACAGTGACTAGAGAAAGGAAAATAAAGTCAGAGCTATGTTTTAGAGGTTCCCACATGAAATGTAAGACAGAGTGAGGATCTGTTCTACTCTGCTCCCTGCTTTATAAGGCCAAATACACCCTCTACTAAGTCAATATGAATTTTTGCCCTTGATTTCAATGGGATCAGAGCGTCTCCCATGGTATGATTGTTTGGGATATCACTAACATCCTGTGAGACAAATTTAGTAACAAGCCAATCAGGCCTGCGAGTCTACTCTGTAATTAGAGTAGGGCTGTTAAACAGTAACTGGTTTTTTGGGTATTGTTTCCCCAAATGATAATCTGTGTTTAATTAACTATACCAATTTTTAAATTTTTCTCAGACTGATTGTTGTGCCCACTTCAGAAGGAGTGAGGAGTCTCCCACTGAGTTTACCTTACCATGCTGTAGCTTTCTCTCACCCTACAAAGACTTCCTCACAATATTTTCAGGTCTAAAACTGCATTCAGTACCTCTGGCATGGTATAAGGCTGATTTGAAGAGCCTGGCGGTGTGGACCAGCCAGATGTGCAAGTGGAGGAGCAAAAGGAGTGGGTGCGGAGGCCTGCCCAAGCAGGAGAGTCAAGGTACAGGTGTGTCTGTCCTGGGTTCACACCCATGTCTGTGACACCAGGGAGCTGGAGTGTGTCACATTTGTGGTATTACACAGGTAAAGGGAAATTTATGTTCAAACCCTTGCTTTTTATTTTTTCTAATTTTTAATGGTTTTGTATTCTGTTATTCTTTGGTCTATAAGATAACATAAAGAAAATAAAAAGGTGTCTGTTCCAGGTCAGATCAAAAGTTCATCTAGCCTGGTAACCACAGTGTCTAAATAGCACTCGCCAGCAGCTGTCTGGTGAACTGCAGGAAAAGTGTGTAGTGATATTTCTTCTGAGCACTTCCCCAGTCTCCAGCAATTTTCAGATCATGGCCCACTCGATACAGAAGTCTCTAAGGCACTCCTGTGATTCTGCAGAGTTCCAGTAGATGGTGGGATGGGATCAGCACTTGGCTCTTTGAACCAGCAGAAACAGCTCTTAAGTAGAGACGCTTGCATTGTTTTTTCTATTAAATCCTTTTAAACAGAGGAAGAAAAGTTTGTTTGTGGGAAGCTGGTAATCTCTGACATTATGGAGTGCATTAAGAATGCCTGCAAACTAATAAGTCCCATTCCAGATATTAAATGATAGTACAGAGCATGACTAATCATCTATGAATGGTGAACTTTTGAGAGCCTCGCTGTAAACCTTTGTGATTGTAAATTTTCATTGGTAAAATACATGAAAAGCTTAACACATATTTTTACCTCTTTGACTCCATCTTGACACCTTAAACCAGAAAAGCTAGTCATTTAAAGGTAGATAGCAAATTACTGGTGGGCTGAAAACAGTATCAGGAAGAGTGGATCAAAAAGACAAAACAGACTGACTAGTGTATCTCAGTATAGTTAAAAGGCAAAGGAAGAAAGTCACCCCTCGCAGCACCAAATCAGAAGGCAACTGCCTCTTCCTCAGTGGTTGGGGATGTACACATTAGGAATCCCAGTCTCATTGTGTCACTGACTTGCTGGGACAGTTAGATCATCTCATCTTTGTATTGGTTTCAGAGGACTAATACCTGATGGAGGCTTGAATATCTTTTCAAGGCTATTTGTACCATTCTGCTTTTGTGTGTTTGCTGTACCAGTTTTCCTATGAAACAGAAAGCCAGGCTAGTGAGAGTGTCAGCCTCTCTGGGAGCACTGCCTGCCATAGCAGCAGTTATGCCCAAATTGTGCAATGGGATGCTTGGATGACACTACTTGGCAGTGTAGCAAATCCAAGCAGGCACAACTGAAGAGAAAACAGGAAATTTGAGTGAGAATTCAGTTCTTAGAGGTTAATAAGGAAACTAGTTCATCCTCTGCTTCTGGGCATGTTTTTATTATGTGAAAGGCAAATATAAAGCATCCATATAAAGCATCCAGTCCAATTAGATTTGGTTGTAGAAACAACAGGAATCTATATATTTTGTTATAGGATTATTATATCACAGAAATCTCCTCTGTTCCTCATTAATACTTACAATATACTGATATCAGCCAGCCACGCTTCCTCTTTTTTCTGCCGCAAGCCATGGAAGCATACACCTTCTTTCTAGTTGTCTATCTTTCAATCTGTTTCTCTGCTTCTTAATGCAGAAATCAGAGGACAATAACAAGATTAAATCCCACACCCATATCTTTATATAGTGTTGTTTATAGCAGTTTCAGTTTCATATAACAGTGGGTGTTTCTGTGCTAGAGCAAGTGCATGTCTTTGGGATGCTGGCCCCTCCCATCTGACCTGTGAAAACCTAGAAATTGCTTACAGCCCTTACCCAGACATCTCACCATCTTGCTGGGGATGGAGCATGCTTCAGGGAAGCTGGCTGGCACAGTGGGGAAGTTGTCAAGGTGCAGCCACAATCAGTGACAAATCAGATTTATACATAGGAAAAGTAAAGTGGTTGCTGGAAAAAATAGTAACATGAAGAAAAAAGTGTTTGGACTGGGCCACATTGCAATGACAGATGTCATTAAAAAGTTGAGCATCAGATTTACACCATGCCAGAAGAAAAATATTTGCTTCCTCCATTCATGTCTTGTCATTATCCTATGCAATTTTTCAATTTACAACTACAACCTGCAACCAGATTATCTTTTCAGTTGCTGATCATTTTCTGTCGCGACGGAGGGAAGACAGGGCCACTCAATATGAGTGATCAGCAAGCTTCGTTTATTGATTCACACAGTTGCCTTTTATGTCCTAACATAATTAGCTCATACATATTACAAAAGTTAAGCTCATGATTGGTTAGTTCTTAGAAAGATCAACTCCACCCTTGGTTCCTTCTTTACAGTTACTTTCATCCTCTTTTCCCATGCCTGAGCAGCTGCAATCTCCCTGTTATCATACAACAATTATAGTCAAGGACAAGGTGTCCTTGCCAGCCCAGCAGTTACGGGGGCTGAATCCGATGTTTCTCAAGCTTTTGCTCGGCCAGCTGGATCATGTCTACGTGACCCTTCTCAGCTAGCCATTCTCCCACAATTTTCCTACTGTACATTAACTCCAGAATGTGCAAGCAAAAGTAAGTGCAATGCAACGACACATGCCAGATCATTACTTGTGCAGCTTTAGCAATGAACAGGGTAGTCCAGATGTAAACAGGTTGTCCTGGGTTGAGCATCACAGGACTAACTTTTCTTCTAATGCTGGGGAAAACTGCACTTTTAAAAGACTCTAGTGTCTGAATTCGTGAAAATATTTACTTTATAGCCAGCTAGGCTATGTGGGATTCAAGGTCTCGGTGTTTTCCAGCCTTGCCAGGTTCAGGGACGAGGAGGAGTGAGGCCTGGGCATTTGACCCAGGCTGGCCAACAGGATTATTTCATACCATGAACGTCACATTCAATATAAATTAGATAAGTTTGCTGCGTAGTTCTCTCTCCCTTGATGGCAGCGGTCCAGACAACTCCTTGCCCCAGTGCCAGACCCCTGAGGCTTTCCCTTCCTCCCAAAGCCATAGTGCTTCAAGTATCCGAGATTTGCTGTCCACTGCTGGGAGTGCACAGCTTCCTACTGATATAACTGGCTGAGTATAATTCTTGTATGTCTTATATCAGCATTGGGATTAATACTGGTTCTTTAGTATTATTGTTAATTATTTAGTCTTATTCTATTAAATCTATTTATATTTCAACCCTTGTGTTTCTTTGTGTTCCCCGATTCCCATTTCCAGGTGGGGAGGGGTCATCGGGTGATAGAATAATTGTCTAAACAACAACAAATTGTTATGGGTTTTCTCAAACCATAACACAGGTAAATAATGCAGCTGTATAATGTTGCATCAAAAGCTGTTCCTCTGACTCTCTTCAGCGTGATTAGGTGTTTGATGTGGAGTGAATGAGAAGATGACCTCTGTCTTTTATGTCTATGGGGTAACTGAAGGCATGTGTCCATTAAAATCTTTGATTAGCAATATTTTACAATTCATTGCCAGTGTATGTCGAAGCCTCAGACATGAGAAAAAATAGGTGTCTGTAACATACAAACTGCAAGTTGAGGCACAAAGGGCTTAGTCCTGTATTCTTTGCATACCTACGACTCCTGTTGATAGTTCATCCCAGTTTATGAGCTTTACTTCAGATTTGCAAGGTGACAAGTGCATTAGTAGTAATGGAGCACATAGGTCTGTGGATTGGTATTATTATAATTACACGGCAGTGGCAATTTAACCGTGTGCCAATGAAATTCAAAGAAAAATGCAAACTGGTATCTCAATATACATAGAATCATAGAATGGTTAGAGTTGGAAGGGACCTTAAAGATCATCTAGTTCCAAACACCCTGCCAGGGACAGGGACACCTCCCACTAGACTAGGTTGCTCAAAGCCCCATCCAGCCTGGCCTTGAACACTTCCAGGGATGGGGCATCCACAACTTCCCTGGGCAACCTGTTCCAGTGCCTCACCACCCTCACAGTAAAGAATTTCTTCCTAATATCTAATCTAAATCTCCCCTCTTTCAGTTTAGAACCATTACCCCTCATCCTATTGCTACACTCCCTGATAAAGAGTCCCTCCCCATCTCTCCTGTAGGCTCCCTTCAGATATTGGAAGGCTGCTATGAGGTCTCCCCGGAGCCTTCTCTTCTCCAAGCTGAACAACCCCAACTCTCTCAGCCTGTCTTCATAGGAGAGGTGCTCCAGCCCTCTGATCATCTTCGTGGCCCTCTGCTGGACCCATTCCAACAGGTCCATGTCCTTCCTTTGTTGAGGACTCCAGAGCTGGACACAGTACTCCAGGTGGGGTCTCACAAGAGCAGAGGGGCAGAATCACCTCCCTCAACCTGCTGGCCATGCTTCTTTTGATGCAGCCTAGGATGCGGTGGCTTTCTGGGCTTCCAGTGCGCACTGCTGGCTGATGTCGAGCTTCTCATCCACGAGCACTCCCAAGTCCTTCTCCTCAGGGCTGCTCTCAATCCATTCTCCGCTCAGCCTATATGTGTGCCTGGGACTGCCATGACCCAGGTGCAGGACCTTGTACTTGGCTTGGTTGAACTTCATGAAGTTTGCACGAGCCCACCTCTCAAGCCTGTCCAGGTCCCTCTGGATGGCATCCCTTCCCTCCAATGTGTCGACTGCGCCACACAGCTTTGTGTCATCAGCAAGCTTGCTGAGGGTGCACTCTATCCCACTGTTCATGTCTCCAACAAAGATGTGAAACAGCAAGACGTCATATGGTATGGAATATTCCTTTGGTCAATTGGGGTCAACTGTCCTTGGCTGTGTATCCTCCCAACTTCTTGTGCCCCCCAAACCTGCTTCCTGGCAGGGAGATAGGAGGAGAAGAAAAGGCCTTGATTTCTTAGCAACAACGAAAACCATCAGTCTTTTACCAACACTATTCTCATCCCAAATCCAAAACATAGCACAATACCAGCTGCTAGCAAGAAAGTCAACTTCATCCCAGCCGAAACCACAACAATCCATATAACATGTTTGTATTGCTGTTTTCCATCCAAGTTCTGTATGTGTTTGTGCTTTCTGTCTTTCTGTGATGAGTAAACTATATTTGTAATTTCACTGAATAAATTGTTTACTTCAGTGCTCACATACAAAAGTCTATGGGGCTGGATGGGATCCACCCAAGTGTACTGAGGGAGCTGGCAAACAGAAGTGCTCACCAAGCCACTTTCAATCATTTACCAGCAGTCCTAGCTAACCAGGGAGTTGCCAGTTGATTGGAGGTTAGCAAATGTGATGCCAATCTACAAGGGCCGGAAGGAGGATCTGGGGAACTACAGGCCTGTCAGTCTGACCTCGGTACTGGGGAAGGTTATGGAACAGATCATCCTGAGTGCCATCACGCAGTACATACAGGACAACCAGGTGATCAGGCCCAGTCAGCAGGTCCTGATTGACAAACCTGATCTCCTTCTATGACAAGATGACCCACTTGGTGGATGAGGGAAAAGCTGTGGATGTTGTTTACCTGGACTTTAGTAAAGCTTTTGATACCATTTCCCACAGCATTCTCCTGGAGAAACTGGCTGCTCATGGCTTGGATGGGCATATGCTTTGCTGTGTAAAAAACTGGCTAGATGGCCAAGCCCAGAGAGTTGTGGTGAATGGAGTTAAATCCAGTTGGCAGCCAGTCACGAGTGGTGTTCCCCAGAGCTCACTATTGGGGCCAGTTCTGTTTAATATCTTATCAGTAATCTGGACGAGGGGATAAAGTGCACCCTCAGGAAGTTTGACAACGACACCAAGTTGGGTGGGAGTGTTGATCTGCTGGAGAGTTGAACTGCTCTACAGAGGGATCTGGACAGGCTGGATTGATGGGCTGAGGTCAACTGTATGAGGTTCAACAAAGCTAAGTGCCAGGTCCTGCACTTGGGTCACAACAACCCCATGCAACGCTACAGGCTTGGGGAAGAGTGGCTGGAAAGCTGCCTGGCGGAAAAGGACCTGAAGGTGTTGGTCAACAGCCAGCTGAATATGAGCCAGCAGTGTGCCTAGGTGGCCAAGAAGGCCAACAGCATCCTGGCCTGTATCAGTAATAGTGTGGCCAGTAGGACTAGGGAAGTGATCGTCCCCCTGTACTCAGCACTGGTGAGGCTGCATCTCAAATACTGTGTCCAATTTTGGGCCCCTCACTACAGGAAAGACATTGAGATGCTGGAGTGTGTCCAAAGAAGGGCAACAAAGCTGGTGAAGGCTCTAGAGAACAAGTCTTACGAGGAGTGGCTGAGGGAACTGGGATTGTTTTGTCTGGAGAAAAGGAGGCTCAGGGGAGACCTTATTGCTCTCTACAACTACCTGAAAGGAAGTTGAGGTGGGTGTCGGTCTCATTTCCCAGGTAACTAGTGATAGGACAAGAGGAAACATCCTCAAGTTGCGCCAGGGGAGGTTTAGATTGGATATTAGGAAGTATTTCTTCACTGAAAGGGTTGTCAAGCATTGGAACAGGCTGCCCAGGAAAGTGGTCCAGTCACCATCCCTGGAGGTATTTAAAAGTCGTGTAAATGTGGTGCTTAGGGACATGGTTTAGTGGTGGACTTGGCAGTGTTAGGTTTACGGTTGGACTCAATGATCTTAAAGGTCTTTTCCAACCTAAATGATTCTATGATTGTATGTTTCTATGATTCTATGATTATTTTTTTTTTTGCCAAGGCTTTTATAAATTGGAATGCCTCATGATTATATCCCTTGAAATGTGCTTCCACTTGGTTTTAAAGTGCCTGCTGTGGCTTGGTGTTACAACTGAGATATGATGCATGCTGCTTGCAGAAAGTTGAAAAGGTCATTGGTCTAGATTATTTACTTGATTTCATCATTGGCCTTGGTGACTGACACAACTAATGTCTTGTCCTAACATACTACCAATTTACCAAACATTTTGGTTCTCCTTTAGTATAAGAAGACTTATTGCTCCTTTTTTAATCAACTTTATTTCATGAGTTTTCATATCATGTTTTTGATAGCAAAGCATATGTGATTTTTGCACAAACTGTACTATACTAGATTTGATATAGCTGGAAAACAGCATAGTAAACAGACAAATAAAAAAAAATGTTTTGGTTCCAAATCAGCCACTTAACTTTTTCACCTTTTGTAAATAGATTAAGTGCAAAGAGGTTATTTGAGGTAGTGGCATATAATTTCTTTTTCTGGCACTGCTGCACTTCATCATCATTGTTGTCATCATCACCACCATCATCATAATGTTTCTCAGTTTGTGCCTGGTATCCTTCTTCATTCATGATGACTTTTATGTAACCTTTTCCCAATGCTTTCCTTGAGTCAATGACCTAGTAGGCCTGCTTTGTCTTGGCCTTTTCAGGCTACATCTATATAGTGAATAAAGCAGAGCTAGAGAATTGTCTAAACCAGGTTCCCGACTAGCCGTGTTCACACTACAAAGCATTTGACCCTGGTGTCCTGTGGGTCCCATACAGTTCTTCTGACTCACAGGACTATTCTTTGTGTGCTTTTTTGTTTTCAGTTCAAGGTATATAAAATAATATGAGCACTGTTTTGCAAAGTACCAGTGACATCACCAGTATGAAACTGAGGTGAGGATATAAAGGTAACTGGGATAGTGTTGGAGGAGGGGGTAGAGTGGAGAAAACCAAACCTTATACAGTGTTCACCATGCTGCCTAATGGATTCCTAATGCAGTGCTGTAGATGTTGCCACCTTCTATGCTCCTTTTCTCCTGGAGGCTTTGTGAATACATGCATTGTTCTGGCTCTTCATTGCCTCATAAGTATTGATTTAATTCAGAAAAAGAACCTAATCATCTTACTTTTCCTTCTGTTCTGGCAGGTTTAGCCCCAGAATAGATCTTTAAGCTGAAAGGAATGCACCATTTTTAGTCAGTTCTGATTGCTAAACAGGAAAACATTATTATTGCTCTTTCACCTAAGTTTGTCCATGCTGCTCCAAAATGGAATCTTCTGGCAGCGCTGTGTGAGAAGACTTACATCTTGATTCTAAACCTCCTGAAGGACTCCACAGTGAGTTACAGCACCTGGCCTGTCCAGCCAGGCCAGCCTGCTAGCACGGATCTCCCAAATTCACAAGCAGTTGTGACTGTATCTGCATCTTTACAATCTGCTTTGCTAAACCACATAGAATCATAGAATGGTTAGAGTTGGAAGGGATATGTTTGTCAAAATTTGCATTCCTCTCTCTTCTCTGTTTAAGAAAACTGTGAGCAACACATACCTCAGTCTATTGCAGGGCTAGCATCAGTGCCAATAAATTATATTTACGCAGAGTGAAGACAGTCAGACTTTAAGGATCACATCTTCAAGGTGCTTTCAACTGACCACTAAACCCAGATGCTTAAGTATTTAGTGCCAGTACTTTTATGTTGCTTTCTTATGCACTGAACTATTTGTGCTTACAAGACAGGATATCATTGCTATCATGTTGCCTCAAAACATATATGCATTTATAACATTCTCAAATGTCAACAGGCAAAAACAATCAGCCTAGCTGATTACAACAGACGCTAGTGCAGTGCGAGGAGCAGAGGCAGCAGCAATCAGCAGCGAGGGACACATGAGGGATACACAAGGACAAAGAGAAATTATGAGTGAACAGGGAGCATTCCCAAGCAACTGAGCCCAGATGTGCTGATTGGACAAGACAACAAGGCAGAGCCCGCACCCAGCAGCGCAGGAGATTTAAATGGGCTAAAACAATCAGCCCAGCTGATTGCAATGGACGAGTATATATATTTCCCAGCGTACAGGCGTGCGGCAGCATGGTGACCACCTGGCAAAAAGCTGTGTCCTCTGCTTCTTCTGAGCTCCTAGCACCTGATAAAACCAATGCAGCCACACAGAGATCCTGTCAAAGCATGTGACCACCCAGGTTTCCGTATGTGGGGTGTGCACAGGGATATTCCTAGAGGTGGAGGGTGATAGCAAGCAAGCCTGTGGGAGGTGTGACCAGACAGATGAACTGCTCTTCTTGGTGGCCAAGCTGCAGGAAGAGGTGGGAAGACTGAGTATTATTTGAGAATTTGAGAAGAGATTGACTGTCGGAGTGGGAGACGGACCCGGAGTAACGATGAGTCTCAATATGAGTATGGTCGTTCTCCCTTTATTCAAGTTCTCACAGAGTATATAAAGACAGACAAGCAGAGCACGCGCTAGCAACAGCTATACGATTGGCTTACAGTCTCTGTTCACGCGCCTAGAGCGCTCACACAATTAGTGCAGGCCTCTTGTCCACGCGCAGCAGATGTTTCTCTATCTCCCGGAGGCAGTACCGCTTATCACTTACTTATCATGTAGCTACTTCTTCATACTTCTGTTTCTCAAGGACAGTTCACAGCCTCCTCCAGGCTCTCATCCCTATCAAAGACTGGGTTGCTCATTGTAATCAAGTCGTGCCCTTTTTCACTCAGCCATTCCTCCACAATTCCCCCTTTTTGTTTTTGAGCAATCCAGGCTTGGTTTACTACTTTTAACATAGCTCTCTTAATACAACTAAGCACTAAACATAAGCACAGACCTATGATCATAAGGGTTATTATAATGCGCAAGCCTTCAACAAGCAAGCCTACTAACCATTGTGGTATATTCCCAAACAAGTTAGTCAGCCACTGTCGTGGTTTCGGCCAAATTTACCAAAACCGGACCGGCAGATGGCCCTTCCCCCCCTTCCCCCCCCTAAAAGAGGAGAGAGGAGGAGAAAGAGATAAGGAGATTCAGAAGTTTAGAATGAACTAAACTACTTTAATGAAGAATTAATATTAAAATAAAAATAAAGAAGAAAATAATGAAATAGATACAATATATACAAAACCGTATCAAGCTCCCAGGATGATAGTCACATCACCGGCAGGCACTGGGGAAGTCCCAGACTGGACTCAGTGACGAATGGGAACTGGATTCCAGCTCTGGAGTCAGGAACACACGGATCGGGATCAAAGGCAGATGAACAGACAGAGTCCTCTCTGGACGTCAGCCATCGCAGGAAGGGGTTGACCCTTTGATCCCTCAGCCTTTATACTGAGCATGGGGCAGATGGGATGGAATACCCCAGTTGGTCAGGTTTGGGTCACCTGTCCTGTCCACTCCTCCCCACCGATGTGACCCCTCTATGTTTTTTCCATTTCCGACCCTCTAAGGGGAAAAATAACGAAATTGGCTGACCTTGGTTGTTATAGCAATAAGTATAAGCAAGGGCCTCCCTGCATACCATTCCGTGGCATGGAGCACAAACATTGGTCTTATCATTCTGAGAACGAGCAGTTTTCTCCACGATATGCCGTTAATTTCAGAGAGTTAGAGGAGGCCTAGCTGGGATGTAAAGTTACAGAACAGAAAATTGGTTCAGTTTTACTTCAAACCGGGACATTCCACCCCTTATTCCATACCATTTGCATCATGCTTAGATTACAACTACTATCATCTATAAAATCTATACATACATACATATATAGATAGATATATGTAAATCACTCAGTTATAATTTATCTCTATATACAAAAGCTTAAGTCCATTTCATAGCAGATCAGGTTCTCAGGGTAGGAAAGATGGTGTGAAATTCATTGTGGTTCGTGCCCATGGGTAACATGTCCATCTCTAGACGCCACTTGATCAATCCGGCTAGGTTTCATCCTGAAAAACACTTATAGAACACTGTTAGTATTATAAACAACTAACATCATACTCGGAATTAAGTAGTCTCACCCAGGGTCAAATTCCCTTGAGGTACACATTGAACTTCTCCATTCTTCAGCATCACCCACCAAGTACATCCAGGTCCTTGAGCAAAAACAGTCCCACGAATGGGTTTGCCTTTGCCCGAGGCAGGAAAAACCCATACAGTTTTCCCTAGCATATTCCTTTAATGCACCACAGGGACTTTATCCCCTTCTACAATATGTAAAAGGTCTGATTGAGCAGGACCACCTCAATTGATGGATCCCCTGGTATTAACTAACCAAGTAGCATGAGCTAAATGCTTGTCCCAATTTTTAAAGGATCCACCACCCATCGCTTTTAGGGTAGTTTTTAACAATCCATTGTATCGTTCAATTTTTCCAGAAGCTGGTGCATGATAGGGAATATGATATATCCACTCAATACCATGTTCTTTTGCCCAGCTACTTATAAGATTGTTTTTGAAATGAGTTCCATTGTCAGACTCAATTCTTTCTGGAGTACCATGTCGCCACAAGACTTGCTTTTCAAGGCCCAGGATGGTATTCCGGGCAGTGGCATGGGGCACGGCATAGGTTTCCAACCACCCGGTGCTTCCTTCCACCATTGTAAGCACATAACGCTTACCCTGGCGGGTTTGAGGGAGTGTGATATAGTCGATTTGCCAAGCCTCCCCATACTTGTATTTCCACCACCGACCTCCATGCCACAAAGGTTTTAACCTTTTAGCTTGCTTGATTTCGGCGCATGTTTCACAATCGTGGATAACCTGTGCAATAGCGTCCATGGTTAAATCCACCCCTCGGTCACGAGCCCATTTGTACATTGCATCTCTTCCTTGATGACCTGAAGTGTCATGGGCCCATCGAGCTAAGAACAATTCACCTTTATGTTCCCAGTCTAAATCTGTCTGGAAAATCTTAGCAGCCTGGTCCACTTGCTGATTGTTCCGATGTTCCTCAGTGGCTCGACTCATAGGTACGTGGGCATCTACATGGCGTACTTTCACGACTAGTTTCTCTAGCCAGTCAGCAATATCTTGCCATAATTCAGCAGCCCAAATGGGTTTACCCTTGCGCTGCCAGTTGCTCTGCTTCCATTGTTTTAACCATCCCCACAGAGCATTTGCCACCATCCATGAGTCAGTATAAAGATAGAGTATTGGCCACTTTTCTCGCTCAGCAATGTCTAGGGCCAGCTGGATAGCTTTTACCTCTGCAAATTGACTTGATTCACCTTCTCCTTCAGTAGCTTCTGCAACTCGTCGTGTGGGACTCCATACAGCAGCTTTCCATCTTCGATGCTTTCCTACAATACAACAAGATCCATCAGTGAACAAAACATACTGTTTCTCATTATCTGAGAGTTCATTATATGGTGGGGCCTCCTCAGCACGTGTTACCACCTCCTCTGGTGGCATTGTGAAATCTCCGCCTTCAGGCCAGTTTGTGATCACTTCTACAATTCCTGGACGATTTGGGTTTCCTATTCGAGCTCGCTGTGTGATTAAGGCAACCCACTTACTCCAGGTAGCATCGGTGGCATGATGAGTAGAAGGAACTTTACCTTTGAACATCCAACCTAACACTGGCAATCGGGGCGCCAGGAGGAGCTGTACTTCAGTACCAATTACTTCTGAAGCAGCTCGAACTCCTTCATACGCTGCCAAGATTTCTTTCTCAGTTGGAGTATAGTTGGCCTCGGAGCCTTTATAGCCTCGACTCCAAAATCCCAGGGGTCGACCTCGAGTCTCCCCTGGTCCTTTCTGCCATAGGCTCCAGGTAGGGCCATTATCTCCAGCTGCAGTATACAGCACATTTTTAATGTCCTGTCCTCTTCGGACTGGTCCAAGTGCTACTGCACGCACAATCTCCTGTTTAATTTGTTCAAAGGCTTGTCGTTGCTCAGGACCCCACACAAACTCATTTTTCTTTCGAGTCACTTCATAGAGAGGTTTCACAATCTGACTATAACCTGGAATATGCATTCTCCAGAATCCCACAACGCCTAAGAAGGCTTGTGTTTCCTTTTTGTTAGTAGGTGGGGACATAGCTGTTATTTTGTTAATGACATCCATTGGGATCTGCCGACGACCATCTTGCCATTTAATTCCCAAGAATTGGATGTTTCATGCAGGTCCCTTGACCTTACCTCTTTTCACAGCAAAACCTGCTTTCAGAAGAATCTCAATTACCTTCTTACCTTTCTTGAAAAATTCTTTTGCTGTATTACCCCACACAATGATGTCATCAATGTATTGCAGGTGTTCTGGAGCTCCACCCTTCTCCAGTGCAGTCTGGATCAGTCCATGGCAAAGAGTAGGGCTGTGTTTCCACCCCTGGGGCAGTCGATTCCAGGCGTACTGGACACCCCTCCAGGTGAAAGCAAACTGTGGCCTGCACTCTGTTGCTAAAGGGATAGAGAAAAAGGCATTAGCAATGTCAATTGTAGCATACCACTTGGCTGCCTTCGACTCTAGTTCATATTGCAGTTCTAGCATGTCTGGCACAGCAGCACTCAGTGGTGGTGTGACTTCATTCAGGCCACGATAGTCTACTGTTAGACGCCAGTCACCATCAGACTTGCGCACTGGCCATATCGGGCTGTTAAAGGGTGAGCGAGTCTTGCTGATCACTCCTTGAGTCTCCAGCCGACGAATCAGGTTCTGAATGGGAATCAAAGAATCACGGTTAGTGCGATACTGTCGTCGATGCACCGTGGAAGTAGCAAGTGGTACCTGCTGTTCTTTAACCTTCAGCAATCCTACCACAGAAGGGTCATCTGAAAGGCCAGGTAAGGTAGACAGCTGTGTAACACCCTCAGTCTCTACAGCTGCTATACCAAAAGCCCACCGATACCCTTTCGGGTCTTTGAAATACCCTCTCTTGAGGTAGTCTATGCCAAGGATACACGGAGCATCTGGGCCAGTCACAATAGGATGCTTTTCCCATTTATTCTTGTTCAAGCTCACTTCGGCCTCCAGTACAGTCAGTTCTTGAGATCCTCCTGTCACTCCTGCAATAGTGACTGATTCTGTCCCTTTGTGATTCGATGGCATTAGGGTACACTGTGCACCAGTGTCCACCAGGGCTCTATACTTTCGTGGCTCTAATGTGCCAGGCCATCGAATCCACACAGTCCAATAAACTCGGTTATCCCTCTCCTCCTCCTGGCTGGAGGCAGGGCAACCCTAATGCTGAGGACAGCATCTCCAATTGCAAGGTGAGTTCCTGTCTGGACAGGGGCAGTGCATATTCTGAACTGGAGCAGCCATATTCATGTAACCATCCTTCCTTCTGTTTGCTTTACCTTGCAACTCAAGCACTCGTGCCTGCAGGGCTGAAGTAGGTTTTTTATCCCATCTCCTCATGTCCTCTCCATTATTGCAGAGGCAAAGCCACAGGAAACCTCGGAGCGAGTCCTGTTTCCCTTTGGTTGGTCTCATAGGAGGGCATTTTTTCTTAATGGCTGCAACTCTGGTCTTAACTGCAGCTTGGGTCTGAGCAGGCACCTCAGTCTGAGCTGCAACTTGGATCTGAGCAGGAACTTGAGCCTGAGCTGCAACTTGAGCCTGAGCTGGAGAAGAGTAAGATTCTCTCCCAATCTCAGCAAGTTTTTCAAGCAGTTTGTGAAAAATTGTCTCGTTTTGCTCAACTATTGCCTTGGTCATTTTCTCTATTGTCTCATTCTGTGTCTTAGCTATGTTCTCCATTGTTTCAGTTTGTGTCTTATTCATATTCTCTGTGGCCTCAGTCTGTGTTTTATTTTGTTCAGCCATCTTCTCAGTTTGTTCAGCCACTTTCTTAGTCAGGTTTTCTATTGCTGCAACACCGATGGGACGAGAGAGACTATCTTCATACTGTCGCACCCTATCAGCAACCTCATTTACAGTTGGTGTATCAGTATCAGATGCTCCCCAGACCATTGTTGACAAAGTGTGGGAATACACTGATGGTGCACTCTGCACAAACTTTTTCAACAAAGGTCGTTGACATGGCATTTCATCAGGATTTATAGTCACTTGCCAATCACCATAAAACACTTCTCGAATAGCCAGTTCTCTCAGGTATTTAATACCTTTCTCCATGCTGGTCCATTGCCTTGGACGGCATTGGATATCATCCTTAAAGGGATATCTGCTCTTTACAGCTGATAACAGTCGCCTCCAGAGACTGAGAACCTCTGCCTTATTCCCAATCGCTTTATCAATACCTCCCTCTTTGGCCAGATTTCCCAGCTGGCTGGCTTCTCTACCATCTAAGTCTATGGAATTAGCTCCACTGTCCCAGCATCGGAGCAACCAAGAGAGAAGTGGCTCCCCATCATGACGAGTAAAATCCTTCCTCAGATTTCGCAAATCCTTTAAGGACAAAGAGTTAATAATTACATCTACATCTGAGGCATCATCCTGTATTGAGGCTGGCTGAGAAGGACCCTCTCCCCTATCTACCTGAGAAGGGGCTGCCCAACTGGTTGACTGTGTTGTAAGAGGGGGTTTTCCTTTATCTACACCAGAAGGACCCTGTCCTGCATCTTCATCAGAGGAACCCTCTCCCGAGCTCTCTAGCTTGGGCATGTCCTTGTCATAAGGGGCAGGGGACCGAGCCGACCTCTTTTTCTGCTTCCTGGTCACCGGAGCAACTTGTGCCGGTTCTGCTGGCGCTGGGGGAGCGGCAGTGCTCGGGTTGGGAGCTGGAGCAGTGACAGCGCTGGCTGTCGGAGCCGGTGCAGCTGCGGGCGTGGGAGGGGCTGGCGATGGAGATGTGGGGGATGCGGGCGGCGGAGTCACTTTTACCGCCGGCTGCGGAGTGACCGGGGCCGGGACGGGCCGGGGCGCGGCTTGTGCCGAAGCCGGTGCCGGAGCCGGTGGGGGGGCGACCGCTGCCGCTGGGGCCGGTGTCAGCGGGGCCAGGGGCCTGGCTTTCTCCGGGGCCAGAGCCTTGGCTCGTGCCGGTGGCTGTGGGGGAGCCGCCGATGCCATTGGCACCGGTGTCGGCGTGGCCTTGGCCGGTGCCGCTGGCTTGGCTTGGGCCGGGGCCGGGGCTTGGGCTGGTTCTGTTTGTGTCTGAGTAGCAATAGTGCCTGCCACGCAACGCTCACTTCTGCACTGACATTTCATAGCAAATACTGCCTGCATTACATTCAGTGAAATCGACAGCACTATTACAATTAAGTGACCGTAACAATAATCACAATCATTCTCCAAAGAGCCCACAGGTTTTTCACCCCCTAATTCCGTTGGTATCACTTTGGGATAATCACTAAGAGGCAAGGTAAACTTTCCACAGCGAAAATCGAAAGTGTGATTAGCAACAGAATCCATCACATGATGCCCAAGATATGCAGGTACCATAGCAATCCAACTGACCACATTATACATCTGGAGGCATATCCACACAAATACAGCACGCTTGACCCACCGCATCCAAACACAAAAACCAAATAAACCTTTCAATATATTCGGCCAGTTTAACACCACTGTGTCAATGAACTTCATACAAAGCTCTCTAAAAATACCATATACAATATTCTGTAGGTACGACATGATGTAAGCTGTCGGTTCTCCCTGAGCAAGCTGAAATTCAAACTATTCAGGCAATCTTATCAAACCACAGTCGTCATGCCCCACGTTGGGCGCCAATAAATCTGTCGTGGTTTCAGCCAAATTTACCAAAACCAGACCAACAGATGGCCCTTCCCCCCCTTCCCCCCCCTAAAAGAGGAGAGAGGAGGAGAAAGAGATAAGGAGATTCAGAAGTTTAGAATGAACTAAACTACTTTAATGAAGAATTAATATTAAAATAAAAATAAAGAAGAAAATAATGAAATAGATACAATATATACAAAACCGTATCAAGCTCCCAGGATTACAGTCACATCACCGGCAGGCACTGGGGAAGTCCCAGACTGGACTCAGTGACGAATGGGAACTGGATTCCAGCTCTGGAGTCAGGAACACACGGATCGGGATCAAAGGCAGATGAACAGACAGAGTCCTCTCTGGACGTCAGCCATCGCAGGAAGGGGTTGACCCTTTGATCCCTCAGCCTTTATACTGAGCATGGGGCAGATGGGATGGAATACCCCAGTTGGTCAGGTTTGGGTCACCTGTCCTGTCCACTCCTCCCCACCGATGTGACCCCTCTATGTTTTTTCCATTTCCGACCCTCTAAGGGGGCAAGTAACGAAATTGGCTGACCTTGGTTGTTATAGCAATAAGTATAAGCAAGGGCCTCCCTGCATACCATTCCTTGGCATGGAGCACAAACATTGGTCTTATCATTCTGAGAACGAGCAGTTTTCTCCACAACATGCCGTTAATTTCAGAGAGTTAGAGGAGGCCTAGCTGGGATGTAAAGTTACAGAACAGAAAATTGGTTCGGTTTTACTTCAAACCGGGACAGCCACCCATCTAAAAACCCATGGTTTTGACGAATTTTGTTTGCATGCTCTTTTAACCACTGCAACTGTTTATGAATTGATTCGCTGTGATCGGACAAATTCATACAGCACATGCCTTCAAAATCCTCGCAACCATGACCTTGAGCTAATAGCAAAAAGTCAATTGCCGCTCTATTCTGCAAAATTGCGTGGCGTAAGCTATTTTGATCTCCTAACAGAGTTTCTATTACCTCAGTGGTGACTTTAGCTTGTTTTTCAGCCCAACAAGCTAACCGTCCTATCTCCTTCAAAGCTCTGCCTGCTGCTGCCCCAGGTACAAACAAGGATAAAAACACTCTCTCAGTGGGACTGAGTAAGGTAACTTCATCATTGCAATTTGGTGGGAGACCCGTGACCGCCCGTTTTGTACGTGCGGCGTTTTCTCCCTTGGTCACATTTTTCCACCAGTTTTGATTTGGGGCCAACAACGTTAATTTGCCAAGATAACATGGACCACCTATCGCATTTTTCGGAATTCCCTGCCATGCCCTGTCACCACATATCAAAAACACGTCTGGCGGCAAGGCTTTTGGGGTGCCATTGTTCCAAATTTGCTGTTCCCCTTTTGTTCCAACCCCAAGGGCTCCCAGTCCTTGTTTTGAAGTGTCATTTGTGCCACAAAATGCGCCCTTATATCTATAGTCATAGTAGTTTGCTTTCGGAGTGACGTTTGTCCACCCCGTCCAATTAAATGATCGATAATAATTTACGTCAGTAAAGGCAGGTCCTCCAAAAAATATGCAGGTTTGAGTCCAGTTCTGGGAGACATTTCCAATTCTCATTGATCCTAACAGTTCTAATTCTTGAGGGTCCCAAGGCAGTGTAACATTCAGGCTATTAAGGAGCGTGGCACTACAATTACTAACGCTCTGGGAATTAGTGCAGTTCTGCTTACTATACTTGCTAAAGTCTTCTACCTTAAAACCAGGTACTCCTATCAAACATGTCCGAAAAGGCTCTGTAGCAGAGGCAAGCGATAGACAAAAAGCTTGTTGTCCTGTCTTATTCACCCAAGTGACCCACATGTTTTCCCTAGGTTCAATCTTGTCGAGGGTCATTACCGCCGGAATCAATATCCCCAGGGTCAGGATCTCGAACATCTTGGTTGTCAGGCGGATCATGTCGAGTCAGAGCAGGTTTTACAGCTCGACTGGGCACCCACACTGGACCGCAATCTGTGGAGACACACATATAACCTCGACCATTAAATATAACAGGAACAGGCCCCATCCAAATTCCAGAGACTGGATCTTGATACATCACTTTGAGTTGCGGGAGTATTGTTGTACTATTGAACTTAAGGTTTTGATGGTGAATCATCACTGGCGGTTCCTCTCGATCACCCATGAGACAGAGAAAGTTCAACGTAAAGAGCACACGATGTAGCCTTTGCTGAGCATCTGTCTCTACTCCCTTTTGTTTACCTAGATAGTCCTTCAATACTTGATGAGTGCGTTCCACTAATCCTTGTCCCGTAGGTGAATGTGGGATCCCTGTCGTGTGATCGACCCCCCACCTTAGCAAAAACTTTCTAACCTTTTGACTAACATAAGCAGGCCCGTTATCAGTTTTAATGCATTCAGGCACTCCTAATACAGCAAAGCAAGCAAGCGTTTACAGACATGATGTGCCTTTTCTCCAGGCAATGCGGTTGCCCAGATCATTTTTGAAAAGGTGTCAATGGTCACATGTACATACTTCAAGCGACCAAACTCTGGGATATGTGTGACATCCATCTGCCACAACTCTAACGCCTTTAATCCTTTTGGGTTCACTCCTAACCCTATTCCTGGGCCATGGCTCTCACATTTCGGGCAGGCTTGGATAATGCCTCGAGCCTCATTTTCTGTTAAATTAAATTGTCTTTTTAGCCCTTTTGCATTTTGGTGAAAATTCTCATGACTCTGCCTAGCTTGTTGAAATTTATCCATAGGGGGCACATGACACACTGGACTAACCAGGCTGTCAGCAAGTTGATTGCCCTGGCCTAATCCAAGGTCTAGCTGATGACTACGAATATGGATAACACAACAGGCAGCTGTTCTTTGGTCAAGTACAGATCGCAACCGAATAAATAAACTCCCCAGCCTAGGATTAGCTGTCTCTCTAAGTAGAGCGTCTTCCAGGCGTGGCACTATTCCAGCCACATATAATGAGTCTGTTACTACATTCAAGGGAGTGCTTAGCCAATTGTTCAAGGCCCATACTACTGCAGTTAGTTCCAATGTTTGAAGGGAATCTCGGGGTTGTCCCTCTATGATATGCTGACACCATTGACCTTTTTCCTGCCAAACACAGGCTGCACGCCGCAAGCGTTTGCCTGCATCTGTGTATACAGTGATACCATCTGACAATGGGTCTGTCTGTACCTTGGGTCTTTCTAGCCACTGATTTCTTTTTAGAACTTGCCACAATTTCCCTTGTGGCTGTTGTGAATGCACTCTCCCACTGTAGCCTAACAAGGCCTTTTGCATGGCAGCGTCATTGCGCAGCCACCATTCTAAATCTACAGCGTTAACAGGTATGCTAATATCCTCTGGTTCTTTACCACTGATTTCTATGATTCGTGATCTTCCTTTTCGTATCAATTCACCTACTGCTTCAGTTCGCGTTTGAATGCTCGTTTTTGGCTGTACACTTAAGAACACCCATTCTAAGACATTGAACACATTCTCTTTTGTTACCTTCCCTTCGCATTTGTCAGTGGCATCACCAAAGAAGGAGAAGAGAGAGGCAAGTTCCCCCTTTTTGTTTTGCCACTGATAAATGACTGCATATGGTGAATCTTTTCCATTACATATTATCAGAGACACTGGCAACATTAAAATGCGTCGAGATGACCACGTCGATTGCAGTTTTTGTGCAATTTGTTGTAGTGCTGCTTGCTGCATCGCCGTCAGAGTAACGCCGTCGGCTGGATGATTGCTTCTCAATAATTCTGTTAAGGGTGCAATGTCGGTATTGGAGATGCCAACACAGTTCCGCACCCATTGAATGTCTCCAAGCAGGGTTTGGACATCAGTCAGTGTGCGCAATTGAGTTGCAAGCTCGGTTTTTTGTGGTCGAATTTTGGAGTCTATGATGGACCATCCGAGATATTTCCAGGGAGCTGTGCGCTGCACCTTTTCGGGTGCGATAACAAGGCCTTTTCTTGATAATATGTCAGTTAATTGCTGCAAAGACTCTTCAGTGAAAGGCTCCTTTTGACAACAGAGAATATCATCCATATAATGATAGATTATTGTGTTCAGCCATTGGTTCCGAAGTGGTTGTAGTGCCCATGCTACGTAAAGTTGGCATAGCGTGGGTGAATTTTTCATCCCTTGTGGTAAAACAACCCATTCATAGCGGTCTGCAGGTGAGGCTTTATTTACTGCTGGTATAGAAAAGGCAAATCGCTGTGTATCTTGAGGGTGTAAGGGAATGGTAAAGAAACAGTCTTTCAAGTCCACTATCAATATATGCCATCCATCTGGTAGCATATTAGGGGAAGGCATTCCAGGTTGTAATGTACCCATAGATTGCATTTGTGCATTAACCTTATGTAGGTCATGCAGAAGTCGCCATTTCCCACTCTTTTTTGGGATTACAAAGATGGGCGTATTCCATGGGCTAACAGAAGGTTTTATGTGGCCAGCTGCAAGTTGCTCGGCAACTAGCTGTCTAGCGATCTGCAGTCGCTCTTCGGTCATGGGCCACTGGTCAACCCACACGGGTTCATTGGAGGTCCAAGTTAACGGTGGGTTGGGCGACTGCTCTCCAGTGCCCATGACTAAAAATGGCTTGTAGTTAAAACTGCTCCAATTTGGCTTAGAACATCACGGCCGATTAAGGCTTCTAATGTCCCAGGTAAGGGTAGCACGTATACCTTGAGACTTACTTGTTGGCCTTCTGGAAATTGCAAATGTATTGGCTGTTTACTGACATAAGGTGTAGACTGTCCTCCAACGCCTGCAATGGATGACGTTGGTAGCTCTACTGACCAACTTACAGGCCATATAGCTCGGCTTATAATTGTAACATCGGCTCCGGTATCTAGCATTGCCATAATTCGCTTAGACACGCCATGCTGTGAAATGGTTACACTCATCGTGGGGCGCTGGTCCATTTTTGTGGTAAAACACACCACAGGCCCAGTGGACCCAAAGCCACGATCACCACGATAGACATCTGATTCTGGCGGATAACCCAATGGATTGTCAATAGCGACTATTTGTGCAATTCTGCTACCTTTTGGAATAAATAAAGGCGGACAAACGGTGTAGGCCATAATGTGGACGCGACCAGTATAATCTGCGTCAATCACTCCAGGCAGTACAATCAGTCCCTTGATTCCTGCTGACGACCGGCCTAGTAACAGTCCTCCAATAGCACTGGTTTGATGAAATAAAGGCCCTACAGCGTTGCTAGGAACTTTCTGGACGTTGGAGTCAATGAGGGTAACATCTGTTGTGGTTTCCACGTCGATTCCCATGCTCCCTCGGGTTGCTGGTTGGTGCTGTTGTAGAAAACCTTTGTCTTGTTTTGAGGGTTTATTTGTTTCTGCACGCGGCCTCTCCCCGCGCTCGGCTTCCAGTTTCCCGTACAGACTTTCGTAGCATGAGTATTCTTTTGACACTTGTCACACCATACGGCACTGCGACAGTTGGTTCTAACATGGCCAGACTCACCACAGCGGAAACAACTTCCACGGAAGGGTTGTTCAGGCGGCCGTACTTGCTTCTGCTGGACGATTGCGGCCAAGGGCTGCATGACTTCTCGGACAGCTCCTTGAACTGCTGCAGCGACTGTGGTGCTTTGTTTTTGAGCTTCAGCCCTTTCTACTCTCAATAACATTTCTTCAACGCCCGCTCCTTTTGGTAGACTGGCCAGAATTTGCTTGGTGGCCTTATTGGCATTGTCAAAAGCCAATACTTTGAACATCTGTTGTTTGCCGCTGTCATCTAAATCAGGGTGATTCATGATTGCTTCCCACAGTCGGTCAACAAAGTTACTATATTTTTCTGTAGTTCCTTGCATCATGGTACCAAATGACGGGATAGTAGATCCTGGGAGGCCGAGAAACGCCTCCAGGGCAAGTTGCGCCGATCGCTGTAATAGGTTTGCTGGAAACGTCAACTGTACTTGCAAGTCACTAAATTTTCTGTGCCCTGCGAACATCTCTGCCGTGACTCCACGGAGGGGGTCTCCCTCCCCTTGTCTTTGAGCTGCTTCATTCATGGCTTGTTGTTGCCAGGAGGACTCCCACAACAAATATTGTGTTGGAGTAAGCAACAGTCTCATTAGGTTACGACAATCATATGGACACATCAGATCAGCAGAAAAAATCCAGCTGACAATTTGTCGGGTAGCCTCAGATTTTACTCCATAAGTTGAGATGGTGGTGCGAGCTTGTTGTAAAATTTTCCAATCATGTGGTTCCCATTTGCCAGTATTGTTTACATGTACAACAGGACACGCAAGGGGTGGAGTTCCGCCCAGACTAGTGGCTGCTCCCCACTGTCCTTCTAATATAGCGTCTCTAATAATGCCATTCCAGCGTGCAGTTCTCGGAGGTGCTGAGGGATTCACTAGCCATGGAGGCATGTTATCATCCTTCCTCGCCACACGTAAATCTAACTCGTCGAGCCGCCTTAAAACTGTCTGTAACATTTTGTCTGTGGACAGTTTACGACTCTTGTCGGCAGGTGGAGTTGGCGGACCAGACGAATCACTGGAGGAGGGTAACGGTGGATACAAGAGAGGCGGAGTTGCTGGAGGCAGTGCTGTGGGCGGAGGCCGACACGCTGCTCCTCCCAAATCGATGAGATCAGTAGACGTTTCAGGCCCCTCCCCTGCTGGAGTTTTCTGAGGAGGCGCTTCCGCATTTGCATTACTTTTCTGTTTTGGTTTCGCATCAGTCACTTCTGCTTTTCCCGAGTTTTGCAAGGGGTCCAGCGGCAAGTCTTTACTTTTCTCAGGAGGGTCAGAGTCCTCATTAGCTCGAATTTCAGCAACAGTTTTACACACAGTCCCGGTCATTCCCTTTACCGTGGGCAGCCCAAAGAACTGCGCAATAGGTCCAGGCTTACTTTCAGGTTTTAAGGCGGCCGCTCCTGGACCTAACATTTGAGCAGCTGCATAGGCTACTTCCCGCTCCGCTTTCATCGCTTCTAAAGTCTCTAGCACAGTATGCCACAACCCACGGACGACTTTTATCTCCTTCTCCTCTTTTTCATCCCCCTCGATTGTTTTTTGCCACATCGTCCCTCCAAAATCCCGCCATTCCGAAACAGAAAACAGCATAGGTGTGTCAGAAAAATGACCCCATCGCTGTCCTAATTTAATTAACTTGATCAACAGTTTCGCCGGTACTTCATTCCCTCTCTTAGAGAGGATTCCAGCGAGTAGCGTGGCCGCAGCTTCTACTTGCATCACTGCGCCTGGGAGGCGAGAGGCCACCTCGCACCGTTGTCTGCTCCCGCCTTTGCGCCCGAGCAGCACTTCTCCCAGCCGTGGTTTCCCACGCCCCTCCTCTAGCTGCTTACTGCAGACTCGGAGAACTCAGTCCCGCTGAGCTATGGATCTCTGTGCATCCTCTGCTACCAGATGTCGGAGTGGGAGACGGACCCGGAGTAACGATGAGTCTCAATATGAGTATGGTCGTTCTCCCTTTATTCAAGTTCTCACAGAGTATATAAAGACAGACAAGCAGAGCACACGCTAGCAACAGCTATACGATTGGCTTACAGCCTCTGTTCACGCGCCTAGAGCGCTCACACAATTAGTGCAGACCTCTTGTCCACGCGCAGCAGATGTTTCTCTATCTCCCGGAGGCAGTACCGCTTATCTCTTGTTTATCATGTAGCTACTTCTTCATACTTCTGTTTCTCAAGGACAGTTCACAGCCTCCTCCAGGCTTTCATCCCTATCAAAGACTGGGTTGCTCATTGTAATCAAGTCATGCCCTTTTTCACTCAGCCATTCCTCCACAATTGACCAATGGAGTTGTGCTCTGCCATCTCTGATGCACGCAAGCCAATTCAGCATGGCCACTACAGAGGAAGGTCCAGGATCTGTTTTGTGCCAGGAGGAAGGCAGCGTTACAAGGGATAAGGAGGGGTGGAAGGAGGTTACTACACGGAGCTTTTATAGTAACCCCTCCTTACCCTCTAAGATACCCTCACAGAAAAGGTATGAGGCCCCGGGTATGGTAGATGAAGCGTATAATGAGATAAAGGAGGAACCTATGCAAGCACTCTTGCCAAGGTCAGAGACCAACCTCTTGCAACAAGACCTGCATTAAGACCAGAACCGAGAAGAAACAATGGCAAGTTATGGTCATCAGTGACTCCCTCCTGTGCAGAACGGAAGCACCTATTTACAGACCATACCTTCTTTTCAGGGAATTTTGCTGCCTCCCTGGGCTCCATATTAGGGATGTCACCAGATGACTGAAGAGCTCAGTAACACCTTCAGACTACTATCCATTCCTGCTCTTTCATGTGGGTACTAATGATGTTGCAACAAAAAGTCTAAGGTCAGTCAAAAGAGATTTCAGGGCCCTGGGTAGAATGCTAAAAAATTCAGGAGCACAGGTAGTGTTTTCCTTGATCCTCCCAGTAATAGGGAGAGACTTTGAAAGAAACAGGTGAGCCCAAAATATCAATACCTGGCTCCAGGACTGGTGCCTCTGCCAAAACTTTGGGTTTTTAAACCGTGGAAGAGTCTTAGAGGCACAAGGTATGCTGAGGCCTGATGGGTTCCACCTGTCCTGATGGAGAAAATGCATCTTTGGATGTAAGCTGGTGGGACTGATCAAGAAGGCTTTAAACCAGAATCAGTGGGGGAAGGGGATAACAACAGGATTGCTGAAGGTAAGGCAAGGACTGGCATATCATCACTTGAGGGTGATGCTCCTGGGAGCATGGAGGGCTCAGGAGCATATCTGAAATGCTTGTACACCAACGCACACAGAATGAGAAACAAACATGATGAACTGGAAGTGTTGGTTAGTTCCCAGAATGCATTTGGGTTGTGTGGTAAGGTTTTGGTAGCAGGGGGAGGGGCTACAGGGAGAAGCTGCTAGAAGCTTCTCACTATGTCCGACAGAGCCAATGCCAGCTGGCTCCAAGAAGAACCTGCCACTGACCAAAGCTGAGCCAATCAGTGACAGTGGTAGTGCCTCTGTGATAACATATTTAAGAAGGGGAAATAAACTGCTGCACAACAGCAGCCGGAAGAGATAAGTGAGAATATGTGAGAGAAACAACTCTGCAGACACCAAGGTCAGTGAAGAAGGAGGAGGAAGAGGTGCTCCAGGCGTTGGAGCAGATATCCACCTGCAGCCTATGGAGGACCCCACACTGGAGCAGGTGGATGCACTCAAAGGAGGCTGGGACCCTGTGGAGAGCCTGCGCTGGAGCACGCTCCTGGCAGGACCTGTGGACCCGTGGAGAGAGAGGAGCCCACACTGGAGCAGGATTTCTGGCAGGACTTGTGATCCCTGTGGGGGACCCATGCTGGAGCTGTTCATGAAGAACTGTAGCTCATGGGAAGGACTCACATTGGAGAAGTTTGTGGAGAACTGTCTACCATGGGTGGGACCCCACACTGGAGCAGAGGAAGAGTGTGAGGAGGAAGGAGTGGCAGAGACAATGTGTGATGAACTGACCGCAACCTCCATTCCCCATCTCCCTGTGCTGCTTAGGGGGAGGAGGTAGAGAAGCCAGGATTGAAGTTGAGCCTGGGAAGATGGGAGGGGTGGGGGGAAGGTATTTTTAAGATTTGGTTTTATTTCTTATTATCCTACTCTTGTTTGATTGGCAATATATTAAATTAATTTCCCCAAGTCATGTCTGTTTTGCCCGTGACGGTAATTGGTGAGTAATCTCTCCCTGTCCTTAACCCACAAACCTTTAATTATATTTTCTCTCCCCCTGTCCAGTTGAGGAAGAGGAGTGATAGAGCAGCTTAGTGGGCACCTGGTGTCCAGCCCAGGTCAACCCACCACACAGAACTATGATATCATTGGTATTAATGAGATTTGGTAGAAAGAGTCCCACGGTTGGAGTGCTGGGATGGAGGGCTACATGCTGTTCAGGAGGGATAAGCAGGGCAGGCAAGGTGGAGGTGCCACACTATATGTAAGGGAGTGGTTTGATTGTACAGCCCTTACAGTTAGGGATGATGTGGTGGAGAGCCTCTGGATGAGGATTAGGGGGATGGAAAATAAAGGAGATGTTGTAGTGGGTGTCTACAATGGATCTCCCAGCCAGGATATAAGCACTGATGAGTTATTCTATAGGCAATTAGGAGAAATCTCTGGATCGATAGCCCATGTCCTTATGGGAGATTTCAACTTCCCAGACATCATCTGGGAATATGATACTGCTGTGACGAGCAGGTCTTGGAAATTCTTGAAGTTTGTAGGAGAGAATTTCTTGTCACAAGTACTCAGTGAGCCAACTAGGAAAGATGCCCTCCTAGACTTGCTATTTGTGAATAGAGAAGGACTCGTGGGAGATGTGATGGCAGGTGGCTGTCTTGGCCACAGTCATTATGAAATGGTTGAGTTTAAAATTTTCAGTGTAATGAGAAAAAAGGACAGCGGGGTTGCTACCCTGGACTTCAAGAGAACAAACTTTAAGCTATTTGGGGAGCTATTTAGCAGAGTACCCTGGGAATCTGCTTTTGAGGGCATAAGATTCCATGAGTGCTGGTCAGTTTTTAAGCAGCGCCTTTTAGAAACACAGGAGCAGGCAATCCCACTGTGTTGCAAGTCAAGCAAGTGAGGCAGAAGAACGGCATGGCTGAACAGGGAACTCCTCACAGAGTTCAAGAGGAAAAAGAAATTGTGTGAGCTCTGGAAGCAAGGTCAGGCTTCACAGGAAGATTACAGAGCTGTGGTTCATGTTATAGTTGAATTTTAAGACAAATCGAGTCCGAAATAGATTTATTAAATATTTATTAAGGTAGGAAAGCAAAAGCAGCGCTGGGCGGCCGGGGAGTCGCAGCTCCACCAAAGACTCGCAAATTCAGGCAAGCTAAACGACTCCTTTTATCTTCACAGAGGTCGATTGCAACATCTTCGGTACGCCCCTCTTCGGCTTCTTCCGAGGGGCTTCTTGCTTGGGGCAATTTCGATAAGATATCGTCACAGAATCAGCTTATACAATCTATTCTTTTCAGGGTTGATTGGTACAATGGCACACGTTAGCACGACATTAACGGTTTAACATTCGCTCAAGGTAACACATTCTGATGACATTGTGGTTAAGCCTTTCTTGTCAAACAGGGTGTTCCCATGTTTGGTGTTGCCAGATAACATTGTGGACGTGTATCTTCTGGTTAAATAGGAAGTTCTCAAGACTGCTACAATGGGTTCGTTCCTCTTGCTTAACCTGTTTGATCAGCAAATTACCCTTAGTTATTTATTACAATCCCCCCTTTTTTTTATTTATAAGTGATTTGCTGATCAAACCTAGACAATACCTCACAAGCGGCATCTAATTCAGGATTTTCGTTTGGTATAATTTTCATTTCCAGTTCCGATTGCTTCATCAGCATTAGCTGCACTTTTTCTAACCTGCCTTTAAAAAAGGTTACAAGTTTATTAATGACACAGGGTCCAAAAGTCAGAGCCAATAGTAACATTATGAGGGGTCCCGCCAAAGTAGAAATTAAGGTAGTCAGCCATGGTGACGGATTAAACCAAGATTCATACCAGGAGGACTGAGCCTCTTGTTCCCGTTTTCTTTTCTCTAATCCTTCTCTCAGCTTAGCTAATGAATCTCTTACTACCCCTGTATGGTCAGCATAAAAGCAACATTCTTCACCTAGGGCAGCGCATAATCCTCCGTTTTGCATGAACAAAAGGTCCAATCCTCTTCGATTCTGTAAAACTACTTCTGACAATGAGGTCAATGATTTCTCTAAATAGGAAACAGATTTTTCTATTCGGGCCAAATCTTCGTCTACTGCAGCTCTTAGAGATGTTAGACTCTGTTGTTGTTGTACCAAGGAGGTTATGCCAGTGGCGGTCCCGGCGACCCCTAGACCAAGTAGAGTAGCTATAGTAATTGCAGATATTGGCTCTCTTTTGTTGATTTTATGTCCTGAATTGCTCCAATGTAAATACATAGTTTCTTCCCCATGTAAGAGGATTCTAGGTACCACAGTAACTTGTACACAAAATTCTGAGGCATTTTTCTTGAGAACAGCAGTGGACAAACAAGGTGTTAATCCGGTTATGGAACAAACCCACCATGCCCCAGGACTAGGCAGAATCCATTTAATATCAGATGTAAAGTTTTGAGTTTGGTTAGTACATAGAGCTCTTTCCCCATTCGTCACCTTTCCTATACACCAACCGCTCCCTCTGACCTGTTGGAGAGTAATCCCTGCTTTCCGTTCTTTCCAATTACATCTGGAGGGATTCTCCTGGGCAGAGGTATTAAAAGGAGATGGCACAGCTATCCCTTCATAAAAAGGGGGTTTTACATCATAACATAACCAACAGGAAGTGGTAAAATTTGGATTTGTTGCATTTAGAGCTTGATAGGCTGCCTTCATTACAGCCCATAAG